>NW_022437070.1:1491671-1647920 GCF_009761245.1 Sapajus apella | reverse complement strand
CCTGGGTTCAGGCAATTCTCCTGCCTCAGCCTCCTGAGTAGCTGGGATTACAGGCACGCGCCACCATGCCCAGCTGATTTTTTGTAGTTTTAGTAGAGACGGGGTTTCACCGTGTTGACCAGGATGGTCTCGATCTCTTGACCTCGTGATCCACCCCCCTCGGCCTCCCAAAGTGCTGGGATTATAGGCGTGAGCCACCGCGCCCGGCCTGAGGATATTAATTTTGCAACCCAAGAACCCCCTTGTTCAATCCTCTTTTCTTCCAATAGTTTATGGGTTGATTCTTTCAAGGTATACAATCACACTGAGGTAGGAGAATAGGCCCTGGAGTCAGGGAACCTAAGGCTGATTCATCCTGACTTCCTAGAACTAAATAGAGAGAAAAACTCCAACTGTCCACACTTAAGTAACAAAAGGACCAGAATCTACTCCTTTTGCAAACCCCAACCTTTTCTATGGGGCAGATGGGAAATTGAAGGTACCTCTGATTGGTTGCTTTCTGCATAAGAATAACTTTCTAACTTCACTTCAGCCTCTGATTGGTTGCTGTTCACAACCAATCAGACTGATTGCAGGCCAGGTCTTTGTTTGCATAGAAGTACAACTTTGGATTTTCACTTTAGCCTCTGATTGGTTGCAAAAAGCAGACCACCGCTTCATTTACATAGTGTGAACACCAAGTGGCCAATGGGAGGGTTAGGTGTTGGAATCCCAGCACTTTGGGAGATTGAGGCTGGCGGATCACCTGAGGTCAGCAGCTGGAGACCAGTCTGGCCAACATGGTAAAACCCTGTCTCTACTGAAAAAAAAAATAAATAAATACAAAAATTAGCCAGCCGTGGTGGCACACACCTGTCATCCCAGCTACTCAGGAGGCTGAGGCAGGATAATCGCTTGAACCCAGGAGGCAGAGGTTACAGTGAGCCGAGATCACACCACTGCACTCTAGCTTGGGTGACAGAGCGAGACTCTGTCTCAAAATAAATAAATAAATAAAAATAAGTGGCCAATGGGAAACCTCTAGGGTGTATTTGGACCTGAGAAGATTCTGTATTCAGGGCCCTTGCACAGCTGCTGGGGCCTGCTCCCACATTGTGGCGTATACTTTCACTTTCGATAAATCTCTGCTTTCCTTGCTTCATTCTTTCCTTGCTTTGCTGTGTATTTTGTCCAATTCTTTGTTCAAAACACCAAGAACCTGGACAACTTGCAGTCAAGACCCTCTACCGGTAACAACATCGTCTCTGAAGAATAGATGCACTTCTTTCTTTCTAAGGTTCATACTTTTTTCTTTCCTCTGTATAATTATGTGAGTCATGTTCCTTGAATCTCAGCCCAGCACACAAGGTTTTTGCTTCCTGGCACAGGGCCTGGGGCCTTTGTCCATCCTTGAAATTCTTTGCCTATCATTCTCAGCTCTAAAACAATTATAACCAAAAGTGTTTTCCCATGACTGTTTCTGAGGCTTGGAGGCATCACTCCATTGGGAGCTACTTGAGCAGGAAGCTTCTCTGACTGTCCTAGACCTCCCAAATATCCTCATTCCAATAAACTTAAAAACAAAAATCATAGTATAGGCATTGACATGCATTCTGAAGAGCCTTATGTTCTGCTCAGTAGTATGTTGGTGTTTTTGTTTCTGAGACAGAGTCTCACTCTGTTGCCCAGGCTGGAATGCAGTGGCACCATCTTGTCTCGCTGCAACCTCTGCCTCTCAAGTTCAAGCAATTCTCCCACCTCACTGTCCCAAGTAGCTGGGATTACAGGCTGCAAGTCACCATGCCTGGCTAATTTTTGTATTTTCAGTAGAGACGGCGTTTCACCATGTTGGCCAGGCTGTTCTCAAACTCCTGACCTCAAGTGATCCACCCGCCTTGGCCTCCCAAAGTGCTAGGGTTCCAGGGATGAGCCACTGCCTGGTTAATAGCATGTTAGAATTAAATAAGCCTTTTGGGAAAATTCAGGTGAGGGTAGGTTACCCAAAGACTATGCAGCCACGTTCAAACCTTTGGTGGTTTATTTTTTAATTTAGAGACAGGGTCTCGCTCCTGTCACCCAGGCTGGAGTGCAGTGGCATGATCACAGCGCACTGCAGCCTTGACTTCCTGGGCTCGGGTGATTCTCGTGACCACCTCAGCCTCTTGCGTGGCTGGGACTACAGAGATGTACCACTGTGCCCAGCTAATTTTTTTTTCTTTTGTATTTTTAGTAGAGACAGGGTTTTACCATGTTGCCCAGGCTGATCTCAAACTCCTTGGCTCAAGCAATCTTCCTGCCTCAACCTCCCAAAGCGTTGGGATTACAGGGATAAACCACCACACCTAGCCCTTTGGTGCTTTTTGAAATGTCTGAAAATTGGCCAGGTTCGTTGGCTCACGCCTGTAATCCCAGCACTTTGGGTGGCCAAGGCGGGCATATCACCTGAGGTCAGGAGTTCAAGACCAGCCTGGCCAATATACTGAAACACCGTCTCTACTAAAAAATATAAAAATTAGCCTGGCATGGTGGTGGGCACCTGTAATCCCAGCTACTTGGGAGGCTGAGGCAGGAGAATTGCTTGAACCCAGGAGACGGAGGTTGCAGTGAGCCAACACGGTGCCACTGCACTCAAGCCTGGTAACAGAGTGAGACTCTTGTCTCAAAAAAAAAAAAAAAGTCTGAAAATTATTTGACAGTCCTCTCATCAAAAGGCAGAGACTAATTTCCCTCACCTTCAAAATAGGCCAATCTTACCAACTCACTTGTAATAAACAGAATGTGGCAGAAGTGACGCTCTGTGATTTCCAAGGCTAGGTCATGCCAGGGATATGTGCCTGTGCTACCCAACCACCACGCTGTCAGGAAGCCCAAGACACACAGAGAGGCCATGTGCGGAGTCTCTAGGCCCCGTCCCAGCTGCCAATCAGCATCAATCATGAGACTCATGATGAGTGAGTGAGACTTCCCGTAGTTTCAGCTCCCTGCCAATTCCCCCCAGCTGACGCTGAGTGCAGCCGGGATGAGCTATCCCCACTGAGCCCTGCCCAAACTGCATTATTTTTGAGCAAAATAATGTCATTGTGTTAAGCCACTAAGTTTTGCAGTGGTTTGTTAGATAGCTAGGAGAAGCAGGACCACATCTTAATTTATAAATGCCAGCACCTCACCCAGCATATATTGTTAACTTTTACTTTTTCCCAATCTGCTTAGCAAAAAAAATCACCTCTTTAAAATTTCAATTTGTGTTTATCTGAACATTAGTAAAGTTGAGAATCTCTTCATAGATTTATTGAATGTTAGTATACCTTTTTCAAAGAACTGACTTTCCATATCCTTGGCCCATTTTTCCATTGAATTATTACTGTTTCTTAGTCATTTGTATATTCTTTTATTAATGAAAGAATGTGGCTCTTATTGCCCATTTGTATGTGTCCTTTTGAAAAATGTCTACTTGAGTCCTTTGTCCATTTTTTTTTTTTTTTTTTGAGATGGAGTTTCACTCATGTTACCCAGGCTGGAGTGCAATGGCGCGATCTCGGCTCACCGCAACCTCCGCCTCCTGGGTTCAGGCAATTCTCCTGCCTCAGCCTCCTGAGTAGCTGGGATTACAGGCACGCGCCACCATGCCCAGCTAATTTTTTGTATTTTTAGTAGAGACGGGGTTTCACCGTGTTGACCAGGATGGCCTCGATCTCTTGACCTCGTGATCCACCCGCCTCGGCCTCCCAAAGTGCTGGGATTACAGGCGTGAGCCACCGTGCTCGGCCTCCTTTGTCCATTTTTAAAAATTTATTTCAATAGCTTTTAAGGTACAAGTGGTTTTTGTTACATGGATGAATTATATAGTGCTAAATTCTGATATTTTAGTGTACCCATTACCCAACTAGTGTATGTTGTACATAATATGTAATTTTTTTTTTTTACTCCTAGCCTCTCAGGAGAGAGGTATTAGTCCATTCTCACACTGCTATACAGGACTGCCCAAGACTGGGTAATTTATAAAGGAAAGAGGTTTAATTGACTCACAGTTCCGCAGGGCTTGGGAGGCCTCAGGAAACTTACAACACGGTAGAAGGGGAAGCAAACACATCTCCTTTCACATGGCGGCAGGAGAGCGAAGAACAAAAGCTGAAAAAAGGGGAAAGCCCCGTATAAAACGGTCAGATCTCGTGAGAACTTACTCACTATCACGAGAACAGCATGGGGAAACCGCCCGCATCGTTTAATCACCTCCCACCAGGTGCCTCCCATTATACGTGCGGATCATGAGAGATACGTACCTGTGCTACCCAACCACCGCGCTGCCATATCATACCCTTTGCCGATATTTGAATCGGGTTTATTTTTTTCTTGTTGAGTTATATATAGTTGCATATTTAAATATTGTGCATCAAAATTGATCAACCATTAAATAAACTGTCTCCTACCTTGACACATGTACCTTCATGAGGACCTGGAAGCCAGGTTCAAATTTAGAATTTCCATGCCCCTAAGAGTTCCGTGCATGGGAAGAGCCAGTTTCCAGCCCTTGTCCCCCTCCTCCTCTCTTCCCACCTGTGGCAGACTAACAGCCACGTCCACATCCTAATGCTCGGGACCTGTGAATGTGACCTTATGTAGCAAAAAGGACTGTGTAGATGGGATTAAGCTAAGGATCTTCAGGTGGGGAGGTTACCCTAGAATATCCAGGTGGGCCTGATGTAATCACAAGGGTCTTTATAGTTAAAAAGTTTTTGCAGACTGGAGGTCTCACTATGTTGTCCAGGCTGGTCTGGAACTCTTGGTCTCAAGTGATCCTCCCACCTCAGCCTCCCAAAGCACTGAGATTACAGGCAAGAGACACTGTGCTCAGGCAATACAGAAGTCTTTATAAGAGGGAGGCAGGAGGTCAGAGGAGAAGAAGTTGTTAGGATAACAATCAGAAAGTGAAGTGATGTGGCCAAAAGCCAGAGTGCAGTAGCCTCCAGGAGCTGGGAGAGGCAGGAAATGGATTCTTTCCTGAAGCCTCCAGAGAGAACTGGCTGTGTTGGCACCTTCGTTTTAGCCTCTGAGATGCCAACTTTTCTCTTTTTTTTTTTTTCCTTTTTTTTTTTTTTTTTATAAAGACGGGGTTTCACCATGTTGGCCAGGGTGGACTTGAACTCCTGACCTCAGGTGATCCTCCCACCTTGGCCTCCCAAAGTGCTGGGATTGCAGGCGTAAGCCACTGCACCCTGCCTCTTTTTCTTATTTTTTACAGAATCTCCCTGTGTCGCCCAGGCTGGAGTGCAGTGGCACAATCTCGGCTCACTGCAACTTCTGCCTCCCAGGTTCAAGCAATTCTCCTGCCTCAGGCTCCTGAGTAGCTGGGATTACAGGCATGTGTCACCATGCCCAGCTAATTTTTAAAATTTTAGTAGAAATGGGGTTTCATCATTTTGGCCAGGTTGGTCTCAAACTCCTGACTTCAGGTGATCCGCCTACCTCAGCCTCTCAAAGTGCTGGGATTACAGGCGTGAGCCACCGCGCCCAGCCTGTGATGCCAACTTATTAGGCGTCAACTTGGCTGGATTGAGGGATGCCTAGGTGGCTGGTGAAGTGTTGTTTCTGGGTGTGTCTGTGAGGGTACTGTCAGAAGAGACTGACATTTGAGTCGGTGGACTGGGAGAGGAAGACGCACCCTCCGTGTGGGTGGGCAACATCCAATCGGCTGCCAGTGCAGCTAGAACAGAGCAGGCAGAAGGAGGTGGAATAACTTTGCTCGCTGAGTCTTCTGGCTTTTTTTTCTTCTTCCTGTGCTGGAGGCTTGCTCCCATTCCTCCTGCCCTCAGATGTCAGACTCCAGGATTTTTGGCCTCTGGAGTCTGGGACTTGCCTCAGCAGCTTCCCAGGGGCTCTCAGGCCTTCAGTCACAGACTGAAGGCTGCACTGTTGGCTTTCTTGGTCTTGAGGCTTTCGGACTCAGACTGAGCCATTACTGGCTTCTTTCTTCCTCAGCTTGCAGACAGCCTATCATGGGACTTCGCCTTGTGCTCAATCGAGCCAGTGCTCCCTAATAAACTCCCTTTAGGCGACGGGTGGTGACTCACTCTTGTAATCCCAGCACTCTGGGAGGCCAAGACGGGCAGATCACTTGAGGTCAGGCGCTCGAGATCAGCCTAGCCAACATGGAGAACCCGTCTCTACTAAAAATACAAAAATTAGCTGAGCGTGGTGGCGGGCACCTGCAATCCCAGCTAGTTGAGAGGCTGAGGCAGGAGAATCACTTGAACCGGGAGGCCGTGGTTGCAGCGGGCTGAGATAGCACAACTGCCCTCCAGCGTGGGCAACAGAGCGAGACCCTGTCTCAAAAAACAACAACAAAACAAAGGCAGCACTGAACGTGAGATACATTTTGGAGGCCAGATCCGTAGGACTTGCCAAGGAATTGGATGGAAGTGGAGAATGGGAGAAAAGTCGGAAAAGAATAAAAAACGAGGCCAGGTGCCGTGGCTCATGCCTGTAATCCCAGCACTTTGGGAGGCTGAGGTGAGCAGATCATGAGGTCAAGAGATTAAGACCATCCTGGCCAACATGGTGAAACCCCATCTCTACTAAAAATACAAAGATTAGCCAGGGATGATGGTGCGCACCTGTAATCCCAGCTACTTGGGAGGCTGAGGCAGGAGAATCACTTGAACCCAAGAGGTGGAGGTTGCACTGAGCCAAGATTGTGCCACTGCACTCCAACCTGGCAACAGAGGGATACTCCGTCTTAAAAAAATAAAATAAAAAATGACCCTGAAGCATAGAATTATCTATCATATGACCCCAGCAGTTCTAGTCCTAGGGTACATACCTAAGAGAACTGAAAACTGGTGTTCAAACAAATGCTTTTACCTGAATGTTCACAGAAGCTCTGTTCACACACTCACTGATAGATAAATGGGTAAACAGAATGAAGTGCTGGAATACTATTCAGCCATAAAAAGGAGTGAAACATGAATCCATGCTGCCATATGGAGTCTTGAAAAACATGCTGAGTGAAAGAAGCCAGACACAAAAGACCATATATTGTATGATTCCATTTAGTTAAAATGTCCAGAACAGGTAAATCCATAGAAACATCCAGTGGAAGGCTGGGCGCGGTGGCTCACGCCAGTAATCCCAGTACTTTGGGAGGCTGAGGCAGGTGGATCACCTGAGGTCAGGAGTTCGAGACTAGCCTAACCAATGTGACGAAACCCTGCCACTACTAAAACACAAAAATTAGCCAGGTGTGGTGGCAGGCACCTGTAATCCTGCTACTCAAGAGGCAGAGGCAGGAGAATCACTTGAACCCAAGAGGCGGAGGTTGCAGTGAGCCAAGACTGCAACATTGCACTCCAGCCTGGGCAACAAGATCTCAGAAAAAAGAAAAGAAAGAAATAGCCGGTAAATTAGTGGTGCCAGGGCCTGGGAGAGAGAGATGGAGAGTGAAAGTGTCTTGGAACGAAATAGAAGTAATCATTGTACAACACTATGAATGTGCTGAATACCACTTAGGTACACACTTTTTTTTTTTTTTTTTTTTGAGTTGGAGTCTTGCTCTGTTGTCTAGGCTGGAGTGCAATGGCGTGATCTCCACTTACCGCAACCTCCGCCTCCTCAGTTCAAGTGATTCTCCTGCCTCAGCTCCTGAGTAACTGGGATTACAGTCATGAGCCACCACGCCTGGCTAATTTTTTGTATTCTCAGAAGAGACAGGTTTCACCATGTTGGCCAGGCTGGTCTCAAACTCTTGACCTCATGATTCACCTGCCTTGGACTCCCAAAGTGTTGGGATTGCAGGCATGAATCACTGTGCCTGGCCACTTTTTTTGAAGCAAGATCTCACTCTTACCCAGGCTGGTGTACAGTGGTACCATCACAGCTCACTGCAGCCTCCATTTCCCAGGCTCAAGCAATCCTCCCACCTCAGCCTCCTGAGTAGCTGGAACTACAGGCTCGCATCACCACAGCTGACTGATATTTCAATTTTTTGTAGAGACGGGGTTTCACCATGTTGCCCAGGCTGGTCTCAAACTCCTGGGCTCAAGTGATCGTCCTGCCTGGCCTCCCAAAGTGCTGGGATTACAAAGCGCTGGTGGTGTGAATGACCTTGCCCAGCTGTGTATACTTTTAAATTGTTCATTTTATATTATGTGAATTTCACCTCAATAAAAACTTTTTGTTCTTTTTAACTGACTCCGCTTTGGACTCGAACTATTAGAATGATGGTGGGTTCATTCACTGAGATGGGGAAGCTCTAGGGAACATGAACTTGGGAGTGGGGAATTCCATTTTGAATGTCTTAAATTTGATATGCCTCATAGCCTTCCAAGCCGAGTTAGATATGTGAGTCTGGAGTTCAGAGGGGAGAAGGGGTGGAGATGTAAATTTAGAAGTCATTGGCACATGGGAGGTATTTTAAGCCATGGAGCTGGATGAGATCATCTAGGGCAGGGGTGTTCAAGCTTTTGGCTTCCCTGGGCCACACTGGAAGAAGAATTGTCTTGGGCCACACATAAAATACATTAACAATAGCTGATGAGCTTTTAAAAAATCACACGCAGGCCGGGCGCGGTGGCTCAAGCCTGTAATCCCAGCACTGTGGGAGGCCGAGGCGGGTGGATCACGAGGTCAAGAGATGGAGACCATCCTGGTCAACATGGTGAAACCCTGTCTCTACTAAAAATACAAAACATTAGCTGGGCATGGTGGTGCGTGCCTGTAATCCCAGCTACTCAGGAGGTTGGGGCAGAAGAATTGCCTGAACCCAGGAGGCGGAGGTTGCGATGAGCCGAGATCGCGCCATTGCACTCCAGCCTGGGTAACAAGAGCGAAACTCCGTCTCAAAATAAATAAATAAATAAATAAATAAAAATAAAAAATCACACACACACACAAAATCTCATAGTGTTTTAAGAAAGGTCAGGAATTTGTGTTGGGCCACATTCAGAGCCATCCTGGGCAACATGCAGCCCACGGGGCTGTGAGTTGGACAAGCTTGATCTAGGGAGAGGGCGTGGAGAAAGATGAGGAGCTAGCCCAAGCCCCTGCCTCTGGCCCTCCCAGTGTGTCAGTGTTAGACAGAAGACAAAGAATCCAGGAAACAGGCTGGGTGCGGTGGCTCACGCCTGTAATCCCGGCACCTTGGGAGGCCGAGGTGGGCGGATCATGAGGTCAGGAGATGGAGACCATCCTGGCTAACAAGGTGAAATCCCGTCTCTACTAAAAATACAAAAAATTAGCCGGGTGCGGTGGCACACACCAGTAGTCCCAGCTACTTGGGAGGCTGAAGCAGAGGAATCGCTTGAACCCAGGAGGTGGAGATTGCGGAGAGCCGAGATCCCGCCACTGCACTCCAGCCTGGTGTCTAGCAACAGAGAGAGAGAGACCCTGTCTGAAAAAAAAAAAAAAAAAAAAAAAAAGAATCCAGGAAACAGCAGAGGAGGGCTGGGGGGAACCCCAAGAACGAGTGTTTGAAAAACAGAGTGTAACAGCAATCAGTTGGAATTGGACTGAATATCCATTTATAGAGGGCTATGCTTAGTAGTACATAAACATAAATTGTGGCACATCTATGTAGCAGAATACTATACATGTCACACAAAATAAAGAAGTTCTCTATGTGCTGATACGGGAAGGTTTCCTTTGTGTGAAATGATATGCTGACATCCTCACAACATATTGTTTGATAAAGCAAGGTGTATAATACTGTTAAAACAAATAGAAGAATTTTATCTTTTTTTTTTTTTCTTTTTGAGACAGGATGTATAACATCGTAAAAAAAAAAAAAAAAAGGAAAGAAAGAAAGAGAAAAAGTCCCTCCCCGCCACCTTTTTGAGACAGGGTCTCACTCTGTCACCCAGGCTGGAGTGCAGTGATGCAATCACAGCTCACTGCAGCCTCCCAGGCTCCAGCGATCCTCCTGCCTCAGACTCCCGAGTAGCTGAAATCACAGGCGCCTGCCACCATGCCCAGTTAATTTTTGTGTTTTTAGCAGAGATGGGTTTTCACCATGTTGGCCAGGCTGCTCTCAAACTCCTGGCCTCAAGTGATCCAGCTGCCTCAGCCTCCCAAAGTCCTGGGGTTACAGGCATGAGTCACCGCACCTGGCCACAGGACTGGCTTTCAACAGGAAGCACAGAAAATTCCTCCAAGGGACGGGAGAGAAGGACAAGAGCACACACGGCACATGCAGCTTTCCTGGTAAGAAGCTAAAGAAACAAATTTTATTTTGTTATTTAACAAAAGTGTATATGATGCTTACTACATCCTGACTCTGTGCCAAGCATTTTGCAAATACTTCATTTACATGAAAAGCCTTTGAGGTAGCTACTGTTATATTTTCATCCTCATCTTATAAATGAGGAAGCAGGCACAGAGGGGAATCACCTTCTCCAAGGTCACACAGCTGGGAAGAGGCAGGGATGCTTAAAGGTGGGCAGTGCAGGCTGTGGAACTCACATTTTTTTTTTTTTTTTTTTTTGAGACAGAGTTTTTACTCTTGTTGCCCAGCCTGGAGTGCTATGGCGTGATTTCGACTCATTGCAACCTCCGCCTCCCAGGTTCAAGCAATTCTCCTGCCTCAGGCTCCCGAGTAGCTGGGATTACAGGCATGCACCACCACAACTGGCTAATTTTGTATTTTTAGTAAAGACGGGGTTTCTCCATGTTGGTCAGGCTGGTGTTGAACTCCCAACCTCAGGTGATTTGCCCGCCTCAGCCTCCCAAAGTGCTGGGGTTATAGGCGTGAGGTCCCACACCTGGCCAAGAACTCACACTCTTGAACACTACTACTCCATAATACTTCTCTGTGCTTGACCTCCTGGGCTCAAGCGATCCTCCTGCCCCAGCCTCTCAAGTAGCTGGGATCACAGGCTTGCACCATCATGCCTGGCTAATTTTTTCATATTTTTGATAGAGATGGAGGGGGGTTCACCATGTGGCCCAGGCTGGTCTCAACCTCCTGGCCTCAAGTGATCCTCCAGCCTCAGCTTCCCAAAGTGCTGGGATTACAGGCATGAGCCACAGCACCCAGTCTTCTGTGCTCTGTTCTTGATAAATGACATTTTATTGTGCAAATGTGTTTTATTTTTAGATGCAAGATCAGCGGTTGAGGATTCGGGCTTGTTGGGGGTACTGGGAATCTTGAGGAGAGAGGAGAGTCAGAAGCTGCAGTCTTGGAGAAAAAAAAAAACAACAGAAAAACAGGACCAGGTGCTGTGGCTCATGCTTGTAATTCCAGCGCTTTGGGAAGCCGAGACGGGTGGATCACAAGGTCAGGAGATCGAGACCATCCTGGCTAACACAGTGAAACCCCGTGTCTACTAAAAATAAAAAAAATAGCTGGGTGTGGTGGCACATGCCTGTAGTCCAAGCTACTCGGGAGGCTGAGCCAGGAGAATCGCTTGAATCTGGGAGGCGGAGGTTACAGTGAGCCAAGATCAGACCACTGCACTCCAGCCTGGGAGACAGACAAGACTCCATCTCAAAAAAAAAAAAAAAAAAAAAAAAGGAAAAACAGGGAGGCTCCACATTTGAGGTTTGTGGTGCTGGGTTTTCAGTGAAATCCGGGAGGATGGCTGAGATTTTTCCTGCTTCGTGGCAGGTAATGGCTTTTGCATGGTGGGGGTAGGTGCAGAAGGAAGGTAAGTATAGCCCAGTTCACAGTCCATTTGCAAATCCCCAGGCACTCTGGTTCCCTGGTTCTCTCGGGGTCCTGGAATCTGGTGCTGGGTGGCCTGTCTGCCCTAACAACTGGCCACCTGGTCCCTGAGCTGAACTCCGGGAACCGAGCATGGCCAGGCCAGCCTGCGGGGGAGAGAAGGGCTTGGAAGGCTGTTCCAGGCCACAGCCAAAGGAAACGAGTTGCATTCCAGGAGATGGAGCCCAGAGGCAGGGGTGGGGCGCTGGGGGCTGGAGGGAAAGCAGTGCCCAGAACTCTCAGGGCCTCCGAAGCTGGGCTGGAGTTCGGCTTTGGGCACCAGAGCCAACAGGGCCTGTCATGGGACCCCTCTCCACCCCAGAATTTGGCGGCCGAATAACGGTCCTCAAAGACAACCACATCCTAAGCCCTGGAACCTGTAAAGAGGCGACCTCACGTGGCCAAAGGGACTTGGAAGATGATCGTGAATTATCTGAGTGGGCCCAATGTCATCACAAAGGTCTTTACAAAAATGGCCAAGCTCAGTGGCTCACATTTGTAATGCCAACATTTTGGGAAGCCAAGGCAGGAGGATCACTTGAGCTCAGGAGTTCAAGACCAGCCTAGGCAACATAGTGAGACCCCGTCTCTCAAAAAAAAAAAAAAAAAAAAAAAAAATTTGAAATTAGCCAGGCATGATGGTGCAGGCCTGTAGTCCCAGCTACTTGAAAGGCTGAAGTGGGAGGGTTGTTTGAACCTGGGAGGTCGAGGCTGCAGTAAGCTGAGATTGTGCCACTGCACTCTAGCCTGGGTGACAGAGCAAGACCCCGTCTCAAAAAATTTAAAAAGGGCTGGGTGTTGTGGCTTATGCCTACAATCCCAGCACTTTGGGAGGCTGAGGGTGGTGGATTGCCTGAGCTCAGGAGTTCGAGACCACCCTGGGCAACACGATGAAACGCCATCTCTAGTAAAAATATAAAAATTCACCAGGCATGGTGGTGGGTGCCTACAGTCCCAGCTACTCAGGAGGCTGAGGCAGGAGAATCGCTTGAACCTGGGAGGCAGAAATTGCAGTGAGCCAAGATCACAGTCTCGTGACAGAGCAAGACTCTGTCTCAATCAATCAATCAATCAATCAATAAAATTTAAAAAGAAAGAGGGAGCCCAGAGGGTCAGAATCAGAGAAGGAAAGGTGCTGATGGAAGCAGGGTTCAGAGTGATGCAAGAAACGCCTCAAGGCAAGGAATGTGGGTGGCCCCTGGTTGCTGGGAAAGGTGAGGGCACGGACCCTTCCCTGGAGCCTCCAAAGGAACACGGCCCTGCTGACCCATTGAGACTTGTAACCTCCAGAACTGCCAGGCAATAAATTTTGTGTGGCCTTAGGCCAATCCATTTATGGTAATTTGTTACCATGACAGAAGCTTGAGACGGCAAGTTTCTTTATCTCCCATAGAGTCTGTTTCTGAGTCTGTGAATTGGTGATAACTGTGACTCCCGGCAGCGTTGTACTGAGGATATGCAGCTTGGCTACACTGAGGCAGGAGAACAAACCTCTCCAACACCGAGCTGAGGAAGGAAGTGGCTTCTTATTTGGCCAGGAGCTGTGGGGGGGCGGGGGGGGGGTCGTGCTACAACCTTATTCACCAAGCTCCCCGAGCTGCAGCTTCTCTCCCCTTTTATACGCCTACAACACTAAAGGGGAAACTGAGGCGGAACTATGTCATTGTCCATTTGCTGGACGTCCAACCTTACAATCTTTTGGCTCATTGATTTGCTAATTCATATGCAGCGTGAGCAGGGATGGGCAGGGGAGGGGGCTTCCAGAGACAAGACAAAAGCAACAAGCTGTTTGTTGGCAGAGAGGTATTTCCAGCAGGGAGCCTGGTCCCTAGAGATGTGGGGGTGTGACCCAGTGTCTGGCCCCAGCCTGCAGGGATAACATTCATTTGCAGCTCTTTCAAGATCGGAGAGACGCTGGGAACTAAAGAAGGAGTCTTTTTCCCAGCTCTTTGGTGTTTTATTTTTCCCTTTTTCATCCTCCTTCCCGTCTGGAAGTGGGGGAGGGAGGAGGTGAAATAGAAGGAGGCGAGGGGGTCTCCCCTCTCAAGTGTTTAGGATGGTGACTGACATCCAGCAAGTGCTTGACCAGTATACTAGCTGTCATTACCTTCAGTGTTCAGTCTAGGTCATGCTGCTCACAGCACAGAAAGCCAGTAACAGAGACAATGAGTATTGCCAAGGAAGAAGGCTTGAATTGGGTGCTGTAGCCAGGGAGACGGTTCAGTCTCAAATCCATCTCCTGGCACAGAAAGCCAATAACAGAGACATGAGTATTGCCAAGGAAGAAGGCTTTAACTGGGTGCTGCTGATGACTAGATGATTCAGTCTCAGACCCATCTCCCTGACCGCTAAAATCAGGGGTTTATACAGCCAGGAAGAAATGTAACAATGTGTAAGAAAACGGGAACTAGGGAGGGGTGAAGAAGCAATCGTGATGAAAGAGAGGTCCAGATCTCCTTGTCTGGAGGTGGTGACCTGGTGAGTTTCAGTTCTTTGATACTTTTTTCTTGAGTGGCCTGAAAGTGAAAGGAACTCAAATAAAACAGGTTAAGTCCTTAAGCTTAAAGACCAGAAGGGTCAATTTCTATGTTTATCCAAAAAACTACCTATGGGACTGCTGGATCAGTTTCAAAAGTGTAGGCAATGTAGTTGTTTGTCCAACAAATATTTATTGAACATCTATTATGTTTCAGGCACGGTTTCTGCTAGAGATGCAGCATGAACAAGGTATGTGAACACCTGGCCCTTGACCCTCAGGGAACTTTCAATCTAGACAGGGAGAAAGACAATAAACAAAAGAAATCGGCCCTCAGGCCTGTAATCCCAGCACTTTGGGAGGCCGAGGGTCGCAGATCACTCGATCTCAGGAGTTTGAGACCAGCCTGAGCAACACGGTGAAACCCCATCTCTACCAAAATACAAAAAATTAGCCAGGCCTGGTAGCGCATGCCTGTAATCCCAGCTACTTGGAAGGCTGAGGCAGGAGAATCGCTTGAACCTGGGAGGCGGAGGTTGCAGTGAGCCGAGATTGTGCCACTGCACTTCACCCTGGGTAACAGAGCAAGACTCCATCTCAGAAAAAAAAAAAAAAAGAAATCAGGAAGTGCTATGGGATGTCAGACATTGGTAAGTGCTAAGGAGCAAACAAATCAGGAAAGGGGAACCGGCCAGGAGCAGTGGCTCACGCCTGTAATGCCAGCACTGGGAGGCCAAGGGAGACAGATCACCTGAGGTCAGGAGTTCCAGACCAGCCTGGCCAACATGGTGAAACCCTGTCTCTACTAAAGATACAAAAATTAGCCGGGCGTGGTGGCATGTGCCTATATCTGGGAGGTGGAAGTTGCAGTGAGCCAAGATGTCACCCCTGCACTCCAGCCTGGGGGGAAAAGAAGGGGGAATGCTTGAGCCCAGGAGTTCAAGATCAGCCTGGGCAACAAAGTGATACCCTATCTCTACAAAAAATAAAATAAAATAAAGAAAAACAATTGGACCAGGCGTGGTGGTTCATGCTTGTAATCCCAGCACTTTGGGAGGCAGAGGCAGGCGGATCACCTGAGGTCGGGAGTTTGAGACCAACCTGATCAAGATGGAGAGACCCCGTCTCTACTAAAAATTACAAAATTAGCCAGGCCTGGTAGCGCATGCCTGTAATCCCAGCTACTCGGGAAGCTGAGGCAGGAAAATCACTCAAACCCCGAAGGTGGAGGTTGCAGTGAGCCGAGATCGTGACATTGCACTCCAGCCTGGGCAACAAAAGCGAAACTCTGTCTCAAAAAATAAAAAATAAAAATAAATAAAATAGCTGGGCATGGTGGTGCACACCTGTGGTCCCAGCTATTTGGGAGGCTGAGGTGACCGAACCACTTGAACCCTGGAAGTCAGGACTGCAGTGAGCCAAGATCACACCACTGCAGTCCAGCCTGGGCAACAGAGTAAAATCCTGTCTAAAAAAAAAAAAAAAAAAAAAAAAAAAATTCTCATGCATGTTTCCAGAAAAAAATTTCATGCATTGCGTTAAGGAAATCACACCATACCATCCACATTTTTTTTATACTTTGTAAAATTACTATACTAATTACTAGTTTATAGTGTGGACATTTTTTTCAAACTAACTCTGAACTGCTTCTCAACTGCATTCATTCTGTAGAGAGAACAGTTTTTCTTCTATTATGAACACTTTGCTAGTCACTTAGGACAAAAGCAAGTCATCTTTTCTTCTTTCTTTTTACCCACAATGATTTGGTAACAACCACTTATAAACCCAGGCCTATCTTCTCAGCAGGCTGTCCAGAGCAGAGGTTGTCAATTCGCTTTTGTTTTTTTGAGACAGGATCTTGCTCTGTCACCCAGGCTGGAGTACAGTGGTGCAATCTCAGTTCACTACAGCCTCCCCCTCCCAGGCTCAAGCAATCCTCCCACCTCAACCTTCCAAGTAGATAGAACTTGGGGCACCTGCCACCATGCCCAGCTAATTTTTAAATTTTTTGGCAGAGACAGGATTTTGACATATTGCCCAGGCTGGTCTCAAACTCCTGGACTCAAGCGATCCACCCTCCTTGGCCTCCCAGAGTGCTGGGATTACAGGTGTGAGCCACCGCGCCCAGCCAATCGATTTGTTTTTAAAGTAGAACGTTGTTGTTTGTTTATTGAGACAGAGTCTCACTCTGTTGATAGGCTGGAATGTAGTGGCGTGATCTCACTCACTGCAACCTCCGCCTCCCGGGTTCAAGCCATTCTTCTGCCTCAGCATCCCAAGTAGCTGGGACTACAGGCATGCACCACCACACCCAACTAAATTTTGTATTTTTAGTAGAGATGAGGTTTCACCATGTTGGCCAGGATGGTCTCGATCTCTTAGCCCTGTGATCCACCCACCTCCGCCTCCCAAATGCTGCGATTACAGGCATGAGCCACTGTGCCCAGCTTGTTTATTTATTTTTAATGAGATCCTTAATTTAGAACCAGGCTTTATTGAAAAAATAAAATGTGTAGTTATTGAAGTGCTCTGTATGTATTTTAATCATTTATATTGAGGTAAATGACAATCTATGGAAACCATGAGCAGTTTTCAGAAGCACCAGGGGAAGGCAGGAGTACAGATAAGGCTGGAGAGTTTGAGACCAGCCTGGATGAATGACATGGTGAAACCCCATCTCTACTAAAAATGCAAAAATTAGCCAGGTGTGGTGGCAGATGACTGTAGTCCCAGCTCCTCAGGAGGCTGAGGCAGGAGAATCGCTTGAGCCTGGGAGGCGAGAGTTGCAGTGAGCCAGGATCACGCCATTGCACTCCAGCCTGGGCAACACAGTGAGACTCTGTCTCAAAAAAGCAGAGAGAGAGGAGGGGAAATTTATTTCTGCCTCTAAAATAAAAAATCCACAAGGCAGGCAATCCAGAGCTGGTATGGTGTCTCCAGGATGGTCAGGGATTCAGATCCTTCTACCTTATGGTTTTGCATTTTCAACAAGTGGCTTCTACCTAATAGCCCAAGACAGCTGCTTAACCTCTGGCCATTGCATCTGAACTCCATTCAGCAAGGTGAAAGGGACAGAAAGGAGCAGTCCCCTCAGATGGTTTTCCCACAGCCACGACTACCCTTAGTGTTATCCATTGTCATGTTTTTGATTAGTGAAAACTATAGGTAATCTTTATTTAAATTTATATTTGCCTAATTATTAGCAAAATTGAGACACTTCATAATTTGTTGTTGTTGTTTTAGGTTTTTTTTGAGACAGAGTGTCCCTCTGACACCCAGGCTGGAATGTAGTGGAATGATCACAGCTGACTGCAGCCTCAACCTCCTGGGCTCAAGCAATCCTCCCACCTCAGCCTCCAAAAGTGTTGGGATTAAGAGTGTGAGCCACTGCACCTGTCAGCTGCTTTTCCCCAATCTGATTAGTCAAAAAATAATCTTTTTAAAATTTCAATTTATATTTATCTGAACATTAGTAAAGCTGAGAATCTCTTCACAGATTTGTTGAATGTTAGTATATCTTTTTCAAGGTACTGACTTTTCCTAACCTCAGTCCATTTTTCCATTGAATTATTACTTTTTCTTAGTCATTTGCATAGTCTTTTTATTAATGAAAGCACTTGGCCCTTTGATATATGTGTTAAAAAATATTTTCCCTGATTGAAATGTGCCCTTTCAGTTTTTTTGTTATGTTTTGCCATACAAAAGGTATTAATTCTTATGAAGTCATATGTGGCAATATTGTCTGTTTTAGTTTTGGTTCTCATCTTAAAAGACTTTCTTCTCTCCAAGGAAAGCAAATGTGAAGCGCATCTAAGTCTTTTTTTTGAGACAGAGTTTTGCTCTTGTTGCTCAGGCTGGAGTGCAATGGCACGATCTTGACCTGCTGCAACCTCTGCCTCCCAATTCAAACAATTCTCCTGCCTCAGTCTCCCAAGTAGCTGGGATTACAGGCACCTGCCACCACACCCCCTCCGATTTTTTGTACTTTTAGTAGAGATGGGGTTTCACCATGTTGGCCAGGCTGGTCTCAAACTCCTGACCACAAGTGATCCGCCCACCTCAGCCTCCCAAAGTGCTGGGTTTCCAGGCATGAGCCATTGTACCTGGCCCAAAGTCTTAATAGTTATAATTGCTTTTGTTCAAATGTATATATATGTGCATACACTCATACATATATACGCACATATACACAAACATATACACATTCATATATACATACACAAATACAACATATACTCATATATTTATGTATACATCCACCCATATATACACATAAATGCACACATATATATGCACATATACACATGTACGTAACCATATTTACATAGACACATAAAAGCAAACATAGCCGGGCACGGTGGCTTATGCCTGTAATCCCAAAACTTTGGGAGATTGAGGTGGGTGGATCACCTGAGGTTGGGAGTTTGAGACCAGCCTAACCAACATGGTGAAACCCCGTCTCTACTAAAAATACAAAATTAGCCGGGTGTGGTGGCACATGCCTGTAATCCCAGCTCCTCAAGAGGCTGAGGCAGGAGAATCGCGTGAACCCGGGAGGCGGAGGTTGCAGTGAGCCAAGATTGCGCCATTGCACTCCAGCCTGGGTAACAAGAACAAAACTCCACCTCAAAAAAAATTAAAATAAAAGCAAACATATACATACACTTACACACATATATACACAAACATTCATTATATACTTAGACACAGACTTACAAACATGTAAATTCCTGCATATACCCATAGACACACACACATACATATATGTGTCTGTATAGAGAGATGTATTCTGGAATATACAAAAATGTTTTTTCTCTTTTAAGGGACGATGAGAACCTGCTATCACTTTTGGCTTTGGTGGGAGGTAGGGGAGAAGAGGAGCAGGGGGCACTTTCTATTTCTCATTTTGTACAGCTGGAATGTCTAACACTCTGCATATCTTATTTTAAAATGTCTGTGGGCTATTTTGGCAGCAGGATTATAAAGCATTTCTTGTTTTCATCTTTATATGGCTCTTTATTAAATAAAAACGAAACCACTGCCACCTAAAAATAAGTGTTCAAAGCCAAGACCACATTATAGGTTCCAGCCACAGTCATTCTTTTCTGTCTTTCTTTTTCTTTTTCTCTGGGTCTGGTATAAAGCTTTCATTTAACCTGAGTTACTCTTGCAAATCTGTTGCTGAATAAGCCATTCATGGCTCTATCTGCCAATCCAGGCCTGGGCATGTCCTGGCACGTCAGATGGTCCCAGTCGGCAGCTGTCACAGTTCCCATTCCTCAGGCTTCGAGAAAGGACGGGAGCATCTGCCAAAGGTTCATCCAGCCATGGTGACCTGAGAGCTTTATAACAAGTGATTGTATAATGATTTTGAACACAAAGGTTTGCTGTTCTAGGTGGCTTCACAGTGCTGTGTTCAGGGTATTTCTCTTGCAATTTTCTTATTTGCGATAAGAAATAAGAGTTGTGCAATTCTGCTCAGAAATATTAACAAAAAATTCCTCCACTAGGCCATTTTGAATCCTTCTGGATCTGTGTAACCAGGATTAGAACAGGCAGCTGTCTAAATGCCGTTACTGGGTCTCTGGAGCTATGACACTGCTGGGAGGAAAGGGAGACTAACTCATCGAACAATCTACCAAATCCAAAAAAGAATACAATAAATCAGGCTGGGTGCAGTGGCTCACCCCTGTAATCCTAACACTTTGGGAAGCTAAGATGTGTGGATTGCCTGAGCTCCGGAGTTCGAGACCAGGTTGGGCAAAATGGTGAGATCCCCATCTCCACTAAAAATATATAAAACATAAAAAATTAGCTGGACGTGGTGGCGCACGCTTGTGGTCCCAGCTACTTGGGAGGCTGAGGTGGGAGGATTGTTTGAGCCTACGAGGCAGAGGTTGCAGTAAGTTGAGATCGTGCCACTGCACTCCAATCTGGGTTACAGAGTGAGACCTTGCCTCAAACAAACAAACAAAAAACACAATAATTTAAAATTTTTGAAAATGGAAAAGCCACATCGATGTAACGAGTTCAAATATACACATTCATGGTGGTTTTTTTTTTTTTTTGTAACTTTATGATTTTTGGTCACCTACCAGTTCTAAACTTCAAATGCATGGCCGGGCACAGTGGCTCACACCTGTAATCCCAGCACTTTGGGAGGCCAAGGCGGGTGGATCACCTGAGGTCAGGAGTTCTAGACCAGCCTGGGAAATATGGAAACCCTGTCCCCACTAAAAATACAAACACACACACACACACACACACACACACACACACACACACACACTAGCTGGGTGTGCTGGCACATGCCTGCAATCCCAGCTACTTGGGAGGTTGAGGCACGAGAATCGCTGGAAGCCAGCAGGCAGAGGTTGCAGTAAGCCAAGATCATGCCACTGCACTCCAGCCTGGGTGATAGAGTAAGACTCTGTCTCAAAAAATAAAATGACTATCAGTAGTCATTCTGATAGTCATTTTGTTCACATTCTCCCAGCACTCATCCCCCGTAGCATAAGACCACGCCCTTACTTCTTACACAGTCACTTTATTTAGAGACTGAATCTCACTCTGTGGCCCAGGCTGGAGTGCAGTGGTGTGTCTTGGCTCACTGCAACCTCCACCTCCTGGGTTCAAGAGATTCTCCTGCCTCAGCCTCCCGAGTAGTCGGGACTATAGGCACGTGCCACCATGCCCAGCTAATTTTTGGAATTTTTTGTAGAGATGGGGTTTCACCATGTTGGCCAGGTGGGTCTCAAACTCCTGACCTCAGGTGATCCACCCGCCTCAGCCTCTGAAAGCGCTGGGATTACAGATGTGAGCCACTCTGCCCAGCCACATTCACGTTTTTCTAGAACTGTTCGGTAGGGATTGGAGCTTTTCCAAAGCAGCCATGTCTGAGGTTTACTTGTCATTTTAATGGAGCATGACAAGCCATGCGCTTTGCAAAAATCAGTGGTAGAGGTTTTTCAGGCCCAGACATGCCCATGCCAGAAAAACATTAAAACCAACCAGCACAGGCAGGGATACACCTTCCCAAACAAGGACACTTTGTATAAAGTGCAAATATTTGTCCAGAAATGGCAAGAAACGCTTCCAAGAACTGCAGAAAAATCTGGTTAATTTAGCAATATAGGTGAATGTAGTTTGGGGTAATTTAACTCTTTAAAAAAGTTTTGTTTAAGTACAATGTTGTTGGTTTGATGTAAAGAAGTAAAAAGGAAGTTAAAAATGGCCCACTATCTGTCCTGTCCACATCAGCATTCTAAAATATAGTGTGTTACAAAGTATGAGAGTTACAGACAGGGACATAACAAAATCCTTCCCTCCATTCTCCGCAGTTCCCACCTCAGAAGCTTGGTATTTTTCACTTCATAAAATATCTTCTCTCTTTTGCTCTTTTTCTTTTTTTTTTTAATTGTACTTTAGGTATTGCGCAGATCATGCAGGATTGTTGCATAGGTACATACGTGGCAAGATGGTTTGCTGCCTTCATCCCCCATCACCTACATCTAGTACTCCCCCCCACATTGTCTCTCCCCACCCTCCCCACCCCCTACTGTCCCTCCCCAGCCCCCGCAACTGACCACAGTGTATGATGTTCCCCTCCCTGTGTCCACGTGTTCTAATTGTTCAACAGCCGCCTATGAGTGAGAACATGCGGTGTTTGGTTTTCTGTTCTTGTGTCAGTTTGCTGGGAATGATGGTTTCCAGATTCATCCATGTCCCTATGAAGGACATGAATTCGTCGTTTTTTATGGCTGTGTAGTATTCCATGGTGTAGATGTGCCACATTTTCTTTTTTTTTTTTTGGGACGGAGTTTCGCTCTTGTTACCCAGGCTGGAGTGCAATGGCGCGATCTCGGCTCACCGCAACCTCCGCCTCCTGGGTTCAGGCAATTCTCCTGCCTCAGCCTCCTGAGTAGCTGGGATTACAGGCACACGCCACCATGCCCAGCTAATTTTTTGTATTTTTAGTAGAGACGGGGTTTCACTGTGTTGACCAGGATGGTCTCGATCTCTTGACCTCGTGATCCGCCTCGGCCTCCCAAAGTGCTGGGATTACAGGCTTGAGCCACCGCGCCCAGCCAACCACATTTTCTTTATTCAGTCTATTGTCGATGGACATTTGGGTTGGTTCCAAGTCTTTGCTATTGTAAACAGTGCCGCAATGAACATATGTGTGCATGCATCTTTATAATAGACTGTTTTATAATTCTTTGGGTATATACCCAGTAATGGGATTGCTGGGTAAAATGGAATTTCTATTTCTAAGTCCTTGAGGAATCGCCACACTGTCTTCCACAATGGTTGAACTAATTTACACTCCCACCAACGGTGTAAAAGTGTTCCTGTTTCTCCACATCCACTCCAGCATCCGTTGTCTCCAGATTTTTTTAATGATCGCCATTCTAACTAGTGTGAGATGATATCTCCGCGTGGTTTTGATTTGCATTTCTCTAATGAACAGTGATGATGGGCATTTTTTCACGTTTGTTGGCCTCATGTATGTCTTCTTTTGTAAAGTGTCTTCATATCCTTCACCCACTTTTGATTGGGTTTTTTCTTGTAAATCTGTTTTAGTTCTTTGTAGATTCTGGATATCAGCCCTTTGTCAGATGGGTAGATTGCAAACATTTTTTCCCATTCTGTTGGTTGCCAGTTCACTCTAATGATTGTTTTCTTTGCCGTACAGAAGCTCTGGAGTTTAATTAGATCCCATTTGTCTATTTTGGCTTTTGTTGCCTTTGCTTTTGGTGTTTTAGCCATGAAGTCCTTGCCTATGCCTATGTCCTGAATGGTTTTGCCTAGGTTTTCTTCTAGGGTTTTTATGGTGTTAGGTCTTATGTTTAGATCTTTAATCCATCTGGAGTTAATTTTAGTGTCAGGTGTCAGGAAGGGGTCCAGTTTCTGCTTTCTGCACATGGCTAGCCAGTTTTCCCAACACCATTTATTAAACAGCGTTTTCTTTTAGACAGCATCTCCCTCTGTTACCCCGTCTGGAGTGCAGTGGCATGATCACATCTCACTGCAGCTTCAAACTCCTGGGCTCAAACAATTCTCCGATATCAGCCCCCTAAGTATCTGGAAATACAGGCATGTGCTTGGCCTAAATCTTTCTCCCTCTTTCTTCTCTTCTTCTTTTGTTCTTATGTTCTTTCTTTTTTCTTTTTCTCTCTCTTTTCTTTTGTTCTTTCTCTTTATTTTCTTTTTCCTTTCTTTGTTCTTTCTTCTGTTCTTTATTTTCTTTCTCTCCCGTTTCTTTTCTTTCCCCTTCCTTCTTTCTGTCTCTCCTTCTCTCTATTCTTCCTCCCTCCCTCCTTCTTTCCTTTTTCTTTTTTTTTTTTTTTTTGGTGACAGAGTTTCATTCTGTCGCCCAGGCCAGAGTGCAGTGGCATGAACATGGCTGACTACAGCCTCAACCTCCCTGGGCTCAAGCGATCCTCCCACCTCACCCTCCTGAGTAGCTGGGATTACAGATGCACACCACCAAACCCAGCTAATTTTTGTATTTTTAGTAGAGACGGAGTTTTGCCATGTTGACCAGGCTGGTCTTGAACTCCTGATCTCAAGTGGTCTGCCCACCTCAGCCTCCCAAAGTGCTGGGATTATAGGCATAGGCCACCGCACCCAGCCTAAAATATGCTTACTTTTCAAGAAAAACTTTAAAAAGTATGCCCCGGAAATCAGCCTCAGAGATCCATTTCATTCTAGCCACTGCATGGGATTTCTTTCTACAGTGTCCCCAAAGTCATTTACTCAGATTATTTCCCTTCTCCCTTTTACAAAAAATCTCTAATGAGCATCCCTGCTGTATCTCAGCACACTCAGTCGAGTATATTTTAAGCCTTGGTCACTAGAACTACATCACCCTCAGAAGGAAGGGGGTACCAATTTTCATGCCTGCTGAGAAAAACGAAGCTCTTTGTGACTCGAGGAAATTATCTTGAGTTCATCCTTGTGGTAAATGTGTCCCCGTGTTTATTGTTTGTCTTTTGACTTTGTGGATTTTTTTTTTCTTTCTGAGGATTTAAATGTTTATATAGTCAGGTTGATTAATCTTTTTCTTAATGACTTCTGGGCTTGGCTGGGCACAGTGGCTCATGCCTGTAATCCCAGCGTTTTAGGAGGCTGAGGTGGGCAGATTGCTTGAGCCCAGAAGTTCGAGATCAGCCTGGGCAACATGGCGAGACCCAGTCTCTATAAAAGGTACAAAATATTAGCCATTCGTGGTGGTGCATGCCTGTAGTCCCAGCTATTTGGAAGGCTGACATAGGAGAATCACTTGAGCCCAGGACTTTGAGACCAGGCTGGACAACATAGGGAGACCCCATCTCTACACAAGATCAAAAAGGTAACTCAGTACGGTGGTGTGTGCCTGTACTCTCAGCTACTAGGGACGCCGAGGTAGGAGGATCACTTGAGCCCAGGAGGTCAAGGCTGCAGTGAGCCATGATCATGCCACTGCACTCCAGTCTGGGCAACAGAGCACGACCCTGTCGCCAAAAGAAAAAAATTCTTCTGCTTCCAAAATTATAAGTAAACTCATTCCCATTTTTACCTAAATATTTCTTGATCTCATTTTTCACATTTATATCTTTGATTCATCCGGAAGGTATTTGAGGTTTCAAAGAAGGAGCTAGGGAAACAAACTTTATTCCTTTTGTTTTTTTCCAAATGGCTAGACAGTTTTCAAAGCTAAGTTTAGAAAATCTCTTTTCTCTCCTGCTGATTTAGAATAAATAGCACTATGGCAGATCATAGTTTAAGTTCTCACATCTATGAAGCTCTATTTCTGGATTCATGATTCTGTCCCACTGTTTGGTTGGTCTAGTGCCTCAACACAAGTAAACTATAGTGACATCGCACCCTCACAATCCATTCCTTCATCTCTCAGTGGGGCTAATCCGCCAACATGAATTTTTATTTTTCTGGAATATTCTGGTCATTATCAGAATCATTGAAGGTTAGCAGATTTTTTTTTTTTGAGGGGGAGTCTCACTCTGTCCCCCAGGGTGGAGTGCAATGGCGTGATCTCGGTTCACTGCAACCTCTGCCTCGTGGTTCAAGCGATTCTCCTGCCTCAGCCTCCTGAATAACTGGGATTATAGGCACACGCCACCACACCCAACTAATTTTTGTATTTTTAGTAGAGACGGGGTTTCACCATATTAGTCAGGCTGGTCTCGAACTCCTGACTTCAGGTGATTTGCCTGCCTCAGACTCACAAAGTTCTGGGATGACAGGCATGAGCCATCATGCCTGGCCAATTTTTATTTTTTATTTTGTTTGTTTCGAAACGGGGTCTCATTCTATCGCCTACGCTGGAGTGCAGTGGCAGGATCATAGCTGACTGTAAGCTTGAACTCCTGGCCTCAAGCAATCCTTCCACCTTAGACTCCTTAGTAGCTGGGATTACAGTTCATGCCACTGTGATTTTAAATGCAGTAATTTGCTTTATGTCAGGAGGTGGTTTGGTGAAACTAACCCAGCTGCTTGTAAGTCAAGGATGAAAAACTGGCCAGGTGCGGTGGCTCACACCTGTAATCCCAGCACTTTGGGAGGCCAAAGCAGGCAGATCATGAGGTCAAGAGATCGAGTCCACATCCTGGCCAACATGGTGAAACCCCTTCTCTACTAAAAATACAAAAATTAGCCAGGCATGGTGGCACGCACCTGTAATCCCAGCTACTCATGAGGCTGAGGCAGGAGAATTGCTTGAACCAGGGAGGCAGAGGTTGCAGTGAGCCGAGATTGTGCCACTGCACTCCAGCCTGGCAACAGATCGAGATTCCGACTCAAATAAATAAATAAATAAATAAATAAGGAAGGGAGGAAGGAAGGGAGGAAAACTTGGGTCACCTGCCATCATTAACAACTCCTAAGAGCTGAGCACCTTCCCCTCATACATGTCAGGGTCACGGAATGCAACAGGAAAACCTACTCCAATGGCTTCTCTAGGGCGGCTTGTTGCGTCCTCCCGCTGGACCACGCAGCCCCTGCAAATCAGTCCCAGACCTTGAGCTCAGTGTAATATCTAGATTCACACTAGAGACATGAATCAAAAGTTCCATTTTATGAGAACAAATGTGTGGGGTCTGAATTTTAAACGCGGAACCCTGTTAGGCTGCAAACAGTCTTAAGCCATAGCACATTGATCAGAAGTGTAAATGAGACACAGAGAGGGCAGGGGCAAGTTAATTATAAGATCTATAATCACACACAAAATCCGTTAAACTGGGCCCATCAGTGACTGCGGCTTTGCTGTGCAGCATTCCTATAGCTTTGGCTGTTTATTCAGTGCACAGGATTGTAAAGAAAAATTAAATAGCTGCCCCATAACTTTTTGTTTATTATTATTTTATTTATTTATTTTAGAGACGGAGTTTCACTCGTTACCCAGGCTGGGGTACAATGGCACAATCTTGTCTCAATGCAACGTCTGCCTCCGGGGTTCAAACGATTCTCCTGCCTCAGTCTCCCGAGTAGCTAGGATTACTGGCAAATGCCATGACGCCCAGCTAATTTATTTTTGGTAGAGATGGGGTTTCACCATGTTGGCCAGGCTGGTCTTGAACTCCTGACCTCAGGTGATCTGCCTATCTTGGCCTCCCAAAGTGCTGGGATTATAGACATAAGCCACCATGTCAGCCATTTTATTATTATTTTTTAATAGAAATGGGTGTCTCGCCATGTTGACCAGTCTGGTCCTGAACTTCTGAGCTCAAATGATCCTCCCACCTCAGCCTCCATAAGTGCTGGGATTACAGGCAGGAACTATTGCACCCATCCCAGTTACTTTTTAAAAATAGTTTCAAGTATAATTTACATGCAGTGAAATGCACACATTTAAATAATACGTATTTTTGATGATTTTTGAAACTCATTTTGACACCTGTTCAACCACCAACCCAGACACAGAACCTTCCACCATTCTAAAAATGTCCTTCTCAAAGCCCTTCTCCTTTCTGAGACAGGCACTGCTCTCATTTTTGCCATCATAGTTTTTCCTATTATAGAATTTCTTAAAAATCACACAGTAGGTGGACATCTTTTGCACCTGGCTTCTTCCCCTTAGCATAAAGCCTTTGAGATCCATCAATATATTTTTTTGGAGCTTAATTTGTGGCATATATTCCCAATCCCGATGATCAATGATGTTTGTATATCATTTATATTAGTACACAGATTCAGTGGTGGCTATTTCACGTGGTCTCTGATTTGTGCCTTTACACAGTGTAGGCTCTGTCCTGCTTGGCTTGGTCAACTTACACAGATAAAACAAGAGGTGTCAGTTGCACGCAAAGGCCTCCTTGCTGTATGGTTAGTAAATCTAGAATTATGTGGTGGTGAGAACGGCTAAAACCAGGGAATTAGCTTCTGTCTGGAGATTGGGTAAGGGATCCAGAGTTGTATATTTGGACTGGACTCTATTAGTCCGGAACTCTTTCTTTTACTGCCTACTTTTTTTTTGAGATGGAGTCTCACTCTGTCACCCAGGCTGGAGTGCAATGGTGCAATCTCAGCTCACTGCAACCTCTGCCTCGCAGGTTCAAATGATTCTCCCACCTCAGCCTCCCCAGTAGCTGGGATTACAGCCACCCAACATCATGCCCGGCCAATTTTTGTATTTTTAGTAGAGACAGAGTTTCACCATATTGGCCAGGCTGCTCTCGAACTCCTGACCTCAAGTGATCCACCTGCCTCAGCCTCCCAAAGTGCTGGGATTACAGGTGTGAGCCACTGCACCTGGCCACTGCACCTGGTATGTCTAACTTTTTAATGAACTTCCAAACAATCCTCCAAAGTGGTTCTACTATCTCTGAATACTTTAAAATAAATAAATATACATATTTATTGTGTGTGGTTGAAAGAGTCAAAGACACAAGATGAAAAGTGAGGCTCTGCTGGGTGTGGTAGTACATACCTCGTAATCTCTCAGCACTTTGGGAGGCCGAGGCAGCAGGATAGCTTGAGGCCAGGACAAGCCTGGGCAACATAGGGAGCTGTCTCTATTAAAAAAAAAAAAAAAAAAGTAAAAAAATTAGCTGGCCAAGGTGGCATGTAGTTGTGGTCACAGCTACTCAGAAGGCTGAGGTAGGAAGATTGTTTAAACTCAGGAGGTGGTGGCTGCAGTGAGCTGTGATCATGCCATTGCACTCAAGCCTGGGCAACTGAGCAAGATCCTGTCTTTTAAAAATTAAAATTAAATAATGTAGAAGTTGGCCAGGCATGGTGGCTCATGCCTGTAATCCCAGCATTTTGGGAGGCCAACATGGATGGATCACCTGAGGTCAGGAGTTCAAGACCAGCCTAGCTAACATGGTAGAACCCCATCTCTACTAAAAATTCAGAAAAAGCAGCTGGGTGTGGTGGCGGGGACCTGTAGTCCCAGCTACTTGGGAGGCTGAAGAAGGAGAGTCACTCGAACCCGGGAGGTGGAGGGTACAGTGAGCTGAGGTGGTGCCACTACACTCTAGCCTGGGCAACGAAGTGACACTCCATCTTGGAAAAAAAGAAGAAGTTGGCTCGGTGCGGTGGCTCACACCTGTAATCCCAGCACTTTGGGAGGCCAAGACAGGAGGATCTCCTGAGGTCAGGAGTTCCAGACCAGCCTGGCCAACACGATGAAACCCGTCCCTAATAAAAATACAAAAACTAGCCAGGCATGGTGTTGCAGGTCTGTAATCCAGCTACTCAGGAGGCTGAGGCAGGAGGATGGCTTGAGCCCGGGAGGCAGAGGTTGCAGTGAGCTGAAATCGTGCCGCTGCACTCCAGCCTGGACAAAAGAGCGAGACACGGTCTCCAAAAAAAAAAAAGGAGAAGTTACAGGAGAAACACTGAATCTCACCCTGAACACCGGGATGATGCTTCATGTTGCCAAGTTGAGACCTGCCACCCATTCTCTTCCTATTACATGGTCATCAGGCCTGAACGAGAGCCAGGACCCAAGGGGTTTGCAAGAGTCATGCCTAAGGTTTAATTAAGTGGGACAGATGTGCTATTTAGAACCAGGACACCTGAGAGCAAATTTTAAAGGCCTGGACATGCCCTGCCTATGATGAACTTTAGCAAGGACCAGCACAGATGTCTAATCCTCTTAATTGTTCATACCATTACAAAAAGTGCAAATCTAAAAACAGACGAACAGAAAAAATTACTGCATTATCATGAATCTGAACACAGTGGCTAATGTTGCTTGAATAATGCATTTGGGTGCTTTTCAAAGTCTGCAGTCAGCCTGGGCAACATGGCAAAACCCTGTTTCTACCAAAAAATACATAAATTAGTGGGGCATGGTGGTTTGCACTTATAGTCCTAGCTGCTTGCAGAGGGGCTGATATGAGAGGATCGTTGAGCCTGAAAAGTCAAGGCTGCCGTGAGCCAAGGTTGCGCTACTGTACTTCAGCCTGGGTACTGTCTGTACTTCAGACAGAGCAAGGCCCTGTCTCAACAACAACAAAAAAAGTCTGCAGTGTTTTATTTTTTCACCTGGGAAATTATTAAAAAGTAAATTAAAAAATATACGGAGCTGGGCGCAGTGGTTCATACCTGTAATCCTAGCGCTTTGGGAGGCTGAAGCAGGCGGATCACGAGGTCAGGAGTTTGAGACCAGCCTGACCAACATGGTGAAACTCCATCTCTACTAAAAATACAAAAATTACCCAGGCATGGTGGTGTGCACCTGTAGTCCTAGCTACTCAGGAAGATTGTGTGAGCCCAGGAGTTTGGGGCTGCAGTGAGCTGTGACCACACAATTGCACTCAAGCCTGTATGGCACAACAAGAGACTGATTCCTAAAAAAATTTTGTTTTAAAATAATTGAATATACGACTACAACACACATGAATCTCAAAAACACTATGCTGGCCAGTCACGGTGGCTCACACCTGTAATCACAGCACTTTGGGAGGCTGAGGCGGGTGGATCACATGAGGCCAGGAGTTGAAGCGCAGCATGGGCAACACGATGAAACCCTGTCTCTAAGAAAGATACAAAAATTAGCCAGGCATGGTGGTGCACACTTGTAGTCCCAGCTACTTGGGAGGCTGAGGCAGGAGAAATGCTTGAACACTGAGAGATGGAGGTTGCAGTGAGCCAAGATTGTGCCATGGTACTCCAGCCTGGGCGACAGAGGGGGACTCCATCTATTAAAAAAAAAAAAAAAAAAAAGTCTGGGCAAGGCGGTTCATGCCTATAATCTCAGCACTCAGGAGGCTGAGGCAGGCAGATCACCTGAGGTCAGGAGTTCGAGACCAGCCTGGCCAACATGGCAAATCCTGTCTCTACTAAAAATACAAAATTAGCTGGGCATGGTAGTAGGCACCTGTAATCCCAGCTACTCAGGAGGCTGAGGCAGGAGAATCACACTACACTCCAGCTTGGGCGGGCAGGTGGGATGGCGCATGCCTGTGGTCCCAGCTACTTGGGAGGCTGAGACTGAGCAAAAGAGCAAAACTCCCTAAAAAAAAACAAAACAAAAACATCATGCTGAGGAAAAGAACCCAGACACCAAAAAAACCTATATGCTATATGACTCCACTTATACTCAGGCCGAAGCAGGCAGATCACGAAGTCAGGAGTTCAAGACCAGCCTGATGAGCATGGTGAAACCCCCATCTCTACTAAAAATACAAAAATTAGCTGGGCATGGGACACGTGGGACAGACATACTGAACTTTGGATGGAAAAATCATTAGTGCTCGCCTCTGAGAGCTGGGGGCGGGGACTGGGGCACAGGGAGGCCTTCTGATGACATCGTTCTGTATCTTGTCTCAGGGGTGGGTTACACAGGTGCCCGCCTGTGTCCAAACTCAGACCGTTCACTTAAGGTCTATTCATTTCACTGTATATAAATGTTTTATTTTACCTAAAAAATGAAAACATTTTAAAAAAAAAAAAGGAACTCAAGTAAATCAACACAACCCATGTCCTTCTCCTTGGCAGCTCTGCTAACCAGATTCCCAAATGGGAGGCTTTTTCTTGGGCCTCCAGGGCCTCCCTGGGCCAGCCACTGTCACTTCCCCACTAGGCTCCCAACTGACCCCCTGCAGTCTGTTTCCCACCAGGCTTCCAGAGGGAGCCGGGAAACACCTATGTAAGATCCTGACGCTGTGCTCAGCACCCTCTCATGGCTCCCAACTCTCAGATTAAAGCCAGAATCCATCCTGGCCTGTAATCCCAGCACTTTGGGAGGCCAAGGGCCTTGCACACCAGGCTTCAAAGCCCCCGGACTCTGCTCCTCACCTCCTCCTTTTTTTTTGAGACAGAGTCTCGCTCTGTCGCCCAGGCTGGAGTGCAGTGGCGTGATCTCAGCTCACTGCAGTCTCAACCCCCCGGGTTCAAGCGATTCTCCTGCTTCAGCCTCCCAAGTAGCTGGGACCACAAGCATGCACCATCACACCTGGCTAATTTTGTGTATTTTTAGTAGAGATGGGGTTTCACCACGTTGGCCAGGCTGGTTTCAAACTCCTGACCTCAGGTGATCTGTCCACCTCTGCCTCCCAAAGTGCTGGATTACAGGTGTGAGCCACCACGCCCGGCCTCATTCACTTTCTCAAACAGATCAGAGGCTACCTCTACGATGACTATTCCTCTCTGCCCAGGAGGCCATCTGCGGCCAGCTGCTTGTCTCACCCCTCACCCCCTTCACGTCTGTTCAGACTTCGAGTCCGCAGAGAGTCTCCCCAACCATGTAGGTGACGGCCAGCCGCTCCCGCACACGCACCTTGCCTGCCTCTCTTCCTCTTTATTCCTCACGGCAGAGCTCAGCCCCCCTCCACCTGCATCTGTATAAGGGCTGTCCTCACTGGAACGTCAGGCTCCAGGAGGCCAGAACTCTGTCGTACAGCAGATTCTCAATGAACCTTGCTTGAATGACAGCATCGGCAACCAGGACGCTTTACCCTCGAGCCCTGCTGGTGGCATCCACAGCTCTCCATCTCCCTGCAAACACTCCGGGCTAGCCTCACCCAGACACACCCCTGAACCGAACGCCTCCTCCTGGGGTGATGAGGTTTCCTTGAAAACAGCTTTCATGTGCCCCCACCTTGGATTCCCCCCACTTTTTGGCCATGTTGGCCTTCCAGACTTTCCTGATGGCCTGGGTGTAACCAGTGCAAGTGTGTGAGTGACCATTATTGTGGGAGGTACTTAAACATCTTGTCCAAATGGGGCTTTTTGGGCAAGATGTTTATTGTGGGAGTGTGGGGGGACCCAATAAATAGACCTTCATCCAGATGCTTCTATGAGTACCCAGCAGTTCCCAATGAACTCCCTGGCCTGCAATCCCAGCCTTTTTTTTCCTTTTTTTTTTTTTTTTTTAAGACAGAGTCTTGCTCTGTCACCCAGGCTGGAGTGCAGTGGCGTGATCTCAGCTCACTGCAACCTCCACCTCCCAGGTTCCAGCAATTCTCCTGCCTCAGCCTACGGAGTAGCTGTGATTACAGGCACCCGCCATCACGCCCAGCTAATTTTTTGTATTTTTAGTAGAGCTGAGGTTTCGCCATGTTGGCCAGGACGGTCTCGATCTCCTTACCTCATGATCTGCCCGCCCTGGGCCTCCCAAAGTGCTGGGATTACAGGTGTGAGCCGCTGTGCCCGTTCATCCCTTTTGGTTTCTTTCCCATCTTTCCTCACAATCTCCATTCCCTTTCACAAAACCCCAACCCAGACCCGTAAGGACACTTCCCTTTCCCCAAGTCTGAATTATTCCACCTGAAGCTCTCCAACCTGTATTATTAGTAGACTCCTCAGGAGAAACTGTTTAAGATGCAGATTCCCAGGTACAACCCCCAAGAGGTCCTGAATCAGCAGGTGGGGCCACAAAATGCTACCTTGAACAGATTCCAAGTGACTGATACAGTGGACACCCTGGTTCAGGAGTTCCTGGGGAGGGGCAGGGGAGGGTCAAAAGAAAACTAGACTTTTAGCTAAAAGACCTCAGCTTCTGGCTGGGCGCAGTGGCTCACGCCTATAATCCCAACACTTTGGGAGGCCAAGGCAGGCAGATCACTTGAGCCCAGGAGGTAGAGGTTTCAGTACGCTAAGATCATGCCACTGCACTCCTGCCTGGGCGACAGAGCAAAACTCCATCCCCTCCCCACCGCCACCAAAAAAAAAAAAAGACCTTGGCTTCTGTGTGAGGGAACAGGAAGGGAGAGAAAGGTTTTCATCTTCCAGCTACTGATAAAAATAAATTGGGCCAGGCGCAGTGTCTCACACCTGTAATCCCAGCATTTTGGGAGGCTGAGCCGGGTGGATCAGGAGGTCAGGAGTTCAAGACCAGCCTGACTAACATGGTGAAACCCCATCTCTACTAAAAATACAAAAAGTAGCCAGGCATCGTGGCAGACGCCTGTAGTCCCAGCTACTCTGGAGGCTGAAGCAGGAGAATCAATTGAACCCGGGAGGCAGAGGTTGCAGTGAGCTGAGCTGTGCCACTGCACTCCAAGCTGGGTGACAGAGTGAGATTCTGTCTAAAAAAATAATAAAAATAAATAAATAAACAAACACACTGGCACTTTAAGGTACTTCACATCACCAGATACCTGTTCTAGAAACCCTAAGATCTGTGACACATCCTTCCACACCAGTGGAAAGCCTTTCACAAAGAGGACAAACGGCTTCTTCTCTCATGGATAATTATCAATTCTCAAAGCTTGAATCCATATTGATAACCAGCCACATCTGGCTGGGGGTATTGTTTGAAGGGGGAACCCTTTCCTCAAATCTAATAGTCCATGCAATCCCCACCTACAAAAGAGACTGAACAGGACACTTAATTTGCTAAGCTTTATTTTATACATACACGTTTACATTACAAGTCATGGTGTCGACTTGTTAAGACGATGAAGCCCTAATGAACCCGTTTTGAAATCGGAAGCTGGACAGTTGCAGGCTTTGGTCATTTCAAGAATCCAATTCACCCCTGGGTTTTGTTTTGCACACACCCCAGGAGAAGCTTGATGCACACAGCTGCGTAGCTGTCAACAGAAACCACTCTCTTTTCTCCTGTACTTTTCAATTACACTCCCTCAGGATTTTGAAATGAATCATCATAAGGAATTTGTTTTAAAGCTGAATCACTGGGAACATATAACAACTGTTCACATCACCACAAAAACTGAAGTCGGAAAAAGAGACCCTGGATATGTACAAGGGCTAATACTCTATGACAGAATATTATTACTGTTCACGATGTTAATACATTTACTCGCTACCATACAACTAAAGTCACGGCAGAATGAGAGCGTGTAAATTACAAAAGGAAACTTGCTTTCAGCGCGTCAGATAATAGGACATGCACAGGACTGAATTTCTTCCCCTTCTAACCTCTCTCATCAGTCACATTTACAAGCAGCTCAATTTTAAGCAAAGAGATGCCAGAAGCAGCTAACTCAAGACGTGTACAAAACCAGGTTAACCTATGAACACAAGATAAATAGTCTGATAGTCTTCAATGGAACTCGTTTGGTTTCCAACATATCTGAGTAGTCACTTTTCACAGTTTTTTAAACACATAAAAAAAAAAACAGATTCGGAGTACATCTTGGTGGACACCTAGGATACAGTTTGGAAACCACTGTGTCAGGGACCCTGCCCTCTCCTATACATATGCGCACAAACACACACACACAATGGCACGTGGTGGTCTGGTCTAATATATTGTGTCTAAATTCAGAGGGCAGACATCGACAGCTGAATTTTAAAAGATTTTTTTTCCCTTTTACTATAATGGGAGTAGTGGCCTTCTGCTGCAAAGATCCTGACAGTTTGGTGCAAAGATGGTGAGTTTGTTGGATGGATGAAATTTGAGCTGGGGACCTAGGATTGCCTGAGTCCTTCCCTACCATCACTCCCTTCCCCACAGGATTCCTGAGAGGGCTCATCCCAAATGGGAATCAAAGTACCATTTTTACTAACAGACGCTAAAATTCAAGGACTTCGAGATCTAAGCAGACATTCTTTTCCCCTAAAACTAACTCCGGGGACCTCCTGGCTAGGTAACTGGAGGTTGGAGACCGAAAGAGCAATGAAGCCAGGTTTGCAGTGAAGGTCCTGGCTTAACTTACCCCACTGGTTACAGGAGAGAAAGGCTGGAAGGGAGAATATGGCGGGGCCACCCAGCTCTTCCAAACGCCAGGGCCTGCAGAGATCGCTGACCATCCCGGGAGGGATACGAGGCGTGGGGGAGAAAGACTGAACGTGGATGAGTGTTAACAGCGACCTGCTCATGCATAAAGGGGGATGAATGTTCTAGAATTTTCCCAATCCTCTTACCAACTCTCCTGCCTCTGAAGATGAGTGGAGGGGGCAGTGAAAGAGCAGGCCTGGCAGAGAAAAGGGCATAGAGATCCATCCCTTCCCCAACTCCCTCCCACCCGAGACCTCACCTATCGTTTACCTCGGAGCTGGATCGCTATCAACAGGGTCCCTAAGACAGACAGTCCAAAGTCTTATTTCATTCGGTGACAAGAGGAAATTTTGCTGACTTGGAACTTCTTCCTTGTTCTTTCAACTCCTCAGGTATGGGTGGTCCTCCAACTTATTTCTGGATTCTGTGAATAAATGAGAATAGCTCAAGAAGGGAACAGAGAGAGGTGTCATTAGGAAATGTGTTACTTCCAAGAAATTTCTCGGTCCCTGAACATTTCTATTCCCCAGCCAGGCCTCTGGAAAACTTCACCCTTAAAGCCACATACCAGGCAAACACCATAACTTCAAAGCATTAATTTTTAAAAAAATGTTTGTGTTTTTAGTAGAGACAGGGTTTCGCCATGCTGGCCAGGCTGGTCTCGAACTCCTGACCTCAGTGATCCGCCCGCCTCAGCCTCCCAAATCATTAAATTCTTTTTTTTTTTTTTTTTTGGAGACAGAGTCTCACTCTGTCACCCAGGCTGGAGGGAAGTGGCACAATCTAGGCTCACTGCAACCTCTGCCTCCAGAGTTCAAGAGATTCTCCTGCCTCAGCCTCCCAAGTAGCTGGGATTACAGGCATGTGCCACCACACCCAGCTTATTTTTTGTATTTTTAGTTAGAGATGGGGTTTCACCACATTGGCCAGGCTGGTCTTGAACTCCTGACCTCAAGCAATCTGCCCACCTCTGCCTCCCAAAGTGCTGGGATTATAGGCACGAGTCACCACGCGGGGCCCCAAACCATTAAATTCTCATCAAGGAAGATGGGTCAGATGGAGTTGACAAATGACCACAGCGACACTCATTGATAAACGATCGGTCGGTAGGTTTGCTCTGCTGCTTCCTGCCCACTAGATGTCCCCAGCATCGGCCTTCAGGGGCTCCTGGGGGGGGGGTTGGGCTCTTACCCTCCTCAACTGGTGTGTCATCCACCTCCTGCAGTGCACTGGGATTCTCCTCATCACCCGCTTGACCCACCACCTGCTCAGGCTCCTCTGCCCCCGCCTGCCACTCCTGCTCCTCCTGCCTCACCCACTTGCTGGCAGGAGCCCAGTCACTTCTGTTGTCATTCTCACCATTGGTGGCACGCCGAGGAGAGCCTTCTGGCTTGGCCTTTGGACCCTTAGAGGTTGAGGCTGCTGGCTCAGCAGGTTGCTGGCCTCGAGGCGCCTTCTGAACTGACACCTCCTTTCTTGAGCCCGGCCCTTTCTTTGGCATCACCGGCTTCTTCCTGGCATCTTCTGAGTCAACCAGGACATAAGAGACAGGGCCCAAGCTCACCTTCTTCTTCTTCCTCATGAGGGCAGGGTTCTTGGTGGAAACCCAGGCCATGGCCTTCTTCTTTGGTGGACTCTGGTGGCCACCATCTTGGTCTGACTCAGAGGCGCCTTCTGGATTCTCAGCTTCTGCCTGGACATCCTGAGGAGGGTCTCTGGGACCCTTCCAGGCACCTTTCGCCCCAAGCTTCTTCAAAGTGAACTCCTCCTGCTTCATACAGGGCTTCCTGCTGCCCTTGATCGACTCTGAAACCGCCATGCCTTCAGCATCACCCGCCTCAGGATCCTCCAAGTCAGCTGTGCTGCTGGAATCATTGCCTTTGGGTTTTTTCCAGGGCACTGCTTCCTGCTTGGGGTTCTTCTTCTGCTTCTTTCTCCTGGAGCGAGTCTTGGCTCCGGCCTTGCGAACCAACGGTTTGGGAGGGTCATGCTGGTCTTCCGCGGCATTCCAGTTGGGGTTCTCCGTCTTTAAAGCAGAACCCACCTCTGCTGCAAGCCCCGGTTCCTTCTTGATCTTCCTCCCTCCTGCTAAACCCCAGGCTGCCATCTCCTCGAACTCAGAGGCCTCCTGGGCCCTGGTTTCCTCCCGGCTTCGGATCTCGGCATCCATGTAGAAAATGATCTGCACCACTGCTCCCAGGAGCACCCCCAAAGCTTCTGCCCAGTTCTCTGGGGGCTGATGCTGGTTCTGGGACAGTGTGGGGTGGTTGAGCTGAAGCAGGCGGACCACATCCTCCCAGGTGCGCCCCTCCGCATCCAGGAATTCATTCAGATTTTTTAAAAACTCAGCATCCTGGGTGGGGTCTCTACACACCACTCTCCAGACACCACCCCTTCCTGGGAATTCACGGGGGATGGTGCTCAGATTCACACCTTCACCAACCTCAATGAGGGCAGCTTTAACATTCTCTTCCCTCATAAAAATCTTGTTGAGCACGCGGTACGGGCCCAGTGGGGAGAGGACCGCATTCAAGGTCTCCTCAATTTCTGCTTGGCCACAGTCCTCTGGGATGCCTGTGACCAATAAGGACCTGTGGATATCCACTTCCATTCCCCTGCACCAATCCTCCAGAAGGTTCATCGCCATGGTCTTGGACATTTAGCGGCTCTGACCCTATTACGCGTAGTAGAGTCTATCAGGTGGACGCGGGGCTGCAGCGGTCCCCGAACCGTAATCCTGCAAGGTGACAAGGGAATGAGGTCAGGCTCCCGGGAAGATGGCCAAGCTCGCAGATCTAGCTGCCCCCTCCGCGGCCGGCCTGCAGGAGGCCTCGCGCTTTCCCAACACCCTCCACCCCAACCCGGGCCCCAGGTGCTCACACGTGTCCCGGGATCAGCCGCAAAAGGCCCTCCGTCCCTGCGCGGCCGGGATTTACTTGGCAGCCCAGCCTCCGACCGCCCAGCCAGGACAAGGAGAGGCCGCTGGGATGCAGCCGCTCCCCAGTCTCTGGCTCCGTCTACCCCGGCGCAGCTGCTCGAGGTAGAAAGAACCAGAAGGACGCCGTCCGCCCCCGCTCCGGCCCCGGCAGGTCACGCGGCTTCCAGCCTCGATCCGGGCAGCTGCGCGAAGCCGAGGTTGGCGTCGCAGCGCGCGCCTGCGCACTGGCTCCCGCACCGCCGCTCGGGGGTCTTCGGGCTGTGCAGCTCCCGAGGTCTCCATGGCAACCGGCCGTGGGTTGCTAGGGCCGAGCCCGCCTACGCGCCGGCGCCGCAGTTGGACCTAGAGAGCCGGTGCAAGAGCGGCTGTTCGGGTCGCAGAGCAAGGGGTTTGAGTACGCTCCGATGGCGCCTCCGTGGTGGCCCAACTTTTCCACCCAAGCGGGCCTCGGGAACGGGGGTCAGGTCGGGGAGAAGCGCCAACATCAATGACCGCATCCACTAACTTTATCATCCTTTGCCCCACCTGTTAGATTCACCCAGCGTGACTCTTGGGAGACACTAGAAATCAAGGAAGGAAGAAAAAGAGGCTTTAATCTTGGGTTTCTCTAACAAAAGCCACAGCTCCTGTTGGCCTTGTAACCTTCTCTACTACAAGCTCCTGGGTTCTTCGAGGAATTTCCAGAAACTTCTAGAAACTTCTCACTTTCCTACCCGACCCTTTCTAGCATGAGGATAATGCCTTGCCTTGCCTTGTTTCCTCAACGTGATGCAGGGTGGGTTGTTGGTGTCCTCCAGGAAGGGGGGAGCAATGTTACAGCTCAGTGACTGCCCCTGCAGAGGAGTCTTAATCCGAGCTACAACCATTTTGTTAGCCGCCCCCGCACCCGACTATTTTGCAGACCTTGGTTCAAGTGAAATATTCTATGGGGGTTCAGGCCGTGAGAAACATCCTGCCTACCCACCTGACCACAAAGCGGACAAAGGCCCAACTGAAGAAACATTATCAGACTGCTGCAGTGGCTCACGCCTGTGAACCCAGCACTTTGGGAGGCACAGGCAGGCAGATTTCCTGAGGTCAGGAGTTTGAAACCAGCTTGGCCAACGTGGTGAAACCCTGTCTTTACCAAAAATACAAAAATTATCTGGGCGTGGTGTCGGGCACCTGCAGTCCCAGCTACTCGGGAGACTGAGGCAGGAGAACTGGTTGAATCTGGGAAGCAGAGGTTGCAGTGAGCTGAGATCCCGGCACTGCACTCCAGCCTGGGAGACAAGAGTGAAACTCCTTCTCAAAAAAAAAAAAATAAATACAAAAAATAAAGAAAAAAAGAGAAACATTATCATACCCTGTCAGGCAAAGAAACATCCCTATCATATTCTACTGGGAGAAAGTGCAGAGAACACGACATACTACCAGAACAAGGGCCAGAACCGCCTCATCATGGGACCGTCTTGTCAATATCCTGCTGGACAGCAAGCCATACTGCCCAGACCCCTCCCACCCATAACTATAAACACCCCCAGCCTATAAGCAGCGGTGGGCTTTGGCATTAAGCTGGTCCCCCACTTCCATAGGTGTCTGCGGTATACCTGGGTTGCTGTTGAGCTGCCCACTGTCTGTGTCTTTCTTTAACCCTCACCTTCCCTCCAAAACCTAACAAAGAGGACTACGCCCTCTATAGGCAGTGTGCTGACAGTAGCAGCTCAGGGGCAAGGCTGCGGTCACATTAATACGCACTTCTAATGACATGCTAATTAAGGGGTGGGTTATTCAGAATTAACCAGCAAATGGGCAGTAACGTATGGGTGTTTCCATGGCAATGGTAAACTGTCATGGTGCTGGCAGTCATGTCTTACGGAGAGTGGCTTTTGGTGCCTTTTCCAGGTTTTGGCCGGTCTTCAGTGTGGCCGTCAGTGGAGTCCCCTGGGCCTCCCACCTCAACCTTGCTGCCCATGGCCAAGACCTTTGTTAATAATTAAAGCCGGGCGCTGTGGCTCACGCCTGTGATCCCAGCACTTTGGGAGGCTGAGGCGGACAGATCACTTGAGCTCAGGAGTTTGAGACCAGCCTGGGCAAAACAGCAAAACCTCATCTCTACCAAAAATGCAAAAAATTAGCCAGGTGTGGAAGTCACCTGTGGTCTCAGCTACTTAGGAGGCTGAGGTGGGAGGATTGCTTGAACCCCGGGAGGTAGTGGTTGTAGTGAGCTAAGATGACACCACTGCACTCTAGCCTGGACAACAGAGCGAGACCCTGTCTCAGAAACAAAACAGAACAAAAAAAATTAATTAAGCACTCCTATGTGACTTGGTTGAACTTGCCATCTGTTTTTGTTTGTTTGTTTGTTTTGCCAGGTTAAATAATTTGAGCCCTCTGAGCTCATTCCTTTTCTCTATAGTAGGAGTTCTAATGAAAAAAACCTCCTGATTTGGAAGTTTTGAAGATTCAGGGAGTTCTCATCTGAAAAATGCACTGAAGAACAATTTTGGCCTTGGCATTCAACCAAAACCTGTTCTTTGGGTTCATTTTTGAAATTGGCCTTTGTAAGGCCAAATAGCCGAATGTTCATCTTCCTGTCATCTCTGGCATCCCTAAATTTGGGTGTCATCAATATTTGTGTGATTGCCGCAGCTCCCGTCATGTTTTGTGCTCAAAAGTCGTGTTATTCAAATCGTTAACATCTGATTATTCACATAATTCACATCTGAATATTCCAATAAAGAGAAACATTTTAGCTGTAATATTCTAGGTCATATTCAATTATCTAGAATAATTGAATATTCCAATAAACACTCTGGCTATAAACACTCTAGCTATAATTAAAGGTTTTTGTTTGTTTTTGTTTTTGAGATGGAGTCTCGCTGTTGCCCATGCTGGAGTGCAGTGGTGTGATCTCAGTTCACTGCAACCTCTGTCCGCCTCCTGGGTTCAAATGATTCTCCTGCCTCAGCCTCCCGAGTAGCTGGGATTACAGGGGCCCATCACCACACCTGGCTAATTTTTGTATTTTTAGTGGAGACTGGGTTTCACCATGTTGGTGAGGCTGGTCTCGAACTCCTGACCCAATGATCTGCCTGCCTCAGCTTCCCAAAGTGCTGGGATTACAAGCATGAGCCACCACACCCGGCCTAATTAAAGTTTTTAAATCTCATGTGCTTTGTATGTTGAAATTCTATGTATCCATGGAAGAATGAGTGTATACTTTTAGGCAGTGGTTTAAAAACATAGCCATAAATTCTGACACTTCTATTGAGAAGTGAGGATCTATGTCGTCTCCTCTGATTTCTGAGCAGACTTGTGAATACTTTAACCAATAGAGTTTGGTGGAAGGAAAGCTATGTGGCTTCTCAGACCATGTTACAGAAGGCCGCACAGCTTCTTCCTCAATTTGCTGGAATACTCTTATTCTTGTATCCTTGAGCTTCCAAATAAGACGTTCAGTGAGCTTCCCTCTGGCTTTCATGCTGTGAGGAAGCCCAGGCCACACAGAAAAGCCATGTCGGTGCGTCTATCAACAGCTCCCCGCTGAGCACAGCTTTCACAGGATTTCAGCCCAGGTACCAGATAAGTGAGTGAAGAAATTTCCAGCTGGTTCTAGCTCTCAGCCATTTGAGTCACCCCCAACTGTCATGGATGCAACTAGGTGTGGTGGGTGTTGTGGGCAGTAAAGGTATTTACCAAGACAGTTGTAGGTAAAGAAAGGCAGATTTATTAGAGAAGATATGAAAATACATTGCAAGCTTACAACAGGCAGCACAGCAGAGAAGGGGCTGTCTGCAGAGAGGCAGGGACTGGAAGGATGTTTCTTTTTTTTTTTAAGATAGAGTCTCACACTGTTGCCCAGGCTGGAGTGCAGTAGCACAATCTCGGCTCACTGCAACCTCCACCTCCTGGGTTCAATCAATTCTCCTGTCTCAGCCTCCCAAGTAGCTGGGGCTACAGGCACCTACCACCATGCCTGGCTAATTTTTGTATTTTTAGTAGAGACAAGGTTTCACCGTATTGGTCAGGCTGGTCTCAAACTCCTAACCTCAGGTCATCTGCCTGCCTCAGCCTCCTAAAGTGCCGGGATTACAGGCATGAGCCACTGCGCCCGGCCTTGGAAGGAAGTCTCATAGGGCCATGCTGGGGGGGCTACATGCAGAAAGAGGTCGCTGTGACCGAGGACTGTGATTAGCCATCTCTCAGAAAAATTGTTCATTGTTCTTCCCAACCTGGGGCCCTCCCCAACCTGGGGCCCCTTCCTCCTTGTTTACTTATCTGATCAGGACTCCACGCTAACCATTTATATATTTCAAACTGAGGCCCAGACGTCATGTAGCAGAAACAGCCACTGCTGCCCTTTGTGTGAATTCCTGATGCATAGAATCCATGAGTACAAACAGTTGTTATTCTATACCACTAAGTTCTGGGGATCTTATTATGAAGTAATAGATAGATGGAAGATATTGCAAAGGAAGAATGCAGCAAGAATTGATGATGATCAGCAAAGCGTTCGTACAACAAAATGAGAGCCGCAATCTGAAGTCTGCTCCCGAAAATTCTCCAAAGCAACTTCCCAAGCAGTGCACGAAGCTTCAATTCATGCAATTGTTTCAGTGAAATAGCGTCATCACTGTCAACCAGATCATCAAGCCTGGGCTGAAGAAGAGAGAAATCTTCCACTTCAGTCAGTTACTTGTGTTGAGGAAGGAAAGCATGATGGGTCACATGTCACTATCAGCAGAGCTGGTAATAAAAACTGTCTTGTTGGGAGGCCGAGGCGGGTGGATCACGAGGTCAAGAGATCAAGACCATCCTGGTCAACGTGGTGAAACCCCGTCTCTACTAAAACTACAAAAAATTAGCTGGGCATGGTGGCGCGTGCCTGTAATCCCAGCTACTCAGGAGGCTGAGGCAGGAGAATTGCCTGAACCCGGGAGGCGGAGGTTGCGGTGAGCCGAGATCGCGCCATTGCACTCCAGCCTGGGTAACAAGAGCGAAACTCCGTCTCAAAAAAAAACAAAAACCTGTTGTGTTCCTTCAGCAGCCATTTAGGATTATAAATGGGACATAGAGTAGCTGAAATCATTGCCAAACTTTTAAAGTTTTTTTGCTAGATGTCTAAAGTGTAAAATTGTGATGTAAATTTAAAGTTTGTGATAGAATTTCAGTTTTATTCTTATTCCTAAAGTTCATTTTTTGGTTTGTTTGAGACAGAGTCTCGCTCCGCTGCCAGGCCGGAGTGCAATGGTGCCATCTCGGCTCACTGCGATCTCCACCTCCCGGGTTCAGGCAATTCTTCTGCCTCAGCCTCCGGAGTAGCTGGGACTATAGGCATGCACCACCATGCCCAGCTAATTTTTTTGTATTTTTAGTGGAGACAGGGTTTCACCACGTTGGCCAGAATGGTCTCGATCCCTTGATCTCGTGATTCATCCACCTTGGCCTCCCAAAGTGCTGGGATTACAGGTTTGAGCCACTGTGCCCGGCCATGATGGTCACTTTTGTTTTGCCTTTGACCAAATACATGGCCATTCAATGTTCTGGCAAAATGTATATTTGGTCCTGACACATAGTAAGATGTTGTTAAACAGAAATACAAGGGACCTTCCCACGATTGAGCAGCATTCTTCTTCTTCTGTCTTTCCAGTGACTTGGAGTTTGTTCTGGAATTGTCAACCATTTGGCCCAGGAAAGTAACGAGGGTATGGCGTAACTGCTCGTCAGAACGCTGTGTCAAATGAACTCAAATCTAGTACGGGCACGGGGAGTTGTGGCACGTTTGCTGATTGAGAATGGATAAAACGAAAAAGTCAAAACAATACTAAGAGTGGATGAGAAAAGTCAGAACTCTTGTATCTGTGGATGGCTGGTGGGAACATAAATCAGTACATCCACTATGGAAAGCTCTCCTAAAGCAAAACGCGCAGACTCTACAACGTAGCAGTTCTGCTATTCCATGTATATACCCAGCAGAAACATGTTCACTAAAAGATATGGACAATCATATTCCTTGCAGCATTATTTATGATAGCCAAAATCTAGAGCCTACCCAAATGCCAATTCACAGAAGAATAAATTGTGGTCTGTCCACATAATAAGACACTGAGCAATCAGAATAAATGACAGGTTTTCACCGTGTTAGCCAGGATGGTCTCGATCTCCTGACCTCGTCATCTGCCTGCCTCAGCCTCCCAAAGTGCTGGGGTTACAGGCATGAGCCACCGCATCCAGCTGATGTCCAGAGTTTTTTTGAAGGGGAGAGGGTTGATCCCATAGGCATTGAGCACCTGTGTGACTGGCTTTACTTACTCAGTCTCAGACGAACTGGCGCCATGTGGCCCAAGGCCTCCACCGCAGGTCACACTGTTAGCACAGGCTCCTCCAAGGGCTTAGAGCTTGCTTCCTAGGAGATGATCAAAGATCTTTGGGATGTGTAGAGTCTGAGCAAACCAGACCTGGCCAGGTCTTTTTTTTCTTTTTTTTTGAGACAGAATCTCCCTTTGTTACCCAGGCTGGAGCGCAGTGGTGCCATCTCGGCTCACCATCATGCCCAGCTAATTTTTAACATTTTTTTTTGTAGGGACAGGCTCTTACTATGTTGGGTAAGATGGTCTCCAACTCCTGGCTCAAGTGATCCTCCTGTCTCAGCCTCCCAAAGTTTTGAATTATAGGCATGAAGCCACCATGGCCAGTCAATTCTCTATTCTTGACCCTGAGTTTGGAATATTCCACAATTTATTTTATTTTATGAGATAGAGTCTCACTCTGTCACCCAGGCTAGAGTGCAGTGGCTCAATCATAGCTCACCGCAGCCTTCATCTCCTGGGCTCAAGGGATCCTCCTGACTCAGCCTCCCAAGTAGCTGGGACTACAGGCATGTGCCACCATGCCGGGCTAATTTTTCTTTTTTCTTTTTTTTTTGAGACGGAGTTTCGCTCTTGTTACCCAGGCTGGAGTGCAATGGCGCGATCTTGGCTCACCGCAACCTCCGCCTCCTGGGTTCAGGCAATTCTCCTGCCTCAGCCTCCTGAGTAGCTGGGATTACAGGCATGCGCCACCATGCCCAGCTACTTTTTTGTATTTTTAGTAGAGACGGGGTTTCACCATGTTGACCAGGATGGTCTCGATCTCTTGACCTTGTGATCCACTCGCCTCAGCCTCCCAAAGTGCTGGGATTACAGGCGTGAGCCACTGCGCCTGGTCAATTTTTTAAGTTTTTAGTAGAGACAGGCCTCACTCTGTCACCTAGGGTGATCCTCTACTCCCGGCCTCAAACAGTCCTCAGCCTTCCAAAGTGCTGGGACGACAGGCATAAGCCACTGTGCCTGGCCTATGCCACCATTTAAAAAATAAACGGAAAGGTTTTATTTATAGTAACAGTTCAAAATGTGAGGTTTGGAAATGGTAAATGCAGCTTGGAATAAAATTTTCCACAGCCAGCATCATATTTGAATTTGACCAACTATATCACAAATAACAGAACACAGAAAAAGCAGAAGGGAAACATCTGAGGTCCCGGAAACTGAGATTTCCCAAGTGGATCTAAGAATGTTCAGAAGGCAGAGGCATCAAAGGCAAAAATGAAGCTTTTGAATGAAACTGCCTCAGTGAAGTACGGGGGTGAAGAAAGCAATATGTATTTTGTTTTATGTTTTTTTGAGACCAAGAGTCGCCCTGTCACCCAGGCTGGAGGGCAATGGCGCAATCTCGGCTCACCGCAACCTCCCCCTCCTGGGTTCAAATGATTCTTCTGCCTCAGCCTCCTGAGTAGCTGAGACTACAGGCACACACCACCATGCCCAGCTAATTTTTGTATTTTTAGTAGAGATGCAGTTTCACCACGTTGGCCAGATTGGTCTTGAACTTCCGACCTTGTGATCCGTCCACCTTGGCCTCCCAAAGTGCTGAGATTACAGGCATAAGCCACCATGCTCAGCCCTATGTGGTTTTAATGGGTAAGAAGAAGAAAATGAATAACTGTAAATAAAAATTAAGCCATAAAAATATTTAAAATAGGCCTGGCGTGGTGGCTCATGCCTGTAATCCCAGCATTTTGGGAAGCCAAGGCAGGTGGATTGCTTGAGACCAGGCGTTCAAGACCAGCCTGGGCAACATAGCAAGACTCCATCTCTTAAAAAACATAAAAATTAGGTAGGCATGGTGGCACATCCCTATAGTCTCAGATGCTCGGGAGACTGAGGTGGGAGGATCACTTGAGCCTGGGAGATCGAGGCTGCAGTAAGCAAGCATCATGGCACAACACTCCAGCCTGAGGGACTAGGCAAGTTCTGGTCTCAAAAAGAATTTTAAATAAATGCACATAAAACAATATTGTGTGTATGTACACACACACACACACACACACACACACACACACACACACACACAGAAAATGCATTCCAAAATACTTGAGATATTTAAGACAGCAAAATTTTATTTTTATATAAAAAGGAATATGTAAATATATATTAGGTTGGTGCAAAAGTAATTGCTGTTTTTTTGCCATTATTTTATTTTATTTTTTTTGAGACAGAGTCTCACTCTGTCTCCCAGGCTGGAGTGCAGTGGCATGATTTCGGCTCACTGTAACCTCTGCCTCCCAGGTTCAAGCAATTCTCCTGCCTCAGCCTCTCAAGTAGCTGGGACTATAGTTTTGCCACTTTCAATGGCAAAAACTGCAATTAATTTTGCATCAGCCTAAATATTATAAATGTGACACTATGTGTGTGTGTGTGTGTGTGTGTGTGTGTGTGTGTGTGTGTGTGTGTGAGGGAGAGAGAAGTGGTATCAGCTGCCTGCTTGCTAGCTCATTAAAGAGCCACGGTGATTGCTAGCAGATTTAAAAATAGTTGAAGGACCCTTAAGAGGAATCATTACAGTGGTTTCCATGACAACACTCTGTACTGTGGTTTCCAAGGCAACAACTTGGCACTGTGGTTTCCATGACAAAGCATCCCTGCAGCCCCAACCCTCCCACCCATCTCTGCACTTCCAGTATAGGGTTCTCCTTCCATCCTCTTCCGCTGTTTCACCTTTAGGTTTTTATTTTGTCCTGCTGTGTATTTTCAATGAGAACCCACAACATTTCTATAAACACTGAACCCAAAGAAAGTCCAGGGGGCTCTGGGGTCCCGCCTAGATGTTTCCTCTTGAGTCAGCTGTAACAACCCACCTTCGTGGTTCTGTGACTCACCCTAGCTTGCTCTGTCCAATTTGTTCTGCGAGAGCTCCTTCGTGCTTCTGAGACAGAGTCTCGCTTGTCTCCCAGGCTGGAGTGCAGTGGCATGATCTCAGCTCACTCCAACCTCTGCCTCCCAGGTTCAAGCAATTCTCCTCCCTCAGCCTCCTGAGTAGCTAGGATATAGGCTCGTGCCATCACGCCTAGCTTATTTATTTTTTTTTTTTTTGTATCTTTAGTAGAGACGGGGTTTCACCATGTTGGCCAGGCTGATCTCAAACTCCTAACCTCGTGATCCACCCGCCTCAGCCTCCCAAAGTGCTGGGATTACAGGCGTGAGCCACTGTGCTGGGCCTTTGTCTTTTGTGAGACAGAGTTTTGCTCTTGTGCCCCAGGCTGGAGTGCAATGGCACGATCTAAGCTCCCTACAACCTCCAGCTCCCAGGTTCAAGCAATTCTCCTGCCTCAGCCTCCCAAATAGCTAGGATTACAGGCACGTGTCATCATGTCCAGCAAATTTTTGTATTTTAGTAGAGACAGGGTTTCACCATGTTGGCCAGGAAGTTCTCCAACTCCCAACCTCAGGTGATCCACCCGCCTCAGCCTCCCAAAGTGCTGGGATTATAGGCATGAGCCACTGTGCCCGGCTTTCCTATTATATATACACGTGTGTGTGTGTGTGTGTGTGTGTGTGTGTGTGTGTGTGTCTCCCAGATCATAGCAAAATGTATTTCTTATCGTGGCTCATGATCAATCACGTGTGACCACCACGGCCGTAGGTTAATTACTTAGTCCCCCTGTGGATGGCTATGCAGGTTGTTTTCCATTTTCTGGTATTTCAAATGAAGAGCTGGGAAGGGCCCTGCAGACATCTACGTTGCTTGGATTCAGGTGTGACTTCTTAACTTGTTGGAAATACGATGCTTTTCAAAAGGCACAGTGTTGTCAGGACACGGTGGCTCACACCTGTAATCCCAGCACTTTAGGAGGCCAAGGTGAGTGGATTCCTTAGGCAGAAAAGTTCAACACCAGCCTGGGCACCACAGCGAAACCCCATCGCTACCAAAAAAAAAAAAAAATACAAAAATTAGCCAGGCATGGCGGCGTGTGCCGGTGGTCCCAGCTACTTGGTAGGCTAAGGCAGGAGGATCTCCCAAGTCTCAAAAAAAAAAGAAAAAAAATTAAGAACATAAAACCCAGTGCTTTTATTCCACAAACACAGCAACTCTATCCTGTGCCATTCTGAGTTCTTTCTCTCTCCCTCTCTGGAAATAACCAGTAAAGCCTAGGATTATTTGGCGGGAGAAGAGACCTGTTCTCATCTGAGCTGGGGCTCGGGTTACAGCCACAGCGGCAGGCGCTGAGTTTCCTGCAGACAGAAAAAAACGCCGGCAGCTGTCTCCACTCTGCAGTAAGGAAACAACATTCCAAGCGAGGAGTTGTGGCCAGGAAACAGAGAGGCCCCACGTCTTCTTTCTTTTCTAAATGTATTTTTTCTAAAACACACACACACACCCCCCAAAAACAATCCACCAATAAAACTGCATTCAAATAAGATTCAAAAGTAATCAAATCTACTGTGTTCAGAAATTCGTAATTTGTTAATAGGCATAGTTATCTAAAGAAAAGCAAGGCAGTGTTCTTCTCAAAATGGGATAAATAATATCCCTGGGGCAGGGAGGGGTTTTAGGATGGGCAGAGCACATGAGGGGCTTCCGGGAGGACGATGATTTCTAGATGCGATGACAGTAACGTGGCACTTTCTCTGTAATCATTTGCCAAATTATATGTCTGTGTTTAGGGCACGTTTCTGGGTGCATGTTACATGTTCTACAATGGTAAAAAAATGTTTTTTAAATAAACACAGCTACACATTCAGGGTTAGAGCGGTGAAATAAGTGTTATCGCTGTTTTTTCTAGAATATTCCACAGCTGAAAACCTGAACCCAGTAGTACAAGTACCCATTTTTTAAAAGACTCCCAAACGAAATGTACCAAACACGGTCAGGTGAAGTTTCTTTCATTCGTTAGGGAGGCTGGTCGTCTTCCTGATGCCTGGCAGACGTCACGTGGTCAGCAGTCTTCTGGTGACAGTGCCTGATTTTTGTCTGAAATTCTTGGCCAAAGGGAAAAAAAAAAAGAGAGAATGAATGAGTCTATTTTTTTAAAAAAAGAAGGTATGCATCATAGTTTTTGAATTCTAAATGTAATTTCTGTTTGGCAAAAGTTATAAATATCTACTTGAAGATGTAACACAGGAGAAAGACAACTGGTAAACCAAATTTAATAAATGTAATAAACAGTTTACGTTGTGTTATGGGAAAAATCATATTTTCTTGTTATGGGGAAAATCATATTGTGGGCTTGGAAGATGTCACACAAAGGAAATAAGAAGCACATAGATTTACGAGACCAGCCTGGCCAACATGACGAAACCCTGTCTCTACCAAAAATACAAAATCAGCTGGGCGTGGTGGCTCATCCCTGTAATCCCAGCTACTCGGGAGGCTGAGGCAGGAGAAACGCTTGAACCCAGAACCCGGAGGTTGCAGTGAGCCAAGATCGCACCACTGCACTCCAGCCTGAGCAACACAGCGAGACTGTGTCTCAGAAACAAACAAAAAAAGAATCACATACATTTAAACCCTAAATGAAATAGGCTACTTAGGACGTAAGGACCCAGGGGTCATTCTAATTAGAAACAGAAAGTTTGGTCCAGGAGTAGCGAGATCTCTTTCCAACTGAAACAAGATTTCCGTAGGAATGAGGCCATCTTTCAGAGCCACCCACTCACTCTGGGGAAAGGTTTTTAGCTTGGAGGTTGAAAAGAAAAATTAATCATTTGGATATCTTTCCTCTTTTCCCCCGTCCCCTTGACTAGAGCAAGGTCCATTAAAATGCTCCACGTCCATCTCACCCTATTTAGTCTACTGGCTTTTTTTAAACCCCCGGCACCATTTATACAGACATTCTTTTTTCTCTTCTCTCTTTCTTTCTTTCTTTCTTTTTCTTTCTTTCTTTTTTTCTTTCTCCCCCCCTCTCCTCCCTCCTCTCCTCTCCTCTCCGGCACAGTGTTGCTTTACCACCCAGGCTAGAGTGCACTGGCGCGATCCCAGCTCACTGCATCCACCACCTCCTGGTTCAAGCAATTCTCCTGCCTCAGCCTCCCGAGTAGCTGGGACTACAGGCACCTGCTGTTGAGGGGGGGAACCCCCGCAAGTGCCGTGGCAAGGGTCTGAAGCCTCACCCTGTTCCCATATAAATATTGATTTAGAAAAGAATTAGAAATATAGGTACATTTTTTGCATATATTGTATTTATATAATCTTATAGTTACTTATAAAGATATATACCCAATATAACCTTTAATTGTACTAATGACTATCGGGTTATGAAGCATGGAACTGAGGTGATATTGTGAACAAAGTGACCCTAAGGCAAGATGCTCTAAGCCCTCTGTCACGCCCGCATAAGGGCTGCTGGAGGGTGCCTTGGCTGTGTGGCAGTGCCAGCACTGGGAAAGCGCCTGCTGTTTAGCCAGCTAGGGAAGGAGACGTCCAAAATGGCCAAGACATCTCCTTCCTGGGGAAGTTTGGATTAAACTCCGCTTCTCCAAGCTCTTGTGGCAAGGCCTGACGGCCGTCAGGGACACCCACGGGCATCCAGGGGCTTAACTGTGTCTAGTGACGCTGTGCTTCAGTGGTCACGTTCCATGTCTGCTCTCACGCCCTGTTTCTGCACCGGATTTGTCTTTTTCTTAGAAGATAAGAATAATAGTGGCATAATCTTTATATCCTTGATATTTCTAACAAATATGCAAAGAGTGCTGACACATTAGGTTTTCTCCTTGCCTTGGCTACTTGAAAGTCGTGGGCCCCCTATCTCCAAGGCACATGATTTCCCTGACCCTATCACTGACCACCATGACCTCAGCCTACCTTCCCTGCCCCCTGCTTTGTACTTAATAAAAATCAGAGTGTCCTAGCCAGGCGTGCTGGCTCACACCTGTAATCCCAGCACTTTGGGAGGCTGAGGCAGGTGGATCACAAGGTCAGGAGATGGAGACCATCCTGGCCAACATGGTGAAACCCCAAAATACAAAAAAATTAGCTGGGCGTGGTGGCACACACCTCTAGTCCTGGCTACTTAGGAGGCTGAGGCAGGGGAATCGCTTGAACCCAGGTGGCGGAGGATGCTGTGAGCCAAGGTAGCGCCACTGCACTACAGCCTGGGTGACAGAGCAAGACACCATCTCAAAAAAAAAAAAAAAAAAACCTTACCTGGGCGTGGTGGCACATGCCTGTAATTCCAGCTACTTGGGAGGCTGAGGCAGGAGAATTGCTTGAGCCTGGGCGACAGAGGTGGCAGTGAGCTGAGATCGCACCACCGTACTGCAGCCTGGGTGACAGAGTGAAACTGTGTCTAAAAGAAAGAAAATACAAAAAAAAGATGGAGAACAACCTGAATGTCCAATAACAGGGGACTGATTTCAAATATGGTTCATTCACACAGTGTACTACTACACAATTTAACCAAAAAAAGCATGAGGAAGGTCTCAATGTGCTGATGAAGATGTCCAAGCTATAATGTTAAGTGAAAAAAGCAAAGTAAGGATCATTATCCATAGAATGCTACTATTTGTGTAGAAAGTAAGGAAAAAATTGCATATATTCATGTATACTTTATAGGCATTAAAAATATCTGGAAGTGGCTGGGCGCGGTGGCTCACTCTGTAGTCCCAGCACTTTGGGAGGCCAAAGCAGGTGGATCACTTGAGATCAGGAGTTCAAGACCAGCCTGGCCAACATGGTGAAACCCCATCTTTACTAAAAATACACACACAAAATTAGCTGGGGATGTCGGAGAGCCCCGGTAATCCTAGCTCTTTGGGAGGCCGAGGCAGGAGAATTGCTTGGACCTGGGAGGTGGAGGTTGCAGTGAGCTGAGATCACACCACTGCACTCCAGCCTGGATAACAGAGCAAGACTCCATCTCAAAAAAAAAAAAAAAAAAGAATAAAGAAAATAAAGAACGCCTACCCAGTAACGCATCTCCACCAATCACGCCAACTCTGGGTTTGAGCCTCTGAAATCAATAAACTCTGCTTTCAAGCAGCTTAAATGAGCTGCCCTTTTTGGCCAAGAAAAGCCTCCCACTCGTCTGTGGCTTGCCATAGCTCTGCATCCCGGGTTAGAATCCTTTGTGCTGACTCCTGAATGGCTTCCTGCTATTAAAATGTTTTTCTCTGATGTATTTTCTTTCCAGGTTGACACAATACATAGCTTATTTCTTTACCTTGTTTATTGTCCGTGTCTTCTCAACAGACTATCAGCTCTGCGGGCGGGGACTTTCTATCTGTTCTGCTCCCTGCTGTGCCCCCAGCTTTTAGAACAGGGCTGTGCTGTGTTGAATTGTGTCCCTCAAAGTTCACGTCTGCTCAGAACCTCAGTGAGGATGAGGTCATGCTGAACTGGGATGAGCTGTAGATCCAATGACTGGGTCCTAGTAAGAGGAGAGCTACAGCAGGGCACGGTGGCTCACGCCTGTCGTCCCAACACTGAGAGGCTGAGATGGGCGGATCACCTGAGGTCAGGAGTTCGAGAACAGACTGGCCAACATGGTGAAACCCCATCTCTTCTAAAAATACAAAAATTAGCCAGGTGTGTTGGCGGGCACACCTGTAATTCCAGCTACTCAGGAGGCTGAGGCAGGAGAATTGCTTGAACCCGGGAGGCGGAGGTTGCAGTGAGCTGAGATCATGCCACTGCACTCCAGCCTGGGCAACAGAGCAAAACTCCATCTCAAAAACAAGTTAATAATAATAAATCTTAAAGCAGACACCTATGTAGATACTTACAGAGGTTGTTGGGAGCATTTCATTTCTTATCAAATAAAGGGGGTCATCGCGTATAAACTTGCTTCTCACTGTGTTCACTCAAAAGGTCCCAGCGGAAACTCTCCAGCCCACCCTTTCATGACTGCAGAAGATCCCATGTGTGGCTGGACCGCGGCTCTCTCGATCAGGCCCCTATCCGTGGGCATTCGCAGGGTCTGGGCTGTCTCACCAGTGCAGTGAAGTCACCCTGATGCTTCAGACGTGAGCCTGTGGCAGCCTGTGGTATGCTAGAAAGCCTCCGCATTCATGAAGCCAGTCACCTGGTGCACCACGGCAGTTATGTCACTTTACATTGTGTGTATGTGAAAGCCATCATTCGCTAAATGTCACTGATTGAATTATGCCACTGTTCAGTGGTGTGACTGAAATGCTTTGACACTTCTTCATTTTTTAATGAACCGGGGGACTTTTCTAAAAAGCAGAAGTGATTTTGAATTATCTCAGGGAATAGGGGATTCTCTGTGGAGAGAGCAGGCTACGGGCACACAAGGGGAAAATGTCCTCCGTGAAAACTGTAAGATGGAAAGCTTTCCGACAGCACCTCTTCGCGATCCTGGAACGAGGGAGCAAAGACTGAATACAGTTTTCTTTCCCTACTGCACCTCCTTCCTCTGCCCAGAGCTGAAATCCTACCTTCGTTTTCCTCTTAGAAGTAACAAGGGATAAAGAGACAGGGATCTGGCAGGGCACAATGGCTCATGCCTGTAATTCCAGCACTTTGGGAGGCTGAGGCGGATGGATCATGAGGTCAGGAGTTCAAGACCAGCCTGACCAACATGGTGAAGCCCCGTCTCCACTAAAAAAAATACAAAAATTAGCCGGGCGTGGTAGTGCGCGTCTGTCTGTAATTCCAGCTATTCAGGGGACTGAGGCAGGAGAATCGCTTGAACCGGGAGGCGGAGGTTGCAGTGAGCTGAGATCATCCCACTGCAATCCAGCCTGGATGACAGAGCAAGACTCCATCTTAAAAAAAAAAAAAAAAAAAGAGAGAGAGAGAGAGACACATGTTTGAATTCCAGCTGTGCCCACCACCAGGCATGTGCTCGGCAGATGGTGTAGGGGGCTGCCCAAGACCCTCAAGACTCAGAGAACTCAGAAAAGCAGCTGTGCTCATGGTTACAGTGTATTACAGTGAAGAACAGAGAAGCACTGGCCACACAGCTCCCCTGGGAACAGACAACGGGAAGCTCACGCCTGCCCTCCTCCTGTTAAGCCCATAAAGGACGTACCTGCTACCCCTTGCCTTCTGCCATGATTGTAAGTTTCCCGAGGCCTCCCCAGCAGCTTTCCTATGGAGCCTTGCAGAGCCATGAGCCAATTAAACCTTTCTTCTTTATAAATTACCCAGTCTCAAGTAGTTCTTTTTTTTTTTTTTTTCTTGAAATGAAGTCTTGCTCTGTTGCCTAGGCTGGAGTGCAGAGGCACGATCTCGGCTCACTGCAACCTCCACCTCCTGGGTTCAAGCGATTCTCCTGCCTCAGCCTCCTGAGTAGCTGGGACTACAGGTGCATGCCACCATGCCTGGCTAATTTTTGTATTTTTATTAAACACGGGGTTTCACCATATTGGCCAGGCTGGTCTCAAACTCCTGACCTTGTGATCTGCCTGCCTCGTCCTCCCAAAGTGCTGGGATTACAGGCGTGAGCCACTGTGCCTGGCCAGCCCCCCAGGTAGTTCTTTATAGGAGTGCGACAACAGACTAATACAGCAGGAAACATCTGGAGCTGTCTGTGGAGGAGGCTCTGGGTGCCAGTCTGGGGGTGGGAGGACTGCTTCCCATAGACCAAGGAGGCCTCACCTTGCCAGGGACCTGCTAGGTGGAAGGATATGGGAGAAGCAGAGATGGTGAGACACATTAGGAGAGGTTCAGACGCCGGGACAGAGGACCTGTGTCAGGGGCTCAGGGAGGAGGTATGCAATGGCCTTTTCCAAAAACCTCATTCAAAGGTAGCTGAGTGTATCTCCTTGTCTCTTGGCTCTGGAACCAGGTGACGTGGGTAGGAAGGAAGGCAGCGGAGGTAGGGCAGGGCCCTGAATGATGGAACCAAATCGGATTCAAAGCGTGAGCTGTGTGGATTTCATTCATATCTGCCACCCTGAGTAGACTGTTCTCTCTCCCTCAGTGACACACACATGCACACACACACGAGTTATGGCCCATACAAGGACTCACAGATGCACATGCAGACACAGACATGCAGACACATTATAGTCAGAGACCCTCCCCCATCACAAACACACACGTGCAGGCATGCCACAAACACACACACATTCACAAAGTCACAGATACACAGACTCATAGCAGCACATAGAAAAGTGTTCATGAGTCTGGTGTGATGGCTCACACCTGTAATCCCAGCACTTTGGGAGGCTGAGGCGGGTGGATCACCTGAGGTCAGAAGTTCTAGACCAGCCTGGCCAACATAGTGAAACCTGTCTCTACTAAAAATACAAAAATTAGCCAGGCATGGTGGAGGGTGCTTGTAATCCCAGCTACTTGGGAGGCTGAGGCAGGAGAATTGCTTGAACCCAGGAGGCAGAGGTTGGAGTGAGCCGGGATCTCCCCATTGCACTCCAGCCTGGGCAACAAGAGCAAAACTCTGTCTCAAAAAACACAAAAAACCAAAAAGTGTTCACAAACTCCCAAACCCACAATGTTAAACACCGTGTCCCAAGACTCATCAGCCTAGACACATACATGCATATCAGCCTGCGTACAAACACAGATCAATACAGACACACTATGCGCAGATACACCTATTCATGCACACACTCACACATTCACTCACATAGACAGAGACACCCACACACACCTAATGGCCGAAGGAGGAACACACACCTATATGCACTCAGACACAATTCACACACACACCCCTAAGTGTACACACACACACATACACTCAGAGACACACATGTCAATCACACACAAGGTTTGGATCCTCCCACCCCCTCTGAGTATCCCCGACACTTCGGCCAAATCTGTCTCCCACCAGAGCCTGTTTCCCTCTTGAGTGAATGTAACGTTCTGCACTCCATTCCAGCATCTTCAGTGTGAGCCCTTGAGTAACTCAAGATGAGATGGCAATAGAGGCTTCAGTATTTTTAAGCCAAAGGGGTTTCAAATGGAGCCTGCAGAGCCAGTCCCCCTGAGGCAGCCGGCGGATGCCTCTGGGGTATGGTTTCAAATTAGAGATTTGACTCCAAATCAGCCTTCATCTGGACCAGTCCAGCCACCCCTCACTGTCGCTAAAGAGAAAAGTGAGAGGCCACAGGTGATTGCAGAACTAGACATGACAGGGAGAGATGCTGCCCTGAGATGGGGTCGAGGGAGCTTTCTGCGTCCCCCTCCCAGACTCACAGGGTGTGACAAGAGAAGAGGAAATGGTTAGAGATGGGGGGAGGGGTTTGGAGCCCAGCTGCCTGAACCCCCCAGCGCCGCCCCTTGCAAGCTGTGTGACCTTGGGCTGGTTACTTGACCTCTCTGTGCCTCCACATCCTCATGGAAAATGCACACAGAGCTTTCCTCCCAGCACTGCTCAAGGGACTGAAGAGGGTGTGATGTGTCTGTGAGGCCATCTCGTCTTATTTCTGCCTAGGTATCAGGACTGCCAGCTCTTCACTGCACACCTCAGCCCTGACAGGGACCCTAGGGCAGCGATCCCCACCCTGGCTGCCCCTGGAATGACCCAGAGCCTATGCCCAGCCTGCACATGGGAACCGCTCTCGGAATCTCTGAATGGTGCAGGGCACGGCTGGGGTAGCAACAGGGCCTAAAGCTTCCCGGGTGATTCCAAGCAATGGGCAGCCGGGCTGACAACCGCGACCCTAGGGGTCCTAGAGACCATCAGACCCCACAGCCGTGGTTCTCAAACTGGTCCCGCATCGCAGGTACCTGGGGGTCCTTTGAAAACGCAGCTTGCTGGGCCCCACCCCAAACGGGGTTCTGTAGGTCTGGGGTGGGCTCGAGAATCTGTATCTAGTCTCTAGGAGACGCAGCTGGTCCTGGACCTCACTTTGGGAACCGTTGTCTTGCAGGAAAGCTCCCTTTCCCCAGCCTGGCGTCCACAGACCAGGGAGCGCTGTCCCTTTAAGGCACTGGACCTGTGCCCTGAGCACTCGAGCGCTAGGGAAGCGCGGTGGCGCGCACGATTTTAAACTGCGGTCCTGGCGCGCCCTCTGGTGGAAATAGCGGGCACAGCACGTCGCGCTGACTCCTCGCCCCTTCTGGAGTCGTAGGTTGGGGGGGGCGACAGGAAGGGTCGTCGTCTGTGGCCCCCCGTTCCCTCCCGGCAGTTCTAGGATGTGGCCATATTCCCCGGAGCCTGTGGATCGCTCCTCTCCTCGCTTAAGCAGGCCGAGGAGCCAAGACACGTTCGGCCTCTTGGACAAATGGGAAGGTCCGGACCCAGGTATACCTCGCGGTGGGGAGGTGGGCTGGGGGAGGAAAGGGGAGAGGAAGGGGCTGGACCCCGGGATGCCTCAGCCTCACTCTCGAAGGAGGATCATTCCGTCCCTCCCCTGGGGCCGGGGAGGCCAATTATCGGAGGGGGCCCTAGAGTAAAACAAACCTGGGTTCCAGCTCCCTTCCTTGCCTCTCTGAGCCTCGGTTTCTCTATCTGGGAAATGGGGGTGAAAATCTGCCTTCATCCTCTTCCCTCCTTCCTCCTGCCCTCCTCTCTACAAAGCCAAATAAAGACGCACAGACATATACACTCGAATGTGCTCACCCGCAGATGCACACAGAGACACAAACACACGCACACAACCTCAGCCCGCCAGTCACCTGCACAGCTCAAATCAGGCTCCTGCAAACCCCTGCGCCCACTGCAGGCCAACCCCACCACCCTGCGGCGGGCCGGCCTTAGTCCGCTCTCCCAGGTTCCTGCCTCGGCCTCCTCCTGCTCCAGCCTTGCACCCTGCACCCCGCCGACCTAAAACACAAACCTCTCCCCACCTCCTGCTCAAACCCCTCCCGTGGTTCCCCAGCGCTTAATGGGGCCCAAAGGCCCTGCCAGTTTGCACACCTCCCCATCCCCACCCCAGCAACCTCTTCACACGCGTTTGCTGCCTCACGTGAAAATCCAGCCAGACAGCGACCACCATGGAGGCAGGAGGCCTTCTTTGGCGTCATTGTGCCTCCGCTGCAGCAGCGTTTAGCCTGACTTGGGAGGGGCAGTAATTACACATTAATAAGCCCATATAGTCACATCCCTGGCTTGGGGCTTTTGCCCTGGCTCTTCCTGTCCCCATCATGCGCTTCCCCCAGGCATCCGCTGACCGCACCCCCTCCCCTCCTTTGGGTCTTTGCAGCATTGAGAGACCCCGTCTCTACAAAAAAATATAAAAGTAGCGAGGGTTGGCGGCGTGCGCCTGTGGTCCCAGCTACTAAGAGGGAGGCTGAGGTGGAGTATCGCTTGAGCCCAGGGGTTCGAGGCTGCAGTGAGCCGTGATCGCGCACCTACACTTGTCACTTTCTCAGTGAGGGCTTCCCAGGCCACCTGGTTTATACCCTCTCCTGCCCCGGCCCTCCTCGGGCCCCTGCCTGCTGGACTTTTGTCCCCGGCAGGTCTCACTCCTTAATGCATGGATTTCGTCCTCATCAAGGGAGCTCAATGCAGCCTCCCCACCGCATGCTCCCTGAGGGAGGGTCCTGTTTCCTGCATCTAGAACAGGGCCTGGGACGCGTCGGTCCCGGATAAATCTGGATTCCTCAAACTGCGCTGCAGGCTCCTCCCAGACTGTCGCCTTCTCTTCCAGGAGGGGGCAGCTGCGCTCCGTTCCACCCGCCCCCAGAGGCTCCACGCGGGACAGACCCAGCTGCTGCCGCTTGTGCTGGTCTCTGCGCCCGGGACCCTTCCCGGCGGGACCTCAAGGCCTTTAGGCTGCTGCTCCTTCCACCCCAAACGCTCCTCCCCACCCGCTCGGCGCACTCCCTCCAGGAGCCAGGGAATGAAAAGAATGTTTTTTTCCAGCACATTCGCCACGAGACATATCTGGGGTCTGACTCCCCCGGTCCCCGTGGTTCATTCCGACCGCCAGTCATTCCACAAATAACAGCAGCCGCCGCGTGCCAGGCACCGTGCTGGGTCAGGGGACAAGAAGGGGACATGCCAGGCTACACTTTCTCCCTACAGAGCTGGCCCTGAGCCGCTCTGCGGCGCCTTTCCCCGCCACGCCCACCTGTTCCCATGCCGCGTGGGTCCCCACAGCAACCTCTCGGGGTCCCCTGAAGCGGCTGATGCTGCTGCGACCCCACAGGGTGCTGGGGGGAGTTGGAAAGCAGGAGGAAGGGGACGCCTTCTGAGGAATGCTCGGGCCGTGGTGGCGGCAGCAGCTAGGGGCTCCCGGGTCCCTCCTCAGGCAAGCCAGTCCGGTGCGTGGAACTTGGCAGCCGTATACCCGGGCTCTGGGCAGCAGCATTTCCCACGCGGCTCCCCCAGCCCTCGGGAGGGAGCGTCTCCCTGCATTGCTAATATCGGGACCAACCGACCTCCCTGTTTTTGCACCTTCTGATTGCAATACCCCAGTCACCAATTTCCTCTTTTAACCTCCCTGACAGGTACAGCAGGTGCGCTACTGAGAAATGACTGCATCAGGGGGCAGTAGTCACTCTGAAAAATAAAAGCAGGAAGTGCAGAAAGCGTTACTTTTTTTTTTTTGAGATGGAGTCTGGCTGTGTTGCCCCAGCTGCAGTGCAGCGTCAAGATCTCGGCTCACTGCAACCTCCGCCTCCCGGGTTCAAGCGATTCTCCTGCCTCAGCCTCCTGAGTAGCTGAGACTACAGGTGTGCCAGCCACCACGCTCAGCTAATTTTTGTATTTTTAGTAGAGACGGGGTTTCACCATCTTGGCCAGGCTGGTCTTGAACTCCTAACCTTGTGATCCACCCACCTCAGCCTCCCAAAGTGCTGGGATTACAGGTGTGAGCCACCACACCTGGCCCAAGGGTTACATTTTTGTAGGTGGTCGGGGAAGCTCTCCCTGGGAATGTGACATTTGAAGAGAGGTCCAAATGACCGTCCAGGTCAGAGCCATGCCCACAGCCTGGGGAAGGGCACTCCAGTGCAAAGAAAGAGCAGAGCAAATGCCCTGAGGCAGAAATATGCCTTATGTATCCTGGAGACCTGGGTGGCTGAAGCCACGAAAGACACAGAGAGGGCAGTGGGAGACGAGGCAGACGGTGAGATGGGGGCAGTGTGTAGACCTGAGCTGTGCAAGATTGCTGCCTGCGATGGTGGTGATGTCCTGCACCAGCTCTGAGCAGTGTGGTAGCCGCTGGCCACGTGTGGCTCTTGAGCACTTGTGACGTGGCTGGGAAGACTGAGGAAATGGATGTATAATTTTATTTAATCTTAATTACATGTAAATCCAGTGCACCCCCATGATTTAGTTGGACAAAGCATGTCTAGACAGTCATAAGAACTGCAGCTGTCATGGCACATGAAGGAGCCCTTGGGGTATTTGGGGAAGGGAAGGAATGCAATCAGACCCCAGGTGTGACTTCTGAGAGGATGCCTCTGGCAGCCATGTATGGTGGGGGGACACGGGATGGAGGGAGGCAGAAAACCCAGGTAGGATGGAAGGCTGAGACTGAGGTCCAGGGCAGAGGCTAGGGGTGGAGGCTGGGGGGTGGGTGAATGCAGCTGCAACCTGGCAGTGTATCTGGGTGGAAGCTAGGGTGGGGATTGGCCGGGCAGGGTTAGGGCCACAGGGGAACTCCGGAGGCAACTTAGGGTCTCCATGGGTGTCCAAGGGCCTCAGAGCTGAGACTGAGGGCAAAGGCTGGAAGCGGGGAGGTGTCAAGGGTGGGGGTGGAAGCCCAGATCTGCAAGGGGTGAGATGATGTTGGGGGGTAGGGAGGGCCAGGAAGGGTGCACAACCCTTGAAGCAACAAAGGACAGTGTGTGTAAACCAGTGACAGGGCAGTTCCCAGGTGTTCTGGGCGAGCCACTGTCAAGACTGTGGACATGTGCGGCCCGCGCTCCACACTCCCCCTGCCCCATCGCCCAGAGCACTGAGAGAGCACAATGCTGAATTTCACTTTACTGGAGGATCCAGGTGACACAGCGCACAGGGAGAGAAGCCTAGAACTGCTATGGTGCACAGGGAGAGAAGCTTAGAATCACACGGGAGAAGCACACCTAGGGCCCTCCCCACCCACAGCAACACTGCAGGCTGCTGTACCCAGCCCTCCGCACACCCAGCCTGCTCCTTGGTGGGTGGGTCACTGTCCGGGGCAGCCTCTGCAGGGAGGATCACCCAAGCCCTGCAGCAGCTCCCAGTTGGCTTCTGCATCTGGGTGTCCCTGACAGTCCAGTCCAGGCTTCGAGGCCGCATCCAGGCCCCCCCGTTTTTTCCCAGAGACAAGCAGGGCAGGGCCTCCTTGCACGTCGAGCTCCCTATACTGCCAGGGTATAGAAATTGGGACGAGGAAGCACACACATTGCCTCAGGGACAGGAAGGCAGGAACGAACAAGGGGTCCTGTGGAGACCGATATCTAGGGAAATATCAAGCTCAGCAGGGGTTGGGGGAGCTGAAGCGAACGGCACAGCACAGAATCACACACAGCTGAAGCGTCTGCACTTGGGACAGCAGGTGCTGAAGCTGGAGAGCCCCGGCCCTGCCTACTCGGAAACCTCCCTGGCAGGGTTGGGATTTCCTCCCAGGTCTTTTCATCCCCTGTAAGGAGGGACACATTGCCAGCTTCTGCACTGCCTAGGTGAGCCTCTGCCCCTCACCGCGTCCTTCAGGGACCCCTCTGGCTTTTAATTCACTCAGGGGGTGAACCTAGGGACTTTCAAGGTCTTTAGGGCTGCAAGGCCAGCGCTGAGCGGTGGGTCAGCTCCATGGGAGAGTGGGGACCCACGGGAGCCATAACCAATGGGGGGGGGGGCAGGGCCACAGCCCAGAGGAACCAAGACTCTGGATTTTATGTGAATTTCCCCAAATGGAACATGTCGGCAAATAATTAGAATGTTGGGAAACACTGCAGTCTAAGTGACAAATTCAGCTTGTGGTCAGCGGCAGGTGGCCTCGGCCTGGGGCTGGCTCCTTTGTATCAGGGCCGCCGGTGGGCAGAGCTGCTGTGTGTCTGTGTCTTCCCTCTGCTCTTCCTCCTCCTCCTTCCCTTCCCCCACCGTTCCTCTCCCCTTTTCTCCTCCTCCCCTTCCCATCCCCCGTCAGTCTCTCTGACTTTTCCTTGCTGGAATAATCTCCTCTCCTGGGTAGGAGCTGGGGCCTCCTCTGGCTGGGAGCTGCGCCCTGACACGCGCTGCTCAGCTGGTGACCAAACCTCCATCACAGACCCTGGGCCGAGTCAGACTGGGGAGGGGGAGACAGCGACCGGCAGTCCCTGCCAGGCTCGGGCTCGGTAAAGAGCCCTGCTCGCCTCCGCAGATGCCCGGTGTCCACCCACACCCCCGCCAGGGGCGACCCAGGCCCCTCAACCCTGGTGCCCATCTCGGCCCCTCGCCGCTGCTTCGAGAGTACGTCTCTTTCCTCCATCCATCTGGGCTTCCTCCGTCGGGATCGCTGGTGCCCCAGGCCCGTGAGGGCCCGAGAGGGGAACGTGACACCGGCAAACGCGGCCCGGGCGCCGGGTGAAGCGAGGAGGTCGCGCCTGCGGAGGGAGGGAAGAGGGTAGGGAGAGGGAGGGCGGGGGGGGGCACACTCGGGCGCCCTGCTGGGCCGGCTCACAGCCCGGGGGGCCGCTAGCGGCATTTAGGGGGCAGCCTACGGCCCCGACGGGCCTTCTTCCCGCGAGCGGCCTTGGAGCCAGTGGAAGCCTGGCCCTTGGCCTCGCCAGCCTTGACGTGTGCACCAGCGCCCGTGCTCCCCTTTTTCTTCCTGCTTCCCGCGGCGTCGTCCAGAGCTGAGCCCCGGCTCCCGGCTTTCTTCTCGGGAGTGACGCCCCGGCCTCGGCCTCTGCCGTCCCCGCGCGTTTTGCGGGCCCCGGACGCGGTGGGTGGCGCGCCGGCCGGAGTCAGGCCCCGGGGGGCGGTGCGAGCCCTCTTGGCCCGGGGCTTCGTGGATGCCCTGTCCTCGGGCTCCGACGCCTCGCTCTCCGTGTCCTCCGACTCTTCCTCGGACTGTTCGTCCGAAGCCTCCTCCGAACCCTCGTTGGACCCCAGGTTTTCCCTGGCGGCCAGGAGCGCCAATACCTCCCCCAGTTTGCCTTTGGGGTATTTGTACTTCCCGCCTTCCCAGGCGTTTTCTTTTTCTTCCTTCATCACCTCCGCCATATCCTGCGCAGCCAGGAGCGCCACCAGCTCCAGAAGGCCCCCCTCATCCTCACCGTCCTCGCCCCAGCCCCCGAAGAGGCCACGCCCAGCCTTCTTCACCTGGGGAGGGAGATCCAGCTGCGCCAAGGTGGAAATGCACTCCCGGAGGTCCCCGTCGTCTCCGGCCTTGCGCAGGACCACCGCGTCCACCTCACGGCCCGCCTCCTCCACCTTCACGCGGGTCCCGCAAGTGTCCTTGGACATGACGGACAGGACCTGTCGCAGCGCGTCTTGCTTGTCTTTCTTGTCGCTCCAGCCCAGCGACTCGATCACAGAAGCGATTTTCAACATCTCCTCCCGGGCCCAGGGGTCCGACGGGTCGGTATAGGCCACAATGGCCACGAACTCAGGATTGTCCAACCCCTCTGTTTCTTGGTCCTCACTTTCCTGCGAGTCGCTCTCCGAGGCGTCGCTGTCTACCGGCTCCTCCTCCGGGGTGTCTCTCACAGCCAGCAGGGCCACTAAGTCGGGGATGCAGCTTTTGCCTTCTTTGGTGTTCAAGGGGATGGATTCGGCCCCAGCTGGCTCCTTCTCTGCCTCTTCTTTCTTGGCTTTATCGGTGACAGTGACCAGAGCCAAGAACTCGCGGGGACCGTCTTCTTCCCCCTCGGAGCTGCAGGGCGCCCACTGCCTAACCAGCTCCCTGGCGGCCGCCTGGAGCGTGGCGTACAGCGCGCTCTGGTCCTCGTCTCCGCTCAGGTCGCCCTTGTCGATCTCCTCGATCACGATGCCCAGGCTGTCGTCGGAAGAGTCCTCGGCCTCACTCCTCGCGGAAGCTGATGGCCGCCCTCCTCGGCTTCTCTTCTTGCCCTTCTGAGTCAACCTGTTGCGTCTGGTTCTGTTTCTGCGACCCCGCCGGCCTCTCCTTGTGTTCTTGGCTGCCCCAAGAGGCGAGCCAGCCTGCCCTGTCACCTCCCCAGAATCCTGGGCCTGGGTCTCCGAAGCGGGAAGGGTGGGCGCCTCCCCCGGGGTCCCAGCCACCGCGGCCTGCGCAGGCCCGTCATCCAGCAGCAGGCGTCTCATCTGCTTCAGGACCCTCGTGTCCTGCGCACGGTCCTTCCACAGAACCCTCCAGACCCCATCCTTGCCCGGGATCTCCCTGGGAATGGCGGCGTGATTGACGTCCTCCACAAACTCCACCAGGGCAGCCTGGGCCTTCTCGTTCGTCAAGGCCTTCATGCGTCGCAGTCTGAACGTGCCCAGGGGCAGGAGGGAGGGCTGCAGGGCGGCTTCGACGTGCGCCTGCTCCAGGCCCTCCGGGATGCCGGTGACCAGCAGGGCCCTGTGCGCGTCCACGTCCAGGCCCCGGCACCAGTCCTGCAGAAGGCTCATGGCCATGGTGCGGCCCACTGGACGCTGATCTTGGGGCAGGAGGGAGCCTGAGATGGGGTGGGCTGCAGCGCACAGCGTCAATGCCACCCTGGAAAGCCACCCGCAGGGCTTAGAGTCCCGGTTCCGGTGAATGTGGCAAGGCTGGAGTGGGGCTCGGGGCCCGGGGGCCCTAGCTGCCTGCTGGTCGGCTGGACGCAGTGACCTTCCCCGGGACCCCTCCCCAGAGCTGTCCGAGGATCCGCAGGGGGGCTTACGTTTCTGCTTTCCAGGGCAGCTCCCTCCCTCTTTTTCTGACACAGGCCTGAGTGCCTGGGCAACGCGGCCAGGTGCAGGGGGGCGGCGCCGAGTGCACCTGGAGGGGCGTGGGAGGTGGGAGCCGCCGCTTGCCTGCTGCTCCCGCCGCGTCTGAGCGCGCACCCTCGGCCTGAATCTCAGCAGTTCCGCTGCGACGCGGCTGCTCGGGGCTGCGCCTGCGCAGACGGAGCCACACGCTCTCCCCGGTCCCCCCCAACCGTCTCCATGGCAACAGTGCAGCCTGGAGCTGGGGTCTGCGTCGCTGTGGCCTGAGACGCTTCTCTTAAAGGTCCCGATGGGAGAAGGATGGGGGCCTGGAAGCACCGCTTGTTCATCAGCAAAAAGCAAGGCCGAAACCAAAGAGGGCCAGAAATCACTCAAGGAGACCCGATCTCATTCAGGGGCCAGAGGCCTCCTTCCAAAGGGTACGAGCTTCACTGGGGGTTACAGTTCCCCCTTCCAGTGGAGAGGTGGAATTCGGGATTACATAGGCCTAAATCAAGAGGCACTGGCCTCGCACCGTGGGACTAGGACTCACTCGGGACACTGGCCTTATTCACAGTATAAGAGTCTCAGTATTAAATAGGGGGGCCTAGGCCCCATCTGTGAGCAACAGACAGCATTTGGGGTATATGGCCCTCACTTGCGGGGTACAGGCCCCACTCAGTGGGACTGGCCCTCACTCCCAAGCATGTTCCTGTATTCTGAACTAAGCATACACAATGAGTCCCGTGGTTCTGCACACGCTTTCAGCATATGAATGACCATGAGTGAGACCAGCCATGAATTTTGCAAGAAAGCATTTCCTTTGACTGGGACAGCAGACTGGGGCGTGTGAACGTCAGTCACAGCTACTGTAAGCATGCATGTGCTTCTCTGTCCCTTGTCGACCATGAGGCTGTCCCCTACTCTACATGAATCTGGCTCTGTAGGCCTGCTGCATCATCCCTACCTCAAAGGGTTGTTTTGTTTTTGGTTTTGTTTTTGTTTTGAGATGGAGTCTTGCTGTATAATCCAGGCTGGAGTGCAACGGCACAATCTTGGTTCACTGCAATCTCTGCCTCCCCGGTTCAAGAGATTCTCCTGCCTCGGCCTCCTGAGTAGCTAGGATTACAGGCCTCCCAAGTAGCCGGGATTACAGGCATATGCCACCACATCTGGCAAATTTTTATATTTTTTGTAAAGACAGGATTTCACCATCTTGCCCAGACTGATCTTGAAGTCCTGACCTCAAGGAATCCACTCGCCTCCAAAAGTGCTGGGATTACAGGGGTGAGCCACCATGCCTGGCCTCAAACCGTTCTCATGGAGATTAAAGGAACTAATCCAGGAAAGCATTTAGAAGAGAGGCTGGCCCACAGCTGTTGCTCCGTGAAAGATGGCTAAGCTATTTATTGAGAACCTACCATTATAAAGGCATATGATTTTGTTTGTTTTTGAGATGGAGTCTTGCTCTGTCACCCAGGCTGTAGTGCAATGGTGTGCTCACTGCAACCTCAGCTCACTGCAACCTCCGATACCCGGGTTCAAGCCATTCTCCTGCCTCAGCTCCGATAGCCAGGACTACAGGCATTCACCACCATGCCGGGCTAGTTTTGCATTTTTAGTAGAGATGGGTGTTCACCATGCTGACCAGGCTGGTCTCAAACTCCTAATCTCAGGTGATCCACCTGCCTTGGCTTCTCAAAGTGCTGGGATTACAGGCATGAGCCACCGTGCCCAGCCAAAAGCATCTGTTAACAAACAAATAAATAGGAAACCAAAACACCCCATGCTTTGTTTTTGTTTTGGCCACCGGGCCCACCCCCTTATTTTTGTGTGTGTTTGAGGTTTTGTTTTTTTTTTTAATTTTTTTTTACATTTAAGGAGACTTTAATTGCAAGGTTACCACAACAACTGAGCAAACTACTTACTCCTATTTTCCCGACTTTTTCCTCTTCCCACCTTCCTGACCCACGAATGGATGTCATGTGACTCTTCTCTCCCAAGCAGTGTTGTCCAACAGAAATAGAATGCCAGCCTCAAATCTGAACCACATGTATAATGTTGAAATTTCTAGTTGTGGCCAACTAACACTGACCTCAGGTCATCCATCCACCTCGGCCTCTCAGAGTGCTGAGATTACAGGTGTGAGCCACCACACCCAGCCTAATGTGTCATTTTTGACATTTGAATCTCCAATTTAGGCTGGGCATGGTGGCGCATGCCTATAATCCCAGCTACTCGGGAGGGTGAGGCAGGAAAATCGCATGTACCCAGGAGGCGGAGGTTGCAGTGAGAAGAGATCATGCCACTGCACTGCAGCCTGGGTGTTGGAGCGAGACTCCATCTCTGAATGAATGAATGTATGAATGAATGAATGAATGAATGAATGAATGGAATAGAAGATCGGATGACACATGCCACACACACTGGAAACATGAGGAGTTTTCAAGGAATTCAAGGAGTTCTTGAAGTTCTTCTGCCTCAGCCTCCTAAGTAGCTAACAGGTGCCCACCACCACACCTGGCTAATTTTGTATTTTTAGTAGAGACAGGGTCTCACCATGTTAGCCAAACTCCTGACCTCAGGTGAGCTGCCCACCTCAGCCTCCTAAAGTGCTGGGATTACAGGCGTGAGCCACTGCGCCCAGCCTCCATTCCTTTTATGGCTGAGCAATGCTCCATGGAACAGATAAACCAAATTTTCTTTATTCATTGATCAGTTGATGGACATTTGGGTTGTTTCCACTTTTTGGCTATCATGAATATTCTGTGAACACAGACACATGATGAATATGCTCTGTGTAGACATATGTTTTCATTTCTCTTGGGTAGACACTTTCAGGAGAGGAATCCCCGGGCATATGGTTACCCTGTGTTTAGTCATTTGAGGGGCTGAAGAGGTGCTTTTGGCAATGGCCAGTGCAGAGCAGGGTCTTTCCTACTTCCCACAAAGGCGCTGTAAGTGCCAAAAGAGTTAGGTTCTGGACCCAGATCACTGGAGACTGATTTTTCAACAGTGTCACAGGGTGGGTGACTTAGATAACAGAAATCTATTTTCTCACAGTTTCAGTGCCATCGGCTTAGTTTTTTACACTCACCCAATAACCAAGGAAGTCATTGTGTCTCTTCATGGCTCTGTGACCCCAGTTTATATTGAGATTATGAGGATTTAAGAGGAGGTGTGGGTCGGGCATGGTGGCTCACGTCTGCAATCCCAGAATGTTGGGAGGCTGAGGTGGGTGGATCACGAGGTCAGGAGATCTAGACTATCCTGGCTAACACGGTGAAATCTTGTGTCTACTGAAAATACAAAAAATTAGCCAAGCATGGTGGCACGTGCTTGTAGTCACAGCTACTTCGGGAGACTGAGGCAGGAGAATCGCTTTAACCTGGGAAGTGGAGGTTGCAGTAGCCAAGATCATGCCACTGCACTCCAGGCTGGGCAACACAAGACTCCATCTAAAAAAAAAAAAAAAAAAAAAAAAGAGGGGTGTGTGTTGGAACAGTGCCTGGCCCTGAGTGTTACTGGGATGAAGATCTTATTCTCACCATGGGACAGTACAGGGCGGCATGCTGGAATGTGGAAGGGACTGCTCAGGAGGGTGTTTGGTTTATAGGAGAATCCACAGGTATAGGGGCTGAATTTTGTCTCTTTAAAATTCCTATGTTGGAGCCTGGGTGGAGTGTAATCACATCCCTCCAGGAGGCCGAGGTAGGTGGATTGCTTGAGGTCAGGAGTTTGAGACCAGCCTGGCCAACACAGTGAAACCCCGTCTCTACTAAAAATACAAAAATTAGCCCGGTGTGGTGGTGCATGGCTGTAATCCCAGCTACTCAGGAGGCTGAGAATTGCTTGAACCCAGGAGAATTGCTTGAACCAAGGAGGCAGAGATTGCAGTGAGCTAAGATCACACCACTGAACTCCAGCCTGCGCAACAGAGCAAGACTGTCTCAAAAAATAATAAAATGAAATTCATATGTTAGGTTGTGTGTGGTGGCTCACACCTGTAATCCCAGCACTTTGGGAGGCCGAGGCAGGCAGATCACTTGAGGCCAGGAGTTCGAGATCAGCCTGGCCAACATGGTGAAACCCTGTCTCTACCAAAAACACAAAACTTAGCTGGTCATGGTGGCAGGCGCCTATAATCTCAGCTACTCAGGAGGCCGAGATGGGAGGATGGCTTGAGGCTGCAGTGAACCATGACTGAGCCACTGCACTCCAGCCTGGGAGGCAGAGTAAGACCTTGTCTTAAAAAGAAAAAAAAAAAAGATAGACCATGAACCCTAACCCCTGTGCTCAGAAGATCTAACAGGGACAAGCCAGGCAGGGACATCAGGAGCCCCAACATGTCCTGCTGAGTCCTGCCCTGGGCATTTCTCCTGGAATTATATCTCTTCTTAGGCAGAGATGAGCCTGTGACTCACCAAGACACTGTTGCTAAGGTTCCAATGGAAAAAGCTGGAAGAAAGAGCACATAAAATGTTCAAGCCTGGGCTCAGTGGCTCACAGCTGTAATCCCAGCACTTTGGGAGACCGAGGCGGGCAGATCACAGGAGGCCAGGAGTTCAAGATCAGCCTGGACAACATGGTGAAACCCTGCCTCTACTCAAATTATTAGCGGGGCCTGATGGCATGTACTTGTCGTCCCAGCTACTCAGAAGACTGAGGTGGGAGGATCGCTTGAACCTGGGAGGCAGAGGCTGCAGTGAGCTGAGATCATGTCACTGCACTCCAGCCTGAGTGATGTAGTGACAGACTCTGTCTAAAAAAAAAAACAAAAAAAGTTGTTCAAAATTCTTCTCCCTCTCATTTTGTGTTTGAGAAAAATACAAGTGAATCTGTTTAACTGGAAATAGCACTTTTGGAGCAGGGGTTCTCAAAGTGTGGTCTGGGAACCCCTAAGGGTTGCAAGAACATTCCAGGGGGTCCATGAGATAAAAACTACTTTCTTTTTTTTCTTTTCTTTTCTTTTTTTTTTTTTTTTGAGATGGGGTCTTGCTCTGTCGCCCAGGCTGGAGTGCAGTAGCACAATCTCGGCTCACTGCAACCTCTACCTCCTGGGTTCAAGCAATCCTCCTGCCTCAGCCTCCTGAGTAGCTGGGACTATAGGCACCCACAACCACGCCTGACTAATTTTTTGTATTTTTAGTAGAGATGGGGTTTCACCATGTTAGCCGGGATGGTCTCTGTCTCCTGACCTCATGATCCGCCCACCTCAGCCTCCCAAAGTGCTGGGATTATAGGCATGAGCCACCGCACCCGGCCAAAAAAATGTTTTTATAATACTAAACCAAACCATTATTTGTCTTTTCACTCTTATTCTCTTACCAGTGTTCAGTGGAATTTTCCAGAGGCTATACAGCGTGCCGTATCGCAGCCGACTGAACCAGAAAGCAAGTACAAGGATTGTTGAGCCAGACATGAAAGTGAGTTGAAAAACACCAAAATACAATAATGCCACTCTTCTTCTCACTAACTTTGTTTTGTTTTGGAAAATGTATTTATTTTTAGGGCCAGGCAAGGTGGTTCACACCTGCAATCCCAGCATTTCAGGAGGCTGAGGCAGGAGGATTGCCTGATCCCAGGAGTTTGAGACCAGCCTGGGCAACATAAGGAGACCCCCCCAGCGCAACCATCTCTACAAAAAATACAAAAATTAGTCAGATGTGGTGGCCCGTGCCTGCAATACCAGCTACTGGGGAGGCTGAGGTACGAGGATTGCTTGAGTCTGGGAAGTTCGTGGCTGTAGTGAACCATGATGGCGCCATTGCATTGTAGCCTGGGAAACAGAGTGAGACCCTGTCTCAAAATGTGTATATTCCTATTAAAATATATATGTGTGTGTCATCTACATGGGTGTGTAACATGTTTGTTACTAGGCAGGACATTTTCAGGCTCCCAATTTCCCTACCTGGCTGGTCCCTGTTAGATCTTATGTGTACAGGGATTGGGGTTCAAGGTCTAATTTTTTTTTTTTTGAGACAGAGTCCTACTCTGTCATTCAGGCTGGAGTGCATTGGCTCAATCATGGTTCACTATTTTTGAAAGAGTTAATAAGTACCATATTCTTTTAACTTATCACAGGAGATTCCTAACAGAGTCAACATTGACAGATATAACACACATAAACAAAAGCTCTTTAGGGTCCTTGATAATTTTGAATAATTTGAGAGGTCCTGAGACCAAATAGTTGAAGAATATACATACTAGAGAATACAACACAATGTTCCCTAGGGTCCCCAAATAGAAAAAAAAAAAAGTTTTTCAGCAGGTTGTGTGTGTGTGCGCACCTGTGTGTGTATGTGCCCATGTGTGTCTGTTTCTCCAGCAAGTTACAATTGAATTGTGGGAGGTCGGTGCACTGCAGACTCATCTGCCCTCTGCTGTCTTTCTGCTCCTCTCTCTCCAGCCTCACCAGCAGTGTTGCCAGGGAAACCAGATCAGCACATCTTCAACACAAAATCAGTTTATCTCCCATGTGTCTGGAGGGCCTTTCGAGATGTTTACATCCAAGGAGCTGTCGACTCCACCTGCCTCCGTGTCTTTAAAATGCCATTTTATCTTTACCCCCTCTCGCATTCCTTTTCGCTTTTCATTTTGTGATGGCTCTCCTTTTGTTTTCGTGTGTTCTTGCAAAATGTGCATTGCCCTTTGGGGGAATATAGGCTAAATTTGCATAACTTGTTTTCTATGATCTATCCCTTTTTCTCTCTCTCTTTTTTTTTTAATGCACTCAGCAGTGACGTGTCTAAAATTGATCCCAGTTTTGTAGCTTGTCCGTAATTTCACCTGCTAAATGGGGCTCCGTGGTTTTTTAACATGGTTGCAAGCTCTCCAATTCCAATGAGGTGAGACTCTACATCTTTTTTCCTTGAAGCTGAATCTGGGTGAGCTTGTGACCATCTCAGCTGCTAGAGTATGTCCCCTTGCTCTGTGTCTTTCAACGTTAGTTGGATGCTAGGTGTCTTCCAAGCTTAATTATAAAAGGCTTTTGCCTGGTTCTTTTGGAATAATTACTGCTTGGAACTTAGCTGCCATACTGTCAGGAAGCCCAACTCACACAGAGAGCTCTGCATGTGGGTGCTCAAGTCAACAGCTCCAACTGAGCCCAGTCTTCAAATTATCTCAAACCAGGCACCAGACATATGAGTGATGAAGCTTCCAGGTGATTCCAGACTCTAGTTCTCAGGGTCATCCCAGCTGTGGCCCCACACATTGTGGGGCTAAAAGAAGCCATCCGCTTTCATAACTACTGATCCATGGACTCTACAGGCATAACAAGACGTTGCTGCTTTATGACACCAAGCTGGGCTGGTTTGTTACACAGCAAAAGTAACCGGTGCATCCCCATACCTGTCTCCTGCTCCCACATACACACAGCACGACTCTACAATAAATGTTCTTACACACAGTTTCTTATGATGTTGAAGGAGACACTGAGACTGTCTTTGGCATAGGTCCCAGGAGCAGAATTGCTTGGCTCTGCATATTCCTTTTTTTTTTTTTTTTTTTTTGTCACCCAGTGACAGTAGCCACTGTGGAGTGCAGTAGCCATCATGACTCACAACAGCCTCGACCTCCTGAACTCAAGTGATCCTCTTGCCTTAGCCTCCTGAGTAGCTGGGACTGCAGGTGTGCACCACCACATCTTGTTAATTTAAAAACATTTTTTGTAGAGATGGGACCTCACTATGTTGCCTGGGCTGAACTCAAGCTCCTGGGCTCAAGCAATCCTCCTTCCTTAGCCTCTCAAAATGCTGGGATTGTAGCCATGGGCCACAGGGGCTGACAAGGGTCTGCATATTCCTAACTCTACCAAGTCCTGCAAGTCACTTGGTGCAATGAATGTCCCTATGTACTCATGTATGAGGATTCCTGTACCCCCAGTACCCACTCCCACCTCTGGAGATTGTCCAGGCTTCTAAGATTTGCCCATCTCATGGACATAAGGTGGAAACTCATTGTTCTCTAACTACAAATGAGTTTGTATGTCTCTCTTTTGGTTTATTTGGAAATCCCCTTCTGTAAATAGCCTGTTCATAGCATTTTGCGCATTTTCTCATTACTGTTTCTGCTTTTGCCACCGCAATTGTTGACTTTTTAACAGAGCGCAGTGCAATTCCTAAAGGCATTTTAGCTCTTTCTGTTACTGCACTAATACACTGTGAAATGTGAATAACATTTCTATCATACAAAGAGGTAATACAGCATGGTGCTCAGTAAATCTTGTATTGAACAGATGGAGGAAGAAAGGAAAGAGGGAATTATAACATCACACACACACCATGCCAAGGGATCCTTCCATGCCAGCCACTGGATAGAATAACCTTTAATATATTGCTTCATTTAATCTTCACCACAGTCATGTAAAGTCAGCCCCATTACTATCTCTATTTTCCAGATGAGAAATCTGAGGGGTGTGTGTGTGTGTGTGTGTATGTGCGCGCGCACGTGCACCTGCAGGGTGGAAGGTCTTTTACAACTGGGAAGTGGTGAGACATCAATTTGACCACAGGTCTTTGATTCCAAACCTCTGATTCTAACAGTGATACCAGGCAGCCTTTCAGCAGCACCATCCCTCCCCAGCACTCATTCATTCATTCATTTCTTCATTTAATCACTTAACAAACAAAGAGAACCTACACCTGTGGGATATGGCAGTGACCATGTAAGACCAGGGCCTGGCTGACATCATAGGGGATCAGATGTGAACCACTAATAACTGCCTAATTCATCATGATGAAAAGACCGAGTAAATTACTGGGGCTGGGCATGGTGGTTCATGCCTGTAATCCCAGCACTTTGGGAGGCCAAGGAGGGTGGATTATGAGGTCAGGGGTTTGAGACCAGCCTGGCCAACATAGTGAAACCCTGTCTCTACTAAAAACACAAAAAATTACCTGGATGTGGTGGCAGGTGCCTGTAGTCCCAGCTACTCAGGAGGCTGAGGCAGGAGAATTGCTTGAACCTGGGAGGCAGAGTTTGCAGTGAGCTGAGATCATGTCACTGCACTCAGTCTGGGCAACAGAGAGAGACTCCATCTCTTCTAAAAAAAAAAAAAAAAGGCTGAAAAGTGTTAACCTATTAGCAAAAGAAAACAAAAAGCTTATTTCAACTTACAAAATGAAAAATTGTGGATGTCAACTTAAAATACGATGGTGAGGGGAGGACATAGTTTCTAAAAATTCTTTTAGGGGTTATGAAACTTAGAAAGGACAGGCGTGGTGGCTCACACCTGTAGTCCCAGCAACTTGGGATGCTGAGGTTGGAGGATCCCATGAGCCCAGGAGTTCAAGACCAACCTGAGAAAGTCAAGATCCCAAGGGATAAAACCCCCCACTGAGGCTGGGCACGGTGGCTTACACCTGCAATCCCAGCACTTTGGGAGGCTGAGAATTCACTTGAGGTCAGGAGCTTGAGACCAGCCTGGCAAACATGGTGAAACCCCGTCTCTACCAAAAATACAAAAATTAGCTTGACATGGTGGCGGATGCCCGTAATCCCAGCTACGTGGGAGACTGAGGCAGGAGGCTACTTGGGAAACTGAGGCAGAACCTTGAACCCGGAAGGCGGAGGTTGCAGTGAGCTAAGATCACACCATTGCACTCCAGCCTGGGCAACAAAAGGGAAGCTCCATCTCAAACAAACAAAACAAACAAACAAAAAAACTTGACTCCTGCGAGGAAACAGCTAGAGACCCAAGCTGACCACGGTCTGCTTTAAGACAAGAAATGAAGAGATCTCCAAAGACCTCCAAAGACCAGAGGATCCCAGGGGACCACATAAAAAAGTCTTTAGTTTTAAAAATAGTTTGCATAACTGGACCCTCGGGACACTGGCCTGAGAAGGAAGAAGCTAACCATGGGATGGCCGATGCCAGAAAAAGCTTCTCCTTGGAAAAAGGCCCTGGTTTAAGTTCAAGATTAGCCTCATGAGTGAAGAAGCAAGACACAAAAGTGTACCTCTTTTTATGATTCCATTTGTATGAAGTTCTAGAACAGGTCTCCCCGGAGTCTCCCTCAGTCTGCTGTGATTCTGGGGGCTGCCCGATTCACAAATCGTTCATTGCTTAATTAAACTCCTCTACATTTAATTCAGCTGAAGTTTTTCTTTTAACAATGGTAGCTGGCTTCTAAGAAGGAGGCAGTGAATCCTGCCATGTCTCTTAAGGGCTACACCTGGAATTTGGGCTGATTTTTATTGGTTCCACCAAGTAGCAAGGCTAGCTCAGATTTAAGCTGAGGAGAAACAGATCCCATCTCTTGATGGGAGAAGTCGTAGGCTCATAGGGGGAGGTTAACTGATAGCGATCATCTCAGATACCATGCCCCACAGTGTTTCCTGTGGCAGTGGCTGGCAGAGAAAAGACCTGAAGAATCTGCATCTGTGTTTCTCAGGAATAGACACAACCATCTCTGCCCCCAGGTTACTATGACAGCATCAGCCAAGGGCTCAGCTACGAGATGGGCACTTTTGTAACCCAGGGATGGCAGCAAAAATGTTCACTGTTTTTAATGCAAGGAGGATTAAATTTGGTTCCCAAATTCAGGGTTATGGTTTCAGACAGCAGGATCTTCTTCTTTTCTTTTTTTGAGATGGAGTCTAACTCTGTCTCCCAGTCTGGAGGGCAGTGAGTGGTGTGATCTCTGCTCACTACAACCTCCATCTCCCAGGTTCAAGCAATGTTCCTGACTCAGCCTCCCTAATAGCTGGGATCACAGGCGGGCACCACCACGCCTAACTATTTTTTGTATTTTTAGTATAGACAGGGTTTTGCCATGTTAGTCAGGCTGGTGTGGAACTCCTGACCTCAGGTGATCTGCCCACCTCAGCCTCCCAAAGTGCTGGGATTACAAGCATGAGCCACTGCACCCAGCCCAGACAGCAGGATTTTCAAGGAAATTGCCCCAGAAAACTGGAGTTTTGACTCCAGATTAGCTTTTACTTGTCTCAGGAAGAGGATAAGTGAAGACATTCTTGGTTCTAAAGTGTGAGCTGGGTTTGGGGAAGGGGCATGCAAGACATACGGACAGAGTTTGGTGCAGGAGGGGTATTTGCAGTGCTGTTGCCTGGGCTCACCCCACCTCCAGCCCCCGATGTCATTTACAACCTTGGGCTGGTTAATTCCTGTCAGTGCCTTCATTTATGTACCTGAAAATAGGGATCTCGTGCTCTTAGCATCGTCAGGAAGATGGAAGCTTTCTCTCTCTTAGAGCAGGGAAATGGGAGAGGGGTGTAGAGACCACTTCGAGCCTCAGGGCTGTGCACTTTCCCAGGCCAGCGCCTCAGGCCCCCTAAAGATCTGTTCACGCATCCCCATTGTTCTCTTGGCCCTTGCTCCCCCACACCCTGCTTTCCCTCTGCCTGAGGCTTGTGGGGTCGGGGAGAAGGGGCACTGACTGGCATTCGTCCAGGTACAGACTCTAGAATCACATGGATGGGGTTTCAGTCAAGTCAGACTGCCTGTGTTCAGATTCCAGCACTATGTCACCCTGAGCACATCTGCCATCTCTGAGCCTCAGTTTCCCCCAACTGTAAAATGTTCACAGTAAGAGCACCTAAATTTGTGTTAAAACAATCTCAGTGCTTCAAACAATCCCTGTAATATAGTAAGAGCTATAAAAATAATACTTGTTGTTGTAATGAATACTGAATCCCAGTTCCCCACTGCAAAGCCAAATCAATCTGGGCAAATTTTTTTTTTTTTTTTTTTTTTTGAGGCAGTCTCGCTGTGTCACCCAGGTTGGAGTGCAGTAGTGCGATCTCAGCTCACTGCAACCTCTTTCTCCCGGGGTTCAGGCGATTCTCCTGCCTCAGGCTCCCAAGGAGCTGGGATTACAGGCCAGTGAGCCACCATGACCCACTAATTTGTATCTTTGTATCTTTTAGTAGATAATCTTTGTATCTTTTGTATCTTTAATAGATGGTTTTTACATATTTTGTATCTTTAGTAGATACAAAAGATATCTCTTGTATCTTTAGTACTTAACCCTTCAGTAGAAACAGGGTTTCAGCATATTGGCCAGGCTGGTCTGGAACTCCTGATGAGTGATCTGCCTGCTTTGGCCTCACAATGTGCTGGGATTATGGATGTGAGCCACCGCGCCCGGCCACACTGTACATATTCTTCTGCATCTTTCCTTACTTTGTGTCATGAAAATGTCTATAAATCAGTGGTTTCCAATCTGGCTGCACTTTTGGAATCACCTAGGGGAGGCTTTGCAAAATACTCATGCACTGGCTCCACTCCCAGGGACTCTGATTCCGTTGTTTTGGGATTGGGACCGTTAAGCACTCCCAGGTGATTCTAACATACAAGCCAGGCCGGGGGTGGTGGCTCACACCTATAATCCCAACACTTTGGGAGGCTGAGACACACGGATCACAAGGTCAGGAGTTTGAGACCAGCCTGACTAACATGGTGAAACCCCGTGTCTACTAAAAATACAAAAATTAGCCGGGTGTGGTGGTGGGCACCTGTAATCCCAGCTACTCAGGAGGCTGAGGCAGGAGAATCACTTGAACCCAGGAGGTGGAGGTTGCAGTGATCTGAGATCCCACTACTGCACTCCAGCCTGGGTGACAGAGCAAAACTCTGTCTCCAAAAAAAAAAAAAAAAAAAAAAAAAAGCAAGCGAGGCTGAGGACCACTGGGCCAACCCACGGGCCAGGGGGTGCTAGGATGATCTGATTCTCACTCGGCAAGCGCAGGGCCAGCGCTTTAGCCAGCGGCCCTGCGGCGCCCTCTGGTGGGGAACACGAGCGCCGCGGCTCGCGCGGGCTGACTCCAAGTCCCCGGGGTCTGGTCCTGCTGTGGGTGGCGGGGAGGAGGTCGCCTGCTATCCGCGAAACTCTCCCCCTGGACGCTCCTCTCCCTACTTGAACCGCCAGAGGGACTTGAGCATTCAGCCCCTGAGGGTGGTAGTGTAGAGACCAGCGCGATATCGGGTCTAACCCGCCCGCAGGACAAGGGGGTGACGATCAGAGGGGCTGACAGACCAGGGTTCGAGCTCTTCCCCACCTCTGAGCTTCAGTTTCCTAATCTGGGAAATAGAATGAGAATTTGACTTCATGTTGTTCCCCACTGTCAGCCCGGGGAAGGCGCCTGCCCGACCTCCACCAGGTGGCCAGAACCTGAACAAGAGTGAAGACTCTGAGGAAGGGGGATTTAGCCAAACGTAAATGTTTTCTATTTATTTATGTATTTAGAGACGGAGGCTGGCTCTGTTGCCCAGGCTGGAGTGCAGTGGTCCAATCTCAGCTGACTGCCACCTCCGCCTCCCAGGCTCAAGCCATCCTCCCACCTCAGCCTCCTGCCTAGCTGGAATTACAGGTGCACCAAGATGCCCAGCCTAATTTTTGTACTTTTAGTAGAGACGGCGGTTCACCATGTTGGTCAGGCTGGTCTCGAACTCTTGACCTCAAGTGATCTGCCCGCCTCGGCCTCTCAAAGTGCTGGGATTACAGGCTTAAGCCACCGAGCCTGACCATGTTTTTCATTTAAAAGCCTCGTTTTAGTTTGCAATCCTTTCCCACCCATTCTTTGGTTTTATGTTTTCCTTTCTTCACATTGGTTTTAATTTTTATGTTTGTTTTTACTCATTTTGCATTTATTTCGTTTTGGCTACATGAGAAGTCGGTGACCCTGTATTTGAAAGTCCCCAATATGTGAGGATTATATTGAAGGTGACATCCAAAATTTGGGAGCATGCTGAGGATGGGTCATTGCAGAGACTGAGGGCAGGAGGTTGGCGGGTTCAAGGTGTGGCCTTAGACTCCTGTCAGGCAGTGTCTCAGTCACACTAATATACACACATCGACATTCACACAGAGACTTATACAGAAGCCAACACACTCACAAAACACACAATCGGTCATGCTCACACTCCTAGTCACACCAATACACACATCCAGATACACCTACACGTTCACACAGACACGTCCAACATACCAGATTCACACACCTTTGCACACTCACACATGCCACACCCACTGAAACCCTCTCACATGTCCACACACACCATCATCCCAACTCTGACACACACACAGCCCCTCCCCTAGTCCACCTCTAATCCTGGCCACACAAATGCCCATTCTCCCTTGCCAGGATGGGGCCAAATGGTGTTTTCTTGGTCATCCTTGGTCAACTTGGGCCTGTCCCAGTCAGCAGGACTTACTGGAATCTCTGAGCTATGGTGTGCAAATGGGAACTCCAGGAGCGGTCCCCAGTGAGGAAGGCCTGAATACGTAGGGCATCTGGCTGGAGACCATCCTTTCCTCCCTTAGGCCACGAGAGGGTGAGGACTTCCCTCTCCTCCGAGCCTGGGGCTTAACTCTGGTGCTCCCCCCACCCATGGCCCCACCCCTTATCCAGGCACCTCCTTATCTCCCTCAGCCCCAGGTCTCCCATCCCCAGTCTTCTCTGTCCCACTCATCTCACCCATGGCAGCACAAATCTGCTCCTGCTCCTTCCCCTGCCTGGAACCTACCATGGCTCCCTGGTGCCCTCGAGACAAGGCCCCGCCCTTCACTGTGTGTCCAGAAGGTCTGGAAAGAAAGCTCTGGCCAACCCTTCCCCTGGTTTCATCCAGCCTAAAGCAACTGGACTGGGTCAGGTGCCCCCTTGGGGCTGTCATTTCTCTCTTTCCCACTGCACTTTGAGTCCCAAGAAGGCAGGTCCAGTATTGTCGTGGTCACTGCAGCCTCTCCAGCATGGAGAAGGGGCTTGAGAAGGTTTAATTAAACAAAAGAATGAGCCAGGTGCAGTGACTCACGCCTGTAATCCCAACACTTTTCAAGGCCAAGGCAGGGGGATCACCTGAGGTCAGGAGTTGGAGACCAGCCTGGCCAACATGGTGAAACCCTATCTCTACTAAAAATACAAAAATCAGCCAAATGTGGTGGTGCACGCCTGTAGTCCCAACTACTCAGGAGGCTGAGCCAGGAGAATCGCTTGAACCCAGGAGGTAGAGGTTGCAGTGAGCCGAGATGGTGCCACTACACTCCAGCCTCCAGTTTGGGTGACAGAGGGAGACTCTGTCACAAAACAAAACAAAAAATGAACTAAGGTAACTATAGATGGTGGACGCATTTTCCCTTTCCCTGAGCTGTGGCTCCTTATGCCCACTAGAGGGCAGAAGAAATCCAGAATTCGATGCATATGCGCTGTGCATGGCCAACTCCCTCCCCCGCCCCCACCTAAGGAGAAAGGAGTAACAGTAACAATGTCAACAATTGCTCTTGTCAGCCCCACTGCTTGTCAGGTCCCTGCTAGGTGCTCCACACACCTGATCTCTAAATCAATGGCTGGTTAGACCTAGCCAAAGTAGAGGAGGAGGAAAGCAAGGATCAGAGAGGGTGTTTAATTTTCCCAAGATGCACAGCATCCAAGCCACAGATAAGCTTCCAGTTCAAGCCCCTGTGGCTTCACAGCTCTTTGCCCTGTTTTTGACAAAGTTTCTCAAAAGAGTTAGCAGTGACTGGGTGTTAGACCTCTTGATGAGGATGGAGGAGGGCCGTTTGTGCAAAGGGGGCCTCTAGCCAGACAGCCCTCCCCACTGCCACTGCCTGGAGAGCCTGCACACTTTAGGGCAGAGTCTTCAGAGCCTTAGGAGCTGACCTCTGAAAGTGTCACAGCAGCCCAGGGATGCGGGTTTTAATTTTTTTATTCCTGGATACAGATAAGGAAACTGAAGCTCAGGGAAATTGAGGGACCTGTTCTGGACCATGAGGCATGGAGGTGGGAGAACTGAGATTTACCCTGCAAGGGGCCTTAGCCAGGGCAGGACACAGAGACCTCAAATGCCAGGAGAGGAAATGGAACTCCTTCCCCAGAAGAGGTGAAAGTAACTACAGGGCGAGGGTCTGGGAGAACAAGGAGCTATTTTCTGATGAGGAAAGGGCAGGCTTTTGTAGGTCCACCTCCCAGGTTAAGGGGAGCCAAGGGAACCTCAAGGTCTCGGAAGATCTTATTTTAAAAAGACCCCCAAGATCAGGCGCCAGTGGCTCACACCTGTAATCCCAGAACTTTGGGAGGCTGAGGCGGGCAGATTGCCTAAGATCAGGAGTTCAAGACCAGCCTGGCCAAGATGGCAAAACCCCGTACCTACTAAAAATATAAAAATTAGCCAGGCATGGTGACATACACCTGTAATCCCAGCTACTCAGGAGGGTGAGCAGGAGAATTGCTTGTACCCGGGAGGCGGAGGTTGCGGCAAGCCAAGATGGTGCCACTGTGCTCCAGCCTGGGTGACAGAGTGAAACTCTGTCTCAAAAAAAAAAATAAATAAAAATAGCGTGGTGGCTGACGCCTGTAATCCCAGCACTCTGGGAGGCCGAGGCAGGCGAATCACACAGTCAAGAGTTCGAAACCAGACTGACCAATATGGTGAAACCCTGTCTCTACTAAAAATACAAAAATTAGCCGGGCATGGTGGTGCATGCCTGTAATCCAGCTACTCAGGAGGGTGAGGCAGGAGAATCGCTTGAACCAGGGAGCTGGAAGTTGCAGTGAATTGAGATCACAAGACCATACCATTGTACTGCAGCTTGGGTGACAGAGCGAGAGACAGAGTAAGACTCTGTCTCAAAAAAAAAAAAATTAAAATTAAAATTAAAAACCTGAAGGGTCCAGACTGAGGCAAAGGGAAGTAACAGTCAAATTGTGCATCTATTAGAAAAAAACAACCTAGGTCCCTTTGAAGAGGCTGGGGGAAAAGTCCAGGTAAGTGAAGAAAAAAAAAATTGGTAGAAATATGCACGTAGAATGAGTCCATTTTGGTTAAATAAATTCACAAAGCTAACATTTATCACCTGCTAAGACAGGCCAGGGATTGTCTGAATATTTTACAAAGGCTTTGCCACTAATTCCATAACTCTGAATGATTGCCATTTTGCAGGCGCAGAGGTTGCATGGAGCCCGAGGATGCCAAAGTGAGATGGCAAACCCAGATTTCCTGAGCACAGAGCCCAGGCTCTCAGCCCTGTGCCTGGTGCAGATCGCCCTGAACTTGTGCAGTGCACCAGCCTTGTCATTTTTCCACAGCACCCCAAATAATACCTCACTATCCAATTTCTTATTGGGTGAGGTCTAAACACCCTAAGTATTTATGTCCTAAGAACTTAATAGCCATGGCCGGGCACAGTGGCTCAGCCTATAATCCCAGCTCTTTGAGAGGCTGAGGCAGGCGAATCACTTGAGGTCAGGAGTATGAGACCAACTTGGCCATGATGAAACCCAGGTGTGGTGGCACGTGCCTGTAATCCCAGCTACTCGGGAAGCTGAGGCAGAACTGCTTGAACCTGGGAGGTGGAGGTTGCAGTGAGCTGAGATGGTGCTGCTACACTTCTGCCTGGGTGAAAGAGCAAGACTCTGTCTCAAAAACAAACAAAAAACACCTAGTTGCCACTTGGGGGAAAAAAATACACACACATTAAAAAAAAATTCATTCTTAAATAACCACAGTCTTTTTTTTTTTTTTTTTCTGAGACTCTGTCTCACTCTGTCACCAGGCACCATGCTGGAGCGCAGTGACATGATCTTGGCTCACTACAACCTCCGCCTCCAAGGTTCAAGCAATTCTCCTGCCTCAGCCTCCCAAGTAGCTAGGACTACAGGTGTGCACCACCACGACCAGATAATTCTTGTATTTTTAGTAGAGACGGGGTTTCACCATGTTGGCCAGGGTGGTCTTGATCTCTTGACCTTGTGATCCTCCCACCTCAGCCTCCCAAAGTGCTGGGATTACAGGCATGAGCCACCATGCCCAGCCTAACCACAGTCTTTATGAATGGGAATGTGTGTGACTGTCAGGCACTGCAAAACCTCTCAGTGCCTGGGGCCAGATTGAACATCTCTCTACCCTCATTTCCTGGTTGGCATTGATTTTTTGGGTGGGGTTTGCTCTTTATCCTTGCAATCAATGAAAATGCAGCTTCAGGAAGACATGACATTGTAGAAAGGGCTGCCACTTGGGCTAAGGTAGAAGCCACGAGCCACCTGAGCTAGCAGTTTCCACAGTATCAGACAGATGACGCTGTGCTTCCCTCTAGATTTAAAAATCTCAGCTGGATGCGGTGGCTCATGCCTGTAATCCCAGCACTTTGGGAGTCCAAGGGGGATGAACCATGAGGTGAGGAGTTCGAGACCAGCCTGGCCAATATGGTGAAACCTCATGTCTACTAAAAATACAAAAATTTGCCAGGTGTGGTGGTGCACACCTGTAGTCCCAGCTACTTGGGAGGCTGAGGCAGGAGAGTCTCTTGAACCCGGGAGGCAGAGGTTACAGAGAGCCTGGGTGGCAGGGTGAGACTCTGTCTCAAAAAAAAGAAAGAGAGAGAGAAATACACACTTAAGGAACAATGAGCTATTGCTTGGCACCTGTGAGACTGGAGACAGAAGGCTGGATATCCCCGTTGTCCAGATGAGGAAATTGAGGCTTCATGGGTGAAACTTACCAGGGTCTTTGCCAAGCCCCACAACTGGGAAGTGCTGGGACATATAGTGAGACAGGCTCCCTCAGACTTCAAACCCCAGACTCTTTATAGCTACACTAGGCAGCCTTCACACCACCATTGCTTCACAGCATCATCCATCCATCCATCCATCCAACCATCCATCCATCCGAGCACCCACTGCTGATGGATACAGTTGAGATCAACACAGGCCTGGTTCCAACTGATGATGTTAATGACATGAGCAGCTACTTACCCACGAGTTTGATTACTGCTTGTCAACTCTCTGGACAGTTGCATGACTGACTATTAAAAAGCACGAGCCGGGTCCCAACACACTGACCTAGCAAATGGGAGAAAACAAGTAATGGGAACGTGTCCACAGCCATTCACGTCAATCAACTCTAGTCAAAGCACATTAGCCAATGACTTGAGTACATCATCCTAACAAATGTTGTATGCATATTCTCTCTCCTATTTCAAAAAATAAACTTCTTTCAATGTACATGATGAAAATATTTGATATGATGAGTAGACAGTTTTTATTTATTTATTTTTTTTGAGATGGAGTTTCACTCTTGTTACCCAGGCTGGAGTGCAATGGCGCGATCTCGGCTCACCGCAACCTCCGCCTCCTGGGTTCAGGCAATTCTCCTGCCTCAGCCTCCTGAGTAGCTGGGATTACAGGCACGCACCACCATGCCCAGCTAATTTTTTGTATTTTTAGTAGAGACGGGGTTTCACCATGTTGACCAGGATGGTCTCGATCTCTTGACCTCGTGATCCACCCGCCTTGGCCTCCCAAAGTGCTGGGATTACAGGCTTGAGCCACCGCGCCCGGCCTGAGTAGACAGTTTTTAAACACACTTTTGGTGGCACAAAAACAAGGGTCCAGGCACGGTGGCTCACGCCTGTAATCCCAGCACTTTGGGAGGCTGAGGCGGGTGGATCACCTGAGGTCAGGAGTTTGGGACCAGCCTGACCAACATGGAGAAACCCCTTCCCTACTAAAAATACAAAATTAGCTTGGCATGGTGGTGCATGCCTATAGTCCCAGCTAATCAGGAGGCTGAAGCAGGGGAATCGCTTGAACCTCGGAGGTGAAGGTTGCAGTGAGCTGAGATTGTGCCATTGCACTCCAGCCTGGGAACAAGAATGAAACTCCGTCTCAATCAATCAATCAATAAAAATAAAATAAAATAAAGCTTGAAGTCCTCTATCCTGAGGCCTTGCACTTTCCATAAATGTTCTTACTTAGTTTAAAGTGAGACAGAAGCTCAGGACCCAGTCCTGGGAAGAAAGAAGTCTCAGATGGAACTGGCAGGAGACGCTTATAAAGACCACAGTGATTGAGCCAAGGTCGAGGAAAGGGGTGGGCGAGGCAGGCTCCACCCACTGAGCAGAGCACCAAGGAACTCCCCCAGCCACCTCTCCATCCCACAGGGAGTCACACATGAACTCGAAAGTGTACAATGAGACCTTCTGCCATGTGAATGGCATCGCATTCTACACGCTGAGGTCTGCTGTAATAAACTATCACAGAATGGGTGGCTTCAAGGACAGAAATTAATGCTTTCACAATTCTGGAGGCCAGAAGGCCACAATCAAGGTGTTGGCTAGGTTGCTCTCTCCTGAGGCCTGTCTACTTGGCTGTGCAGATGGCCTTCTTCTCCCGTGTCCTCACATGGTCTCCTCTTATAATAACACTAGTCAGACTGAATCAAGCGCCCACCCATGGGGCCTCATTTCATCTTTTTTTTTTAGTGGAAGTTTTGCTCTTGTTGTCCAGGCTGGAGTGCAATGGCATGATCTCAGCTCACTGCAGCCTCCGCCTCCCAAGTTCAAGCAATTCTCCTGCCTCTGCCTACAGAGTAGCTGGGATTACAGGCATGTGCCACCATGCCAGACTAATTTTGTGTTTTTTAGTAGAGATAGGATTTCACCATGTTGGCCAGGCTGGTCTTGAACTCCTGACCTCAGGTGACCTGCCTGCCTCAGCCTCCCAAAATGCTGGGATCACAGGTGTGAGCCACCATGCCTGGCTTCATTTTACCTTAATTATCTCTTTAAAGACCCCCATCTCCAAACACAGTCACATTCAGAGGTACCGGGGGTGAAGACTTCAATATATGAATTTGGGGATGGCGATAGCATAGTATGGTGACTCCATGTTAAACTTCCAGAGGAATTGTGGCCACAGGTAACTCTTTAACAGAAACTTGCCTGTGTTTTCCGTGTACTCATTCTGCCTTCTGGAGAATTCTTAGGAACCAGGACAAAGGTAGCTGGGCACAGTGGCACATGACTGTAGTCAAATCTACTCGAGAGGCTGAGATAAAGAATGCCTTGAGCCCTGGAGTTTGAGTCCAGCCTGGGCTACGCAGCAAGACCCAACCTCCAAAAAAAAAAAAAAAAAAAAAAAACAAAGGCAAAGCTAACCTACAAATTGTTCTCAAATGTGAAGACACGGGGGCTGGGCATGGTGGCTCGCACCTGTAATCCCCAGGCCAAGGTGGAAGGATTGCTTGAGCCCAAGAGTTTGAGACCAGACTGGGCAACATAGGGAGACCTCTATTAAAAAAAAAAAAAATTAGCCAGGTGTGGAGGCACATGCCTTTGGTCACAGCTAGTTGGGATGCTGAGACGGGAGGATCACGTGGGGTCAGGAGGTTGAGATGGCAGTGAGCTGTGATCACACAACTGCACTCCAGCCTGGGCAACAGAATGAGACCCTGGCTCAGAAAAAAAAAAAAAAAAGTCTGTGCACAGTGGCTCACGTCTGTAATCCCAGCAGTTTGGGAGGCCAAGGTGGGTGGATCACCTGAGGTCAGGAGTTCGAGACCAGCCTGGACAACTTGGTGAAACCCCATGTCTACTAAAAATACAAAAATTAGCTGGATGTGGGGGTGCACTCATGTAGTCCCAGCTACTTGGGAGGCTGAGGTAGGAGAATCACTTGAACCCGGCAGGTGGAGGTTGCAGTGAGCTGAGATCACCCCATTGCACTCCAGCCTGGGCAACAGAGAGAGACTCCATCTTAAAAAAAAAAAAAAAAAAAAAAGACATGGTAGGTAGAATTATTTAACAATTACTTGATTTGATTTACTATGAAATGTTCAATGATGCATTAGTTAGCCTTGACTTTGCCGGATTCTTCTGTATTTTGAAACTAATACATTTTTTCTGGCTCAAAAATGTTTGAAAGGTGCTTAAGAAAGAACTGTTCCTCCCCACTGGGCCTGTGGAGACTTGTGGACAAAGGGCTAAAGTACCTCAGCACAAATGTGCAAAGTGTGTAAATTTGGGTCTTTGATGTTCATAGCCATGAAGAGCTCAGCATGACTCGTGGTGAAGAGGCAAGCTTTGGTCTGTTTCCTCTTCCTGCTGCAGCTGAACTATTAATAAAATCATTCTGAACAGCTTTCCTGAAATGTAAAAATAAGCCAAGATGTCTTATTTGGCGGAATTTTTTTATTATAGGAAAAAAAAATGTGGATTTTTTTATTACAGGAAGAAACAAATCTGGTAGGACCTACACCAACAGGTTGGCAGGGCTGCTCTCTGGGCTGGGGGCTTAAGGCAGGGGCGTCTGCTTCAGACATATACTGTTGTTCACAACCAACCAGAGTTTAGTGGCTTCAAACAATGACTTACTAGGATTCAGAGGGCTGACAGGGTGGTTCAGCTGCTGGTCTCTCCCTGGTCACTTGTGTGGCTAATGTCAGCTGTAGTGGGTTGGTTCTCCCCCACGCGGCCCCTCAGCCTTCACCTGGGCCTTCACTATTTGGTAACCCAGCTTTAGCTTCCTTGCAAGATGGCAGCTGGCATCCAAGTGAGCAGCAGGGGGAGCCATCCGGCCTCTTAAGGCCTAGGCTTGAAATTGACACATCACTCTGGTGCATTCTATTGGTCAAAACAAGTCATGAGGACTGCCCAGGATCAAGAGGTGGGGAAATAGACGCCCTGGCGGTGGGAGGAGTGATGAGCGCGTAAAGGGAAGGGAGGAATTGTTGGCAGCCACCTCTGAAGGCAGCTGACCTCGGTGTCTTTCTTTCTGTGTTTTCTAGTATGCCTAGAATAATCATAATACTGCCTGGAATATTATATAATAATGCCTAGAGTATTATAGAAAAATCATGCCAGATATGTATTATTTTTTATGATGGTAAAGGTATTTTTTAAAATAATATAATAAATTATGGGAAACTTGTTGGTTGTACCAAGAATCTATAGAAATAAATGAAACCTGGCTGGGTGTGGTGGCTCATACCTGTAATCCCAGCACTTTGGGAGGCTGAGGTGGGCAGATCACTTGAGGTCAGGGGTTCGAGGCCAACCTTGGCCAACATGATGAAACCCCGTCTCTACTAAAAATACAAAAATTAGCCAGGCATGGTGGCAGGTACCTGTAATTCCAGCTATCTGGAATGCTGAGGTGGGAGAATTGCTTAAACCTGGGAGGCGGAGGTTGCAGTCAGCCAAGATTGTGCCACTGCACTCCAGTCTTGGCGACAGAGTGAGACTCTGTCTCTAAATGAAAAAAAAGGAAACTCAAATTCTTGAATTAAGGCTGAATTGGGCTGAAGAGTTTATGGAAAGGTGAAGTCAGACTGTATCAGTCCTTTTGGGCCTATTGGGGGTTTATGCTGAGAACATCAGGGGCCACAGAACATCCTACGAGAGAGGAGGAAAGGCACATCCACCTTCCATCTGGGAAAGAAACCTCTGCTGGTGTTCTAGAGTGCTGAGCTTTAGCTGGGGCAAACATGGGGAAGACAAGAGGGCTGCAGGCGAGCGAGCCATGTGGGAGGGAAGGGAAGGCCCAGGATAAGGCCTCCACCATGGGAAGAGGAGGAGGAGGCTTGAGATGACAGGACAATGTCACGGTGTTAGACCGAGTGAGAGTTTTCCCACAATCCCCAATATAGCAACAGAGTCCTTTTCTTTTTTCTTTTTCTTTTTCTTTTTTTTTTTTTTTTGAGATGCAGTCTCGCTGTGTAGCCCAGGCTGGAGTGCAATGGCACAATCTTGGCTAACTGCAACCTCCCCCTCCCGAGTTCAAGTGATTCTCCTGCCTTGGCCTCTGTGTGCACCACCACGCCCAGATAATTTTCATATTTTTAGTAGAGATGGGGTTTTGCCATGTTGGCCAGGCTGGTCTCAAATTCCTGACTCAGATGATCTAACCGCCTCAGCCTCCCAGAGTGCTAGGATTACAAGCATGAGCTACCATACGCAGCCAATTTCTTATATTTTATTACAATAGTAATATATGCTCCTAGAAAGAATTCAGATATGGATTCATTATAAAACCATTATGAAGAAAATAATAATCAGCTAGAATTCTTCAAGCAGAAATATGATAGTCCCCGTTGTTATTTGGTTGTACACTAATAATCTTTTTTTACATAGACACAGATTCAGATGTGGGTAAGGATACAGATATGGATATGGATGTTGATAGAATAAAGATACAACTGGGAACTGAAAATCAATGTCATAAGGACATAGACATATAGACATTGATGTGTATTTGCGTATAGCAAGGATGTAAATGTAGATGGTAATAGACATGTATGTTACAGTGAGCTCAAAAATACAATCCATATCCTAATCCCTGGAACCTGTGAGTGTGACCTTATTTACAAAAAGGGTCTTTGCACCAGGCATGGTGGCTCATGCCTGTGATCCCAGCACTTTGGGAAGCCTAGGCGGGTGGATCGCTGGAGGTCAAGAGTTTGAAACCAGCCTGGCCAATGAGGTGAAACCCTGTCTCTATTAAAAATACAAAAAAGCTGGGCATGGTGGCAGGTACCTTTAATCCCAGAGCTACTTGGAGGCTGAGGCAGGAGAATTGCTTGAACCAGGGAGGCAGAGGTTGCAGTGAGCAGAGATGGTGCCACTGCACTCCAGCCTGGGCATCAGAGAAAGACTCTGTCTCTCAAAAAAAAAAAAAAAAAAAGTGGTCTTTGCAAGTGTACTTAATGATCTCAAGATGAGATAATCCTGGATTCTCTGTGTAGGTCCTAAATCTAATTGATGCAGGGCAGGTGAGCCCCCAACTTGGGGATTAGCACAGGAAGGTTCTTGGCTTTGCCCTTGAAAGAATTCAAGAGCAAGCCAGCAGTGTTAGCAACTTTGACTGGACCCTCAGTGCACAGCAGCAGCAGACGGACTGCCCCTTGCAGCGTAGGGCTGCCCGAGAGGCAGTGTGCCCAGAGGAGCAGCTCAGAGGCAGCGCTGCTGTCATATTTATGCCCATTTTTAATTATGTGCAAATTAAGGGGCAGATTATGCAGAAATTTCTAGGACAAGAGTAGCAACTTCCAGGTCACTGGGTGGCTGCTGTGGAAAGTGGTGGTAACTTCTGGATGTTGTCATGGCAATGGTAAACTGACATGGCACTGTCGGGCATGGCTTACCCAAAGCTGCTTCTGCCCTGTCTGCTTTAGCTAGTTCTCTATTTAGTCCGGTGTCAGGGTCCTGCCTCCAGAGTCAAGCCCTGCCTCCTAGATCACAATGACAAATGTCCTATTAAGACACAGCAGAAGGCTGGGCACAGTGGTTCAAACCTGTAATCCCAGTACTTCGGGAGGTGGAGGCAGGTGGATCACTTGAGGGCAGGAGTTCGAGACCAGCTTGGCCAACATGGTGAAACCCTGCCTCTACTAAAAATACAAAAATTAGCCGGGCATGGTGGCACATGCCTCTAATACTAGCTGCTCGGAAGGCTGAGGCGACAGAATCACTTCAGCCTGGGAGGGAGAGGCTGCAGTGAGCCGAGGTCATGCCACTGCCCTCCAGCCTGGACAATGGAGCAATACTCTGTTCCCCACCCCCAACAAAAGGCATAGCAGAAGAAAAGACACAGAGAAGAGGAGAAGGCCAGAGACTGGCACTAACAGACACCAAGAGCCACCAGAATATGGAGGAGGCAAGAAAGGACTCTCCTTAGAACCTTCAGAGCCGACGGGGCCCTGCTGGGATCTTTGTTTTGAACATCTGGCCTCTGGAACTGCGAGAAAATAAGCTTCTGTTATTTTTAGCCACCAAGTTTGTGAGAATTTATTACAGCAGCTCTAGAAAACTAACACAGACAGCTGGGCACAGTGGCTCACGCCTGTAATCCCAGCACTGTGGGAGGCCAAGGCGGGTGGATCACGAGGTCAAGAGATCGAGACCATCCTGGTCAACACGGTGAAACCCTGTCTCTACTAAAACTACAAAAAATTAGCTGGGCATGGTGGCGCGTGCCTGTAATCCCAGCTACTCAGGAGGCTGAGGCAGGAGAATTGCCTGAACCCAGGAGGCGGAGGTTGCGGTGCGCCGAGATCGCGCCATTGCACTCCAGCCTGGGTAACAAGAGTGAAACTCTGTCTCAAAAAAAAAAAAAAAAAAAAAAGAAATAACCTAAATTGGCTGGGCATGGTAGCTCATGTCTGTAATCCCAGCACTTTGGAAGAATGAGACAGGCAGATCACTTGAGGTCAGGAGTTTGAGACCAGCCTGAGCAACATGGCGAAACCCTGTCTCTACTCAAAAAACAAAAACAAAAACAAACAAAAAATAACCGGGTGTCATGGCACGTGCCTGTAATCCCAGCTACTCAGGAGGCCGAGGCACAAGAATTGCTTAAAACAGGGGATGGAGTCTGCAGTGAGCTGAGATTGTGCCACTGTACTCCAGCCTAGGAAACAGAATGAGAGTCTATCTCAAAAAAAGAAGAAAAAAAGAAAGGAAGGGAGGAAGGAATTAAGAGAGAAAAGGAGGAAAGAAGGAGAGGGAGAGAGAGAAAGGGAGGGAGGGAGGGAGGGAGAGAAAGGGAGGGAGGGAGGGAGGAAGGAAAGGAAGGACGAACCTAAGTTAAGTTTCGCTTATATTCAAAAGTCAAAGTGCATTAGGTGTTGCTTATGTGGCCTGATTCTGTCTGCCGGGGGAATTCTCAGTCCTGGTCCACCCCGCTGCTTCTGTGTGTGTGTGTGAAACAGGGTCTCACTCTGTTGCTCAGGCTGGAGTGACATGGCATGATCACAGCTCACTGCAGCCACAACCTCCTGGGCTCAGGTGATCCTCCTGCCTCAGCCTCCCAACTAGCTGGGAACACCGGCATGCACATGCGCCACTTTGTGAAGCTAATTTTTTTTTTTTTTTTTTGTAGAGATTGAGTCTTGCCATGTTGCCCAGGCTGGTCTCAAACTCCTGGGCTCAAGGATCCTTCCAATTTGGCCTCCCAAAGTGTTGGGATCACAGGTGTGAGCCGCTGCGCCTGGCTCCCCCATTTTATTTTAACAACTTTCCCCTTTTGACAGAGCAAGCTGAGGAGATAATGAGATAGTACAGCATGACTTTCAGGGAGCACCACTGGCTGGGACAGATGGGTGTACGGTCATTGTTGGTAGCCGCACGGTCATCTTAGACATGCGTGGTAGGGTCCTTAGGTTTTCCAAGTTGTCTAATCCAGATGGGTATTGCTGGTTGCATGAGTGGCTGCTGAGTGAGAGCCAAGAAAAGGGGCTTCTTCTCATAAAGTCATCAGATCTCGTGAGACTTATTCACTAGCAGGAGTGCAGTACGAGGGAAACCGCCCCCAGGATTCAATTATCTCTGACCCGGTCCCTCCCACGACATGTAGGAATTATGGGAGCTACAATTCAAGGTGAGATTTGGGTTGGGACACAGCCAAGCCATATTGAGGGGGTGTTACAACTCCTGATCTCGCCCACTGGGAAGCGTGAGGCCCAGCTTCAGGCTGCGGATGGAGCGCCCTGGAACACAGGCAGAGAAGCGACAGACAGCAGCCTGGGGACAGAACAAGGGGCTACCCCCGAGCCCACTCCCACCCCAGGGAATAGAGCGCGCCCATGTGGAATGCTCTGGGCTGGAGCACAGGGCGCCTGGGCCCGACTTACTCATGCTCTCGATGTCCAGGGAGTCCACCACGGAGCGCTTGTGCTCGTCGCCCGCAATGGCCTGCTCAAAGGCCTTCTGCTTCACGATCTTGTTGCACTCCTGGTATTTCATTTCGGCGTCCTTGTCGTGGGGCTTCACCTTGACCACCTGGGTGGGAGGGAAGGGGTGTGCACGGTGAGGCCGAGGTGGGGGCACAGAGGCTGCCCAGCCCTGGGTTCCATGAACGCTGAAGTCAGACCGCCCAGGCTGCCAGGTGCTGGCCATGCAACCCTGGACATGTTTAATTAACCTCCAAGCCTTGGTCTCTGCACCCCAAAACTGTACATAGCGAAGCTGGTCACACAGGCACACTCCATTGACCTTAGCTACAACGACACTAAAATCAAACGTCTGCCGGTCTGAGGACCACAGGCTCAGCTCCAGGTCCCCCGTGGGAACCAGCACAGGCTGCAACACTCCAGGCCTTACGCCAGCAGTCTGTCAGATTCCCAGGCCTTTGGCCTCAAATTGAGAATGACACCCTTGGCTTCTGAGGCCTTCGGACTTGGCCTGAGCCATGCCCCCTGCATCCCAGGGTCTCCAGCCTGCAGACAGCCTCGGGACTTCTCAGCCTTATGGAGCTAATTGTCCAATAAACCCCTTTTACTGTCTCTCTCTACACTTATCCTGTTGATTCTGTCTCTTTGGAGAACTCTGATCAATATACTTCCTCTATGAAACCAACAGGGCCGCTCCTGGCCATCTCCCAGCCCCCTGGGAGGTGAAACCCCATGGCGTACCTGGGCACCGGAGGGCTCACTTCAGGTGAGCTGTAATTATTATTATTACTATATTTTGAGATGGATTCTCGCTCTGTCACCCAGGCTGGAATGCAGTGGCAAGATCTCAGCTTACAGCAATCTCCACCTCCTGGGTTCAAGCAATTCTCTGCCTCAGCCTCCCGAGAAGCTGAGATTACAAGCACATGCCACCACGCCCAGCTAATTTTTGTATTTTTAGTAGAGACAATGTTTCACCATCTCGGCCAGGCTGGTCTCGAACTCCTGACCTCATGATCCACCCGCCTTGGCCTCCCAAAATATTATTATTATTTTGAGATGGAGCCTCACTCTGTCACTCGGGCTGGAGTGCAGTGGCACAATCTTGGCTCACTGCAACCTCCATCTTCTGAGTTCAAGTGATTCCTCCTGCTTCAGCCTCCCGAGTGGCTGGGATTATGGGTGCCCACCACCACACCCAGCAAATTTTCCTATTTTTAGCAGAGATGGGGTTTCACCATGTTGGCCAGGCTGGTCTCAAACTCCAGACCTCAAGTGATCTGCCCACCTCAGCCTCCCAAAGTACTAGGATTCCAGGCACGTGCCACTGCACCTGTCCAAGGTGAGCTGTAATTATTCTTTTTATTGTTATTCCCAAAGCCCTGGAGCCTGGGGCTCTGTGCCTGCTACTGCCTGCCAGACAGGAGGGGCCTGGGCCAGCAGGGCCGTTCTCCTCCACCAGCTCAGTGCCAGGCCCCTCTGGCTGCTGCCCAGCCCCAGGACTCCTGAGAGCCTGGATCCCAGGTCCTGGGGGGCAACGGGCTCCTCCCAGCGGCTGCTGTGGCCCAGAATTCTGACCTGACCTCAGCAGCAACCCCCATGCAGGCTGCTCCCATCCCAGGGAAGTCTACCTTCCACTGCTTCACCCAGCTGACACTGAGCCTCGAACTGGACTCAACCCCCAAAGCTCAGCAGTCATTTCACTTCTTCAGCCAAGTCAGCCTCCTGAGCATCTCTCAGATGCAGCCACTCCCTTCTCACCCTCCAGTCCCACCCAGCCCTGGCCTGGCCTCTCCTGCCCAGGTTCCGGCCTCAGTCTCCACCTGACCTCACAGCCTCCCGTCCTGCCCCTCCAGAGGAGTTCCTAAGGCACAAACCTGACCCTTCTTTTCCCTACTCAGAACCTCCCAGGGCTCCCCCAGAGCCTCCCGCAGAAAGTCCTGCATCTCCCAACAGCCCTGTGTGATCTGCTCCCGACAGCCTCATCACAACCTCCTCCCGCCCCCCACGCTGCAGCCCTCCACGTTCACCACCTCCGAGCCAGGCTCGGCTCACCTCTGGGACTTTCCCACGGGGTTCTTTCTGCCTGAAGGTCAAAACTATTGACCTCCTAGAGAGAACCCTGGCATGTGTCCAGAGACCCACCATCCCCCACCTCTTTCCACTCTCTCACCCCACTGTGAGAGCTGAAAGGTTGTTTCTGACCATTCGGGGACAGAGCCCACCCAGGAGGCCCACCAGATTCTCCCTCAGGCCCACCAGGGTCCACCGGCGGCAGGACCCACCCTGGGGGGCTGGGAGCCATAACCCTCTAGGCTGAAGGGGACCTACGGAGCTCTGTGTGGGACATAGGGCTCCAGGCCTGGGCCTGGCCAGGAGATGAGTGGCTGGCAGCTCCCAGCGGACCATCTGGCTGGGGATGACCCCCGAGGGTGAGAGAAAGAAACCCCTCTCCCAAACTAGGAGTGAGCCAGGGTCCTGAACTTTGCCCCAACGTTCCCCTCCCACACCCTGCACACCTTCCGCCACCCCAACCCACCCCTTCTGCAGCCTCCTTGTTGGGTCCAGCCCCAGCCTCACCTGTCCCATTCATCCACATGACATCGCAAACTTGACCCTGCTTCTCCCTCACTCTAAAGCTTTCTGTGGCTCCCCAGTGCCCCAGGAACAAGTTGGGCTCCTATGAAGCCCTGTATCCCACAGTCCCATCCTCTCTGCAGTGTTAAGCTCTACTCAGGTGGGGTTCCTGAGTCTCCCCCTACCGGGCTGTAAACCCCCGGGAAGGTAGGGCCTGAGTTGCTTCAGTCCCTATCTAGGCAGGATCAGACCCTGATGAATGCACTGGAGGGAGGGAGTGGGGGAGGGAGGGAGGGAGGGAGGAAGAGGGGGAGGGAGGGTGATGCCCTTTAAAACCAAAACCTCTAGTTCCATTTTTCTCCCTGAACTGGCTCCCCATGCCCACCAGACGGCGCCCTGACCCAGCAAATTCCTCATACAGCAACAGCCCGTTTACACACAAAAGGGAATTAGGAAAACAAGGATTGACACCAATAATCGATACTTAAAGCCCTATGGTGACCAGTACCTGTGCTAAATCCTCCGTGTGCCTAACTCAACACCGCAACTCTGAGAGTAGCTTGTAAATGAGGAAAGTGAGGTTCAGAGAGGTCGTTTAACTTTCCCAGCATCACACAGCACATAAGCTGCAGAGAAGCTTCCAGCTCTGGCCTTGGTGACGGACCGACCCACAAGACCCTCTGCACCTGGCCCTGCCACCTCCTACCCAACCCCAATCCTGCTGCCCAGACACACCCTTCCACCCCCAGCTCCTTAAACATCCTGTTCTCCATTTAGTCACTGGGATCTTAGCCCACTGGCTGCCTCAAAAGCACCTCTTCCCTTTCCCTACCCTCACCTCGCACAAATAATCACCTCCTCTGAGAAGCTTGCCCTGATCCAGAGTTAGCTCCAGCTCTTCCAACCCTCCTCCCCTAAGTATCCAGGCTTTCCCTGTGCTCCAGGAGGCAGGGCTTCAGTCATCTCGGCGTCCCCAGAAAAGAAAGAAGAAGGGAAGGGAAAGGGGAAGGGGGAAAAATAAAGAAAGAGGGAGGGAAAGGGAAAGAGAGAGAGAGAAGGAAGGAAGGAAGGGAGGAAGGGAAAAAAGGAAGGAAGGAAAGAGAGAAGGGAGGGAGGGGAAGGAAGGAAGGAAGGCGAGATAAAGGAAAGAAATAGAAAAAGGAAGGAAAGGAGAGGGAAAGGGAGAGAGAGAGAAAGAAGGGAGGGAGGAAACAAAGAAAGAAAGAGAAAGGAGGGAGGAAGGGAAAGAAGGAAGGAAAGATCAGCCTACGGGGTTGAACAAGTGAGCACTGGATGAGTGACAGCCTCTCCCTCTCCCCCAGCCAGAAATTGAGACATTCTCTAACAAAGACCCACAGCCAAGAAGAGGAGATTCCAGACCTGCTAGCCAAGGGTGTGTGCTCAGGCTCCCAGGACCTGGAAATTCATCCTGTTGAGGCTGCCAGGGGTGCTGCCAGGAGTCCGTTGGAAGCCAAGGCCCCAGGGCTCCTGGAAAGGGTCCCACACTCCCTTCAGTCCCTCCCTGATCCGGGCACAGTGAGTCTCACTAATGCCATCATGCTTTTAGGGCAGATTCTCCTGCTCTCCAGTCCAGAGTCCACTCCTCTCTCCTGAGTAATTCACCTCCGTTTCTCTCTGGGAAACCCCCTCCCCACTCTCCCTCCAGGTGACTCCTACAGAGCTCACCCTATCCCCAGGCTAAATTAATGAATGAAGGAGCCCCAGAACCAGCCATGCCTGAAGCCAGTTCAGATCCTGGACTTTAGTAACATGAGCCAATGAATTCCTTTTTCACTAACCTGCTTAAACAAAGCTAACTTGGGTTTCTGTATTTAGAACCTAAAGATTCCTGTACATCCCGCTCCTCAAAACATTCTCCAAGCCCCCAAGTGAAGGAGGGTGGGGGGCTTCTCAGTGCCCTGCCAGAGAGTACATCTGGTTCCAAATGCTGGCCCAGGAGTCAGGCGGACAGGGAAAGGGCCTTCCAGAGTTTTTAGAGCTGGCACCATCATTTTCCATGTTCCTGAGTCTTTTTACCTTGCTCCTGGGGCTCTGGGTCACTTGTCAGCAGGGAACAAGATGACAGGCGCCTGGCAGAGATGATATCACCGTCCCTGGAGCAGACCTGTCTGGCAAGCATATTCTCAGCCCCTGCATGTGCAGGACAGACCCAAGCTCACACAGACGGCAGACCAGCAGCTTAGCCATGGGATGGGCTGATGATAAGAAACAGCTGATTTTCTCCTTGTTATTTTGCCCAGGTGGAAGAAGTGCGAAGTGAGTGTCTCACCTGAGGCTCATCCTAGGGCCTGGGGCTTGGCTCACCATGACAGTGTTCCCAGACACCGGTGCGGCCCAGGAACATACTGGGACCACACCTGGGGTGCTGGTGGGACAGTTAGCAAGACATGAAAGGGACCTCCTGGTGTCATGACATGATCATTTGCAGGTGTCCTAGGGGCTCTTCCTGAAGCCCAAAGACGCCCCCCTCCACCAGCAAGTCCTCACCTCTGAGCAAGCTGCCTACTTTCCGCTACACAGCAGGCCCAGCAGGGTCATGGTGGCACTTGCTGCCCAAAGGTCGTGATTTTTCATTTTTTTGTCTCGCTCTGTCACCCAGGCGGGAGTGAGGTGGCACGATCTTGGCTCACTGCAACCTCTACCTCCCAGGTCCAAGAGATTCTCCTGCCTCAGCCTCCTGAGTAGCTGGGATTACAGGCACATGCCATCACACCTGGCTAATTTTGTATTTTTAGTAGAGACAGGGTTTCACCATGTTGGCCAGGCTGGTCTCAAACTCCTGACCTCAGGCGATCCGCCCCCCTTGGCCTCCCAAAGTGCTGGGATTACAGGCATGAGCCACCACGCCCAGCCTCATTTTTTGTTTTTTTGAGACAGAGTCTTGCTCTGTCACCCAGGCTGGATGGCAGTGGCATGATCTCGACTCATTGCAACTTCTGCGTCTCACGTTCAAGCAATTCTCTTGCCTCAGCCTCCTAACAGGTGTGCACCATCATGTCTGGCTAATTTTTGTATTTTCAGTAGAAACAGGATTACACCATGTTGGCCAGGCTGCTCTCAAACTCATGACCTCAAGTGATCCACCTGCCTCGATGTCCCAAAGTGCTGGGATTACAGGTGTCAGCCACCATGCTTCTCCGGTTGTGATTTTTTTGCTTGTTTTTGTTTTTGAGATGGAGTTTTGCTTTTGTCACCCAGGCTGGAGTGCAATGGTGCAATCTTGGCTCACTGCAACTTCTACCTCCCAGGTCCAAGAGATTCTCCTGCCTCAGCCTCCTGAGTAGCTGGGATTACAGGCACATGCCATCACACCTGGCTAATTTTGTATTTTTAGTAGAGACAGGGTTTCATCATGTTGGTCAGGCAGGTCTCGAACTCCTGACATCAAGTGATCTGCCCGCATTGGCCTCCCAAAGTGCTGGGATTATAGACGGGGTTTTGTTTTTTTTTTAACCTGGATAGAATCTGTGTCCCTGCATCAGGCCCAGCCCACAGCACAACCTTCACTCAGCCTGTTTCACCTGGCCCACCCTGGGCCCTAAACATCAAACTGACCCAAGACCTGGAGCCCCAGAGGAGGCCCCGTCCCACCGACCAAGCCTAGCTCTCTGTGTGAGGCCTATCTCCCCAAGTCATGAAAGACCTCAATAAGCAAACAAGATGCATATTCTCCTTTTCAGTGGGCTTCTTAAAACAAAAAACGGTCAGTCCCTGCAGCAGCCTGAAAACCGTTGCCATGGAAACAGCGGGAGCCAATGGAGGAGGGAGAGACAGGCCCCTGCCAGAGCCCAGGCCTGCTGCCCTGGCTGATGGGGCACAGAGGAACCATCAGGATTAAGGGGTAATGGGGAGGGGGTGTCCCCACGTGGCTGGAGTGGGAGGTGTTTCCTCATCTGGTAGCTCTGAGACGAGCCGCTGCTCTCAAAGGGATCCACGTGCATCCATGGAGAACAGATCCGTAGTCTCCTGCAGATCCTCAGTCAGCTCTGGGGAGGGGTCCCGGAGGAATGTCACTGTGTCCAGCCGGCTAGCAGGCAACTAGGAGCCCCGAGCCCCACTCCAGCCTTGCCACATTCACCGGAACCGGGACTGTAAGCCCTGAGGGTGGCTTTCCAGGGTGGCATTGACTCTGCACTGCAGCCCACCCCATCTCAGGCTCCTTCCTGCCCCAAGATCAGCGTCCAGTGGGCCGCACCATGGCCATGAGCCTTCTGCAGGACTGGTGCCGGGGCCTGGACGTGGACGCGCACAGGGCCCTGCTGGTCACCGGCATCCCGGAGGGCCTGGAGCAGGCGCACGTCGAAGCCGCCCTGCAGCCCTCCCTCCTGCCCCTGGGCACGTTCAGACTGCGACGCATGAAGGCCTTGACGAACGAGAAGGCCCAGGCTGCCCTGGTGGAGTTTGTGGAGGACGTCAATCACGCTGCCATTCCCAGGGAGATCCCGGGCAAGGATGGGGTCTGGAGGGTTCTGTGGAAGGACCGTGCGCAGGACACGAGGGTCCTGAGGCAGATGAGACGCCTGCTGCTGGATGACGGGCCCCTGGGGGGGGCCGCCCACCCCTCCCACTTCGGAGGCCCAGGCCCAGGGGTCAGGACAGTCATCAAGAAAAGTGTCCACCCTCCCGGGGCTACAAGAATAGTAGCAAGAAGAGGAGGGGTCACAGAAATTGAGCCAGAAGCTAAAAGAGGGCCCGAAGGACGTGTCCATTTCCCCTGGCAAAGAAGGAATCCGAGGAAGTTTCTCAGGAGAGCTTGGACATCAAGATCGAGGAGGCAGATGAGGGGGCTTGAGCAGAGATGACAATGACAGCAGGTGTACCCAACACTCCAGGCAGCAGTCGGAGGGCAAGTTCACAAGAAGTGGGCCTTCTGAAGCTACAAGGACGAGGCGGACGGTCCCATGGAGTTCTTGGCCCTGGTGACCAGGACAGACAAAGCCCAACAGGAGGAGATGGAGGAAAGGCCACTGATCGGCCGGTCGCGGTGGCGCAGGCCTGTAATCCCAGCACTTTGGGAGTCTGAGACGTGTAGATCACGAGGTCAGGAGTTCAAGACCAGCCTAGCCCAGATGGTGAAACCCTGTCTCTACTAAAAATACAAAAGTTAGCTGGGCGTGGTAGTGCATTGCTGTAGTCCCAGCTACTCGGGAGGCTGAGGCAGAGAATTGCTTGAACCCGGGAGGCAGAGGTTGCAGTGAGCCGAGATTGCACCACTGCACTCCAGCCTGGGTGACAGAGTGAGATTCCGTCTCAAAAGAGGAAAAGAAAAGGTCTCCGATTTGATGCACTTGACTGTCAAAGAAGGCAGGAGCAGCCACTCCCACATGGTGGCTCTTCTGGCCACCAGAGACATACCTGAAATTAGCCAGGCATGGTGGTGGGCGCCTGTAATCCCAGCTACTTGGGAGGCTGAGGCAGGAGAATCGCTTGAGCCTGGGAGGCAGAGTTTGCAGTGAGCCAAGATGGTGCCATTGCACTCCAGCCTGGGTGACAGAGCAAGACTCAGTCTCAAGGAAAAAAAGGGAAGGGGAGAGGATGGGAAGGGAATTGCTTCTGTGATTGACTCTCTGGGCTGGAGGAACAAGAAGATGGCCCAGCACGGTGGCTCACACCTGTAATCCCAGCACCTCGGGAGGCCGAAGCAGGCGGATCATGAGGTTAGGAGTTCAAGACAAGCCTGACCAATATGGTGAAACGCCATCTCTACTAAAAATACAAAAATTAGCTGGGCATGGTGGTGCACTCAGGAGGCTACTCAGGAGGTTGAGGCAGGGGAATTGCTTGAACCTGGGAGGCAGAGGTTGCAATGAACCTAGATCGTGCCAATGCACTCCAGCCTGGGTGACAGAGTGAGACTCCATCTCAATAAAAAAAAAAAAAAAGATGCCGTCTCGAAGGTCTTGTCTGTCTTGTTCAAGAACATTGGTCCTGGGGAAGGCCCGAGACGACAGGAACCTTCTGGAGTCATTTCCACCTTGGCACAGCCAGATCCCCTCCCCAGGGAAGGACGGCTGAGCCTGGCCTCCTCAGGGGCTGGGGCAAGGATTAAAAGAGACAAAAAGGACAAAAAGAGCGAGGCAAGTCTCTGGAAGCTGGTGGCGCGCACCTGGCGGTTCAGGCCGGGCTGCAGCCGGGAGCACCACTTGGGGAAGAGGGAAGGAGGAAAAGTGTGGGAAGGCAGGAAATTCAAATATGCCAAAGGCAGGCAAGGAACAATGCAGCTTTGGGGCTGCCAGCGAGGATGTAATGCCGGGAAAGGAGGCTGCAGTAGCAGCAGGGTCTGAGTACACGGAGAGCAAGGCGTCGGAGTCCGAGGACAGGGAGTCCAGGAAGCCCGGACCAAGAGGATGGGCACGGCCACCCGGGACCTGGTCTTGAACTAGACACTCAAGTGATCGTCCTGCCTCAGCCTCCCAAAGTGCTGAGATGACAGGCACAAGCCACCATGACCAGCCTGGTGTCCACTTCTTAATTGTCCCATTCCTTGGTCTGGGACAATTAAGAAGTGGACGCCAGACTGCTTCTTAATTGGTTAACTTAATTGGTTACCTGCTTCTTAAGTTCCACCTACGGTTGCGTATTTGGCTCATCTGTGCCTGCTCACCATATGTGAACTTCAACCTGGGGGTCAGTGGCAACTGAAAAACATCTCACCGTTTTATTCCACAAAGTTGAACCAGATTAGGCTGGTTCCGAGGTTACAGGGACAACAAGTTACTTGCTGTGGCTCTGGCCACCACTCACTCCCTACTTTGGAGGGCTGTCACCGTGTTTATCTCAGTAACAAAGACCCCTGAAGTTCCAGTGGCTTGCAGCAATAAGCGGTTTGTTTGTTTGTTTGTTTGTTTGTTTTGTTTTGTTTGAGACAGAGTCTCACTCTGTTGCCCAGGCTGGAGTGCAGTGGTGCTGCCATCTCGGATCACCGCAACCTCCGTCTCCTGGGTTCAAGCGATCCTCCTGCCTCAGCCTCCCGAGTAGCTGAGACCACAGGCACACACCATCTTGCCCAGCTAATTTTTTCATTTTTATGTATTTATTTTTTTAGTAGAGATGAGGTTTCATCATGTTGGCTAAGCTGATCTTGAACTCCTCACCTCAAGTGATCCGCCCGCCTCGGCCTCCCAAAGTGTTGGGATTACAGATGTGAGCCACTGCGCCCGGCCTAAAGGTTTATTTTCACGTACATACATGTTGGTAGTAGTGGCTGTGGGTCAGGCGGAAGGGAGAGCCGGGAGGCGGAGGTTGCAATGAGCTGAGGCTTGGATCTGCTCTGCAGGGGCACATGGCATAGCCACTCAACACAGAGCAATGCAAGTCACAAGTTGCCTCCTTGGGGTAAGAATGCATCCCCTCCCACAGGAGCATCCCAAGCCTCATGGCGACAGTCAGGGACCTATATCATCCTATAGGGAGGCAGTGAATGGAACAATAAAATAATCTAACACACCACCCATCCCCCATCAAAGGCAACACCTCTTCCCATTGAGGGAAGGAGGAGGAGTTGAGGAGGGAGGTGAGGAGCTCGTCTCCCCTACAATACTCTGACCATCGTAGGGACAAATTTTGTTCACTGTTGTGTCCCCAGCGATTGGCACATTGTAAGAACTCAATAAATATGTGTTGAATCAATGAATAAATAAATAAGTCTGTAGGAGTCCGTGTCCTTAGTCTGCAAACAGATGAGGTCGCCTGAGGACTCTCCGCATTAGGTCATAAGAGTTCTGGGAACACTCTGCATGCAGATGTTCTTCAGATAATTGGGAACATGTTTTGCACACAAGCTTGTCCCTTGTCCCTGCCTGCAAACAGGAAGGACATTGTGTTCTTCTGCTGTCTTTGTGTGTGTGTGCTCTCTGCACTCTTATGACCCTTGAGACAGCATAATAAGGAAATAACAAGGAGGGAACAGTTTGGAATCTAATTTAGAATCTGGAACCAGGCCATTGCTGCGACTATAAAAATAAAGAAACACAGCCTCTCAGGGCTGCAGTCTTGTCCTGTCTTGTCTATGTTTGTGTGTTCTTTGTTCATTTCGCAGTTCCTCTCCGCGAATTCTCCGGGCCGCAGCAAGCGGCGCAGCGAGCAGGGTCCGGCACTGCAGTTTGCGGAAGAGAAAGAAGCGAGCGAAACCGAAAGGGTAAGTCCCCGGCATTCGGAGTTCACAAATACAAGGGGAACTTTCGGGAAAATCATGGGGAATTCCCCATCCTTGGAAAAGGAATATTGCAAACTATTAAAAGGATTGCTCTACTCTATAGGAGCGGAAGTCTCAGATAAATCTTTAAAACAATTATTTGATCATATTCATACTAAGTGTTATTGGTTTGCTTGTCAGCATAAGGTGCAGCTGAATATGAGGGAGTGGAAGCGGGTAGTGAGGGTCCTGCGTCAAAGCCATCAAGGGGGGACACTATGAGTCTGAAACTGCGGACACTGTGTAGTGCTATCACTCAGGCCCTCCGATTGTTGGAAACTTCTAGTGATGAAGGGTCCGCTACTGCGCCAGTGGCCGATAAGGCCGCTGCTGCTTCTGCCTCCGACGAGCTGCCCGAACCCATTTATGATCCGGTCTCTGATACAGGAGAGGGCGATAGATGTGACCCTCCTGAAGAGGAGGATGCTACGTCCTCTGAGTCGGAAGGGGAGTATGAGGTAACAAAAACGGAGCAGCTTATCAATCTTATGAAACAGCTATTGAAAAGTCCTTTGGCCTCCTCCTTTTCTGCTCCTGTGAAGCCCTCTGCTCCTCCGCCACCGCCCTCTCCTCCTTTAAAAGGTTGGATGGTAGGTAGGGCCTCCTCAATTTTCTGCCTTTCCGGCCTTTGCCCCGCCACCTCCTCCAACTGCAGCGGCAGCCCCTGGAGGCCCTCCTGAAATTGGCCCCCTACAGTTTGCCTTTGGGTATCCAGAGCCTCCGGAAGATATTCCCATTCCCCCTGGATGGCATGAGGAGGATCCCCCTTTGGTCTTCCCTATCCAGCGGCAGAGATTTCCGCCCAATGCTCAGTTTCCTCAGGGCGGAGTTAATGTACATTATAACCCCTTACAATATAAAATCTTAAAGGAACTTAAGGCCGCTGTGTCTCAATATGGCCCCCAATCTCCCTTTGTTTTGGGACTTTTGGACTCATTTGCATCCGGAAATATTTTAATTCCTGCGGATTGGGAGGCAATTGGAAAAACCGTCCTGGAAGGGGCTCAGTGGCTGCAGCTCCGCAGTTGGTGGCTTGAGGAGGCGCGTGTTCAGGCTAGGCTTAATGAAACTCTTAACCCCCCTGGGCCCACTTATGATCAGCTCGCTGGCCAAGGGGGATATGCTACTGTTGCTCAGCAGCCAGGTCTTGATGATGCTGCATTGGGGCAAGTGAAAAATATTTTTTTAAAGGCTTGGCAAAAAATTGAAATCAGTGGAAAATTGCCCCCTTCCTTCGTCAAAACAATGCAGGGACCCTCCGAACCTTACACCGATTTTCTTTCACGGCTGCGTACCGCCGTAACTGAAGGTATTGGTCATGGCGAAGCCACGAAAATTGTTTTACAGTCTCTTGCTTTTGAAAACGCAAATCAGGAATGCCGGCGCAGTCTTAGTCCTTTAAAGTGGCAGGGGGCTGACCTGGATGACTACATCCACACTTGTGTGGGTGTGGGGACTCCTGAACATCATGCCACAGTTTTTGCGAATGCCCTTGCCTCAGCCCTACAGACTAAAGCTACCTGCTACAATTGTGGTAAACCTGGGCATTTCGCAGAGATTGTCGGAAAAAGAAGGCAGGTAAAGATCAAACACCTAAAAGAATGCCACCCGTTACAGTATGTGTGATATTGTGCCAGAATTGCTAGCCTTTGCTTACCGGTAATAACTAAAATAAGCAGCCCAGGATAACTAAGATCTGTGTGTAAACAAATGCTTATCTTGACTTCTGTAAACCACTGAAGTAACAAACAGAATGACAAAAGTCCCCTGGCCCTTGGAATGTCCGGAGACCCCTGCCCTCATCTCTGCCCAGGAGGTGAATCACAGAATCCCCTAGCCCTTGGAATGTCTGAAACCTTTTCATCCCCATCCCCACTCCTCACCCCCACTCCCACGGTGATTTTTCAGGTATAAAAAGTCTTGGCACCCTCCTTTTGATGCCACAGGTTGGAGAGACGTGAGTCCTCTGTGGTCGCCGGCATAATAAATGACCCTGCAATCTGGCATACTTTTGTCTTGGTGCTAACTTTCTACGCTCGATCCAATACAACATTTGGAGGTCCCACCGAGATATTCCCTTTTTGTTATCACCAGACAAAAGCCATCTCAGAGTCTCGCCCGGGCAGCCGCTCCCACCTTGGGGGCCTCTGGGGAGGTGCCCCCTGTTCTTTCCCAGGGCCCCGGAGTGCACCGTGGAGGATAAGCGATCTCTCGGCCGACATTCACCCGAAATTCCTCAGGGTCCTAAAAAAAAAACTTCCGGAGGTAAGTCTGGTCTGGGAACTAGTTCAAAGGAAAGGCCTGAGTCAGGGGACTGACGAGTCATTGCAACTCTGACCTGGCAAGCCTCACCGAGATGTCACTTGAGGCTTCTGGTAGCTGGTGCAGTGGATACCAGCGTTCGACTTCTGGTAGCTGGCATAGTGGGTGGCAGCGTTCGGTTGTTTTCCGTAACCTCTGTGTGAGTGAGAGAGTGAGTGTGTATATATGTAGTCCCACGGCTGAAAGGCTACGGGGCTTGTGTGGGCCTTCACCCGCGGTTCCACTGGAGCATCGTAGGGCATAGCGGTGATTCACCTCAGAGCTGTCCTACTTGGACTTCCATCCTGAGGTGACCAGGCCCGGGGATTATACGGGTATACCTTAGGCAAGATGCCCCTGAAAATTCTTCTGAGAAAGTGGCCGGGCAGGCATCTGACTGGTCTCCCATCTGAGGGGCACCCACCCTTTGTCTGTCACTCTTGTATGTGGTCCTGTTGCGTCTGTAAATTTGTCAGTTTTATTAGACTCCTGCTAGCAGACATACACTGGTTCAGGCCATCTTCCCTCGAGGTAGGAGATATCTTACAGTGGTTGATGAACCACTGGATGCAGGGAAATTTTATTGATTACACCCCAGCAGAAATTACTCTTTTCTCTTTCTTTCTCATCTTCTTCTTCTTCTATCACTGAGGCCTCACTCTTTCTTCCTTTGCCATGTGGCAGATAGTCTTAACTCAGTTGTCTTTATTCTCTTCCTTGTTTTGGTCATTGTGGCCTGTAAATTCTCCCAGCCACCTCCACCGGGAAAAGAGTACTTTTGCCCATGCTGGGTCAGATTCCATGTCGGGAAGGCCGTTGTGCCCTCGACACCTTGGAGGTAGTTTCTTTGGAGCTTGTGTGGAACAAAACCCTAGATCAGAGTTTACGGGTGCTCTTTCTCAGGCTGGGATGAAAAATAGGTAACTGCTTATTCTGCCAGGAAAGTGTCCAATGTTGTTATGGGCAGTGCCCAGTGGTGCATCACAAAGAGGCATATTGGCACCATCCTGGATGTTGGGAGGTAGAATATCACCGCCCAGTAGAGACTGACTGGCAGCACTTCTGCACACTCTACCGGGTGTGGTGGGTCCAAAACACACATCTGGTAGACCTCTTAGTCCACCTGTTTTGTCACTTCCCAACCTTTCTGAAGCAACTGGCCATTAAAAGTTTATAAGGGGGAGGATTATGCCCGGGCAGCACTAAACCTCCATAGTGCTTATTCTCGCCAGTTGTGGTTTACGGGGGAAAAAGACCGCCGCCTTACCTTGGCCCCTACCCCCTGTTCCTCTGACTAGGACTAGGGATAAACCCTAAAATCCAGTTGTCTGGTCCTTGCAGGACCTGGCTGCAGAGGCCCTGCTAAAACCTGCTTTAAAGAGGGCCAAATTTTAAATTTGAGGCTTTCCAAAACTGGCTTTACCACAGAAAGAGAAAGTAGACAGAGGAGAGAGAGAGAGAAGGGGACCAGAAGCCGCAGGGGCGGAAAACTTGCCACCAGCAAGTTCAGTTTTAAACTGACACTAAGAGCGTTTTTTTCCTTTCTCTGCCTGCAGTCAGCCCCACCCAGCTTTGAGGCAAGCCACACTGCCTCAGGGTGCAACATTTGCATCCAGAATCTGGCTTTAAGAAAAGCTTTCTAACTTTTTAACAAAAGTGACTTGTTAGCACAGTCGTCAAGGTTTGGGGCCTGCAACTGCAAGGTTGTTGGTTCAAATCCTCAGTGAAACCAGTTTTAAATTAGGGAAATCAGTTTTAAATTAGTGAATTCTCTTGAGGAAAATTTGGCATTAAAAAAAAAAAAAAAAACCACAAATGGGGTCGTCTAGCTCCCGGCCTTGTATCCCCCTCCAATGCATGACGGCCAACTTCAAGGTTGGGTTCTCAGGCCAATATGGGGTGAAATTAACCCCTGGAAAACTCCGCTCTTTGTGTGAACTTGAATGGCCATCTTTTGCAATTAGGTGGCCAGATACTGGGACCTATGACCCAAAAATTACCCAGGCTGTATGGAAAATGGTTGCAGAAACTCCTGGATACCCTGAGCAGTTTCCATACATTGACCAATGGTTGGGTTTAGTCCAATGGCCTCCCCCATGGCTAAAGCGCTGCATAGAACAGGCTAGACTTCAGGTCACGTTAGCCGGCCCAAAAGAAAGTCCCTTCTGGGCCAGCCATTCTCCCCACCCCAGCGGAGGATCAGGAATTACTTCCACCCTACTCAAGACCCTCTAAACCAGCGCCTCAGCACCTGCCTCGACAGTACTATTAACCAAACCTTGTCCCCCCTGCACACCCATAGTAGGGCCCCCACACCCACTGGCAGTCCTCCCCTTTCCAAGAGTCACCCCCAACAGAAGACAATCGGGGTTGCCCATTCTTTGTTCACATCCCCTTCTTGTCAAGTAACTTATATAACTGGAAGGTGATAGAGATCAAAGAGAGGGCCAAAACACCAAGTGCTGGCACAAGCTTTAAGAGCAAGGGAAAGCTGCCGGGCTAAACCCAAAATTGGCAGCACCCATGGCATGGCAAAGGGGATTTCTATGGCCTGCAAGCCGGCAGAGATGCATCCAGTGTGAAGGGCTGTGCAGGAAGGAAGTGCTGGGGAACTTCTAAGAGTTCCCGGGAGGGGGTAGTACTGGAGAACTGCTAAGACGGCGAGAGGGGGAGGGTTAGGTACCTGCCCAGATGGAAAGTTCCCCGGGAGGGGGTAGTGCTGGGAGGCCGGGGAATTTAAGGCGGTGATGTTGCCGAAGTTTTACAATGAAACTCAACATCCCCCCCTTCTCTGAGAAGCCCCAGGCTTTGACAGGACTCTTAAAATCTGTATTCCAGACACATCGCCCCACTTGGGACAACTGCCAACAATTATTACTAATTCTGTACACCACAGAGGAAAAAGGCAAAATTAGACAGGAAGCCCTGAAAGCCGTCACAGGTCCAGGGCGAGGAAAAAGGTTTTTTTCCCTCTACCTGACCCCAATGGGACCTCAACACCTTGGGGGGGGGGTCACCAGGCTCTGAACACTTTTCACCGGTATCTTATAGAAGGGGTTAGGGGAGTGGCCCACAAGCCCACTAAACTCTCCGAGGTAGGAACTGTAACTCAGGGTCCACAGGAGTTGCTAGCTGCTTTCCTTGAGCACTTACTGGATGCCTGTTACCCTGAGGCCTGGAGAATCAGCGGGCCATCAATCTGGCTTTTGTTTCCCAGTCTGCCCCAGACATCAAAAGAAAATTGCAAAAATTAGAGAGGTTCCAAAGAATGAATTTAACTCAGTTGTTAAAAATTGCCCAAAAAGTCTTTAACAATAAAGACACCTTAGAGGCCAAGCAAAATAAGAGAGTTACTAAGGCAGTGACAGCAGCACTCCAGGAAAAACCACAGCTAGCCCCTGGACCACAAATCGATTCGTTGATCTGGGAAATGGCACTGTCACCCATTCATTCTTGGTCATCCCTGAGTGTCCATATCCACTCCTGGAACGGGACTTGCTCCACTAACTGCAAGCAAATATTTCTTTCAGCGGGGGTCAAGCGTGCCTCTCAATTCCTCCTCTCTTAACTACAGGGCCACCTCAGCAGATCCTCATCACCTGTGCTCTGTCAGACGAGTATCTCTTGCAGGAAGCTTTATCCTCGGAGGCAGATCAACCACCTGCACCAGACTTCCTCCACAAATTTCAAGAGAGTGTACCGGGAGTATGGGCCGAAACAAGTCCCCCAGGGTTGGCAAGTCACCGCACCCCAGTCGTGGTCCAGCTATTAGCAATGGCAACTCCAGTCCAGGTGAAGCAATACCCTATGAGCCGGGAAGCCAGGCGAGGAATTGCTCTGCACATCACCAGATTCTTGAAGGGAGGAATCCTCACTACCTGTAAGTCTCCCTGGAACACCCCCTTGCTCCCCATGCTAAAACCAGGCACGCAGGACTATCGGCCTGTGCAGGACTAGAGGGAGGTGAATAAACGGGTAGAAACTGTTCATCCTACAGTTCCAAATCCGTACACCCTAAGTCTCTTGGACCCAGAACACCGTTACACTGTCTTGGATCTTAAGGATGCATTCTTTTGCATCCCACTAGCCCCTGTTAGCCAGCCTATATTTGCTTTTGAATGGACCGACCCTGATACTGGAGTCTCGGGGCAACTCACTTGGACAAGACTGCCTCAGGGGTTCAAAAACTCCCACTCTGTTTGATGAGGCACTTAGCCAAGACCTTGCTGCCTTCCGAGCTGAGTTCCCAGAGTGTACCCTACTCCAATACGTGGATGACTTACTCTTGGCTATAAAAACCCAGGAGGCCTGTAAAGAGACCACCCAGTCATTATTAGAAACCCTGCAGACTTTGGGGTACCGGGTCGCAGCTAAAAAGGCCCAACTCTGCCAGCCAAAAGTGACTTACCTGGGCTATGTTATAGAGAAGGGCAACCGGGCACTGGCACCCAGCCGAATCCAAGCAGTGCTGCAAATACCCACGCCCACCACGAAACGCCAAGTTCGAGAATTCCTTCGGGCAGTAGGATACTGCAGGCTATGGATTTTGGAATTTGCTGAGATAGCCAAGCCCCTGTATGCTTGTGCTGGAGGAAATCAGCACTTGACATGGACAGAGGTGGAGCAACAGGCTTTTGACAAGCTCAAGACTGCCCTGACTGCAGCCCCAGCCTTGGCCTTGCCAGACATCTCTAAACCTTTCCAGTTGTTTGTGCATGAGAAACAGGGAGTTGCTAAGGGGGTGCTTACCCAGACATTGGGACCCTGGTCCCGGCCAGTTGCCTACCTTTCAAAAAGACTTGATCCCATAGCCTCTGGGTGGCCAGCTTGTTTGAGGTCGGTGGCAGCTACGGCCCTGTTAGTCAGGGAGGCGAACAAACTGACCTTGGGGCAGGAGCTGAACTTAGTGGCACCCCATGTGGTGGAGTCGCTACTCCGTGGAGCTACGGGAAAATGGATATCTAATGCCTGCATAGTCCAATACCAGGCCTTACTTTTGGACCAGCCCCGCATAAAATTTTCAAAAACCACAGTTTTAAACCCTGCCACACTGCTACCTGACAGCGAGCCAGAGAAACCCATACACGACTGCCAACAGACAATAGATATCCTCCACGCTGCGTGACTGGATCTCACCAACGTCCCCCTGCGGAACCCAGAGGAGGTACTGTACACAGATGGCAGCAGTTTCATGGTCGACAGAGTCAGGTACGCTGGGGCAGCTGTGGTCACTCTAGAGCGGGTTATCTGGGCCCAGGCTCTTCCACACGGAACCTCAGCCCAAAAGGCAGAACTTATAGCTTTAATAAAGGCCTTGGACTGGGCGGAGGGAAAAACTGTTAACATCTACACGGCTAGCCGGTATGCCTTTGCTACGGCCCATGTGCATGGTGCCATTTATAAAGAAAGAGGATTGCTTACCTCAGAGGGAAAAATCATCAAAAACAAAGAGGAAATCCGAGCTCTACTAGAAGCTATATGGAAGCCTAAGGCAGTGGCGTTGATGCACTGCAAAGGACACCAGAAGGGAGATTCACCAGAGGCAAGGGGAAATAGGGCAGCTGACCTACAGGCCAGATCGGCAGCCGTGGGGCCAGTAAAACCTCTGACCCTTCTTGTGACTCTGCCGGCCCCAACCCTGCCTCCTACCCCAACGTATTTGCCTGAGGAAGAAAACTTTGCCAAAGAACAGGGAGGATGGCAAGATTCCACAGGATGGTGGATGATACCAGACACAAGGATTATGCTCCCCAAGGCTCTAGGACAGGCTCTAGTTAAGGACACACACCAGGCCACTCAGGACAAACAAAACTCACTGAGCTGCTGAGGGCCAGATACTACATTCCACACTTGCATGAGATTGTTAAAAAAAACTACTACTCGTTGTGAAGTATGTGCCAGGGTAAATCCAGGAGGCAGTAGGTCTAGTCAGGCAGGGATAAGACGCAGGGGTACTAGCCCAGGGGAACACTGGGAGGTAGATTTGACTGAAATAAAGCCCCCAGCGTGCGGCTGTAAGTAAGTCCTTGTGTTTGCAGACACTTTCTCTGGATGGGTCGAGGCTTTTCCTACTAGATCAGAGACCGCACTGGTAGTAGCGAAAAAATTGTTACAGGACCTGGTTCCTCAGTTTGGCTTGCCCCTGACACTGGGATCAGATAATGGCCCTGCATTTACAGCACAGGTTTCCTGGAAACTACAGTGTGCCTGTCGCCCCCAGAGTTCAGGGCAGGTTGAAAAGATGAACCGGACCATAAAGAAAACTTTAACAAAATTCATTCTAGAGACCGGTGAAAACTGGGTCAGCCTGCTTCCTTTTGTTCTCCTCCGTACCCCATGTACTCCCTATAAAAAAGCTTTACTCCTTTTGAAATTATGTTTAAAAGGCCCCCTCCCTTACTCCCCAGACTTGCGGACACCATACATGCTGGAGTCCATAACCATACACTCCTTAAGTCCTTGCAGGCACTCCAGTCTGTTCAGTCCCAGGTGCACTTGCTCATCAGGGGAACTCAACCTACCCCAGTGGATTGCACTGACCAGCCGGTACACCCCTTCCAGCCAGGGGACAAAGTCCTGGTGAAGAGAGTCACTGCCTCCGGCCTAACTCCTCACTGGAAAGGACACTACACTGTAATCCTGGTCACCCCCACGGCAATCAAGGTGGAGGGACTGACTGCCTGGATTCACCACTCACACGTCAAGACTGCCCCCCCTGATGCAGGATGGGCAGCGGTTCCATCCTCAACGGACCCCCTAAAGCTAAGACTATTGCGCCGTTCTCGGTCATCATCCTAATCTCTGATTCCTGCAACCACCCTCCGAAAGGGACCCTCCTTGGCACCCACCTACTATCGATGGGTCATCACTGAGGGCTCCACTGGAGCATATGTTAGTTCCTTAACCGGAAAGGGATCCACCCTAGTCAACCTAACCCTGGAGTACTCTCCGGAGACCCCCATTACCTTCTCCCTGGACCTCTGTGCCCTTCTGGGCCCCCACTTAAATTTCAGGACAAGTGGAGGTATAGCTGGGTGTGGCAGTTTAGGGGCAGAGAGACAACTCCAGACCATGGGGTTATATCTGTGCCCAGGATCCACCCCTCCAAAAAGATGGAACTGTGGAGACTTAAATGAATTCTTTTGCCCCCATTGGGGTTGTGAAACTATCTCCACTATAACAGGATATACTGCAAACAGAAACTCTTTCATTTCTTTCACCTGAGACCCTCCCCCAAACCCCTGGCTAACATTCCTGCTCACTGGATTAGCAGGACCCTTGGTGCAAATGGTCCTAGGGTTAACATTTGGACCATGCCTTTTAAACATGCTCCTCAAATTTATCCAAGAAGGAATAAACTTGGTCAAATTGATGGTTCTGAGATCCAAATATAGGCCCTTGTGTCAAAAAGAGGAAACCTATTAAAGATTTAATACATGTTAAAAGAACAGGGGGGAATGTGATATTGTGCCAGAATTGCTAGCCTTTGCTTACCGGTAATAACTAAAATAAGCAGCCCAGGATAACTAAGATCTGTGTGTAAACAAATGCTTATCTTGACTTCTGTAAACCACTGAAGTAACAAACAGAATGACAAAAGTCCCCTGGCCCTTGGAATGTCCGGAGACCCCCGCCCTCATCTCTGCCCAGGAGGTGAATTACAGAGTCCCCTGGACCTTGGAATGTCCGGAGACCCCCGCCCTCGTCTCCGCCCAGGAGGTGAATCACAGAATCCCCTAGCCCTTGGAATGTCTGAAACCATTTCATCCCCATCCCGCTCCTCACCCCCACTCCCAAGGTGGTTTTTCAGGTATAAAAAGTCTTGGCACCCTCCTTTTGACGCCACAGGTTGGAGAGACGTGAGTCCTCTGTGGTCGCCGGCATAATAAATGACCCTGCAATCTGGCATACTTTTGTCTTGGTGCTGACTTTCTATGCTCTATCCAATACAACGTATGTCCTAAATGCCAAAAGGGGTATCATTGGGCCAACGAATGTTACTCTAAAAAGGACAAGGCAGGCAATCCTTTAAAACCCACTGCTTCTCGGCCGGGACTGGGCTTCCCTATTGAGTCGGGAAACGCCCAACCAGGCCCACAGTCCTGGGGCCCGTTGCCAAATGCAGGGATGACCCAGAATCCATTCCTGTCGAAATGATACTTCCCTCTAGTGTTCATACTACTGTTAAGGACCTCCGCGCGGCTACCAAGGTAAGCGCTGCTGCGGACCTCTCTGTCTCTACCCCTTGTGTTCTCTCTCCTGGTGGGGGTGTCTATCGACTCCCTACTGGGGTGTATGGGCCTCTCCCCGCGCATACCTTTGGACTCCTCCTTGGAAGGGGTAGCGCTGCCATGAGGGGCATTTTTGTGCAGCCTGGCGTGATTGACTCGGATTATCAAGGTGAGATACAAATTATGGCCCAAGTATCCCAAACCCTTAGCCTTGAGGCTGGAGAACGCATCGCACAACTTCTTTTGCTGCCTTATCTTTCTTTCCAGTCTCAAAATGCTACCTGGAAAGGAGGCTTCGCGAGCACAGGGACTCAGGTCTTTTGGGAAACACTCATTAGTGACTCTCGGCCCTCCCTACGGTTGCAAATAGAGAGACGGCAATTTGAGGGTTTAGTAGACACGGGGGCCGATGTTTCTATTATAGCTTTCCATCAGTGGCCCCCTGAATGGCCCTGTCACTCTGTCTCTGTTGTTTTATCAGGATTGGGCAGTGTGGATAGTGTATTTCAAAGTTCCCGGCCCCTTACTTGCCTTGGACCTGATGGTCATCAAGGAAGTTTGCAATTTTATATTTTAAATATTCCCATTAATATCTGGGGCTGGGATTTATTACAGCAATTTGGTGCATTCTTACAAATCCCTCACCTGTCCCCTGCCGTTAAAAATATGATGCTGGACATGAATTTTAGCCCATTTCAGAAGGAAAACTCGTAGCCACTGCTTCAGTTCCTTGAGCTTTGCCCCTGCGTTGGCTCTCTTCGGAGCCCGTGTGGGTGGAGCCGTGGCCATTAACGTAGGAAATGCTCAAGGCCTTGCATGCCTTAGTTCAGCAACAGTTAGCTACAGATCATATTGAACCCTCCACCTCTCCCTGGAATTCTCCTGTGTTTGTCATCAAAAAAAAGAGTGGAAAATGGAAACTGTTGATAGATTTGAGGGCTGTAAATAAATGTATAGAGCCTATGGGACCTTTACAACCGGGCCTTCCCCTTCCATCCCTCATCCCTCAGGAGTACTTCTAGCAGTTATTGATTTACAGGATTGCTTTTTCACAATACCCTCGCAAGACCAGGACAAGGAGAAATTTGCTTTCACAATCCCTTCTCTTAACAACAGTCACCCCACCACTCGATATCAGTGGAAGGTCTTACCTCAAGGGATGATTAATAGTCCCACCCTATGCCAGGAATTTGTTCATCGGGCTCTCCAGCCATTAAGAGACAAGTATACAGATTTGTTCTTATACCATTATATGGATGACATTTTTCTTGCTCCACTAACTAAGGAATTGCGTGATTTTTACCTTGAGAAACTTAAAGTTTCCCTCCAACAGTTTCATCTTTGTATTGCCCCTGAGAAGGTACAGTTAGATCCTCCCTTTAATTATTTAGGATATTCTTTGTCAGAACGTCAAATTCGCCCTCAGAAAATCACCATTCAAACAAAGCATTTACGCACTCTTAATGACTTTCAAAAACTGCTTGGGGATATTAACTGGCTTCGGCCTGTGTTGGGCATCCCTACTTATCAACTGCAGCACCTCTTTGCTACCCTTGAGGGTAATCCTGATTTAAACAGTCCTCGACACTTATCCCCCCAGGCTCTAAGTGAGCTGGAATTTGTCGACAAATGTATTTCTCAGGCACAATTGCATTTCCATGATTCTTCTCAGCCCATCAGCTTGTATATCTTTCACACTCCTCATACACCAACTGCCTGTTTGGGCCAGCATCAAGGTATTTTAGAATGGATTTTCCTTCCCAACAAGCATGCTATTGGGCATTTTTTTTTTTTTTTTTTTGGGACGGAGTTTCGCTCTTGTTACCCAGGCTGGAGTGCAATGGCGCGATCTCGGCTCACCGCAACCTCCGCCTCCTGGGTTCAGGCAATTCTCCTGCCTCAGCCTCCTGAGTAGCTGGGATTACAGGCACGCGCCACCATGCCCAGCTGATTTTTTGTATTTTTCTTTAGTAGAGACGGGGTTTCACTGTGTGGACCAGGATGGTCTCGATCTGTTGACCTCGTGATCCACCCGCCTCAGCCTCCCAAAGTGCTGGGATTACAGGCTTGAGCCACCGCGCCCGGCCCTCAACAAGCATGCTAAAAGGCTGCTTACTTATCTGACTAAGATAGCTATGCTCATTTACAAAGGGCGGCGTCGACTTCGTCAGCTTACCGGAGGAGACCCTGCTCCTATTGTTACTAAATTGTCCTCGGCTCAGGTACAGCGAGCTGTTGAGTTCAATGAAGAATGGCAGATCGCTTTGGCTCACTTCCCAGGGCAGCTGGACAATCACTACCCTCCTCATAAACTTTTTTCCTTCCTACGGGAACATTTTATCCTTCCTTATAATCCCACCTCTTCCTCTCCTGGGACGGGACCCACCGTTTTCACAGATGCCTCCAGCAAGGGAATGGCCGGATTTTGGTCCACAACAAAAAAATTACGTGTCCCTTCTCCCTGGAACTCTGTCCAACAATCTGAGGTATGGGCTATATCCCTAGCTTTGCAGGAATTCTCTGATCAACCGGTTAACTCCGTGTCTGATTCCCAATGTGCTGTATTTACCGTTTCTCTTTTGCCTCAGGTGACCTTACCTCTTGTGCCCGTTTCTCCACTGGATAAACTCTTTTCTCATGTTTTTCTGATCCTATCTTCTTGACAATTTCCTGTTTTTGTTACTCACATTCGAGCTCATTCTTTGCTACCCGGACCTTTGGCCTATGGCAATCATCAAATTGATCAGTTTCTTGTTGCTACACTTCAAGAAGCCACTGAGGATCATACCTTACATCACACCAATGCTCGAGGGTTGCAGCATCGATTTCACATAACTTGCCAGCAGGCCCACAATATCGTACGCCAATGCTTGGCCTGCGCCCCACATAATTTGCAGCCCTTACCTGCTGGAGTAAATCCTCGCGGTCAGCAATCCAATCAAATTTGGCAGATGGATGTCTTCCAATATCCCTCTTTTGGGAAACTGAAATATATACACCACACTATTGATACTCATAGTCATTTTCATTGGGCATCTGCTCTACCTAATGAAAAGGCAGATTCGGTCATTTCTCACTTACTCACTTGCTTTGCAGTCATGGGGAAACCAACTCACTTAAAAACCGACAATGCCCCTGCTTATACGTCCTCTCAACTGCACCAATTCTTAACTTCAACACCATATTACACATACCACTGGCATTCCCTCTAACAGTCAACATCATCGAACGTGCTAATCACACAATGCGACAGTACTTAAATAAACAAAAGGGGGGAATGAGAGGGGTTAAACCAAGAGATGTTTTATCCAAAGTATTGTATACCTTAAATTTTGCTAATCATTGGAATGCACAGAACCAAACAGCAGCGGAGAAGCACTTTGCCAGGCAGGAAAAGTCTGTCATCACCTCAACAACCAATCTGGTATAAAAATCAGGAGCGGGGCCGGGCGCGGTGGCTCACGCCTGTAATCCCAGCACTTTGGGAGGCCGAGGCGGGTGGATCATGAGGTCAAGAGATCGAGACCATCCTGGTCAACACGGTGAAACCCCATCTCTATTAAAACTACAAAAAGTTGGCTGGGCATGGTGGCATGTGCCTGTAATCCCAGCTACTCAGGAGGCTGAGGCAGGAGAATTGCCTGAACCCAGGAGGCGGAGGTTGCGGTGAGCCGAGATCGCGCCATTGCACTCCAGCCTGGGTAACAAGAGTGAAACTCTGTCTCAAAAAAAAAAAAAAAATCAGGAGGGGGATTGGAAGGAAGGCCTGCTAACACACCTAGGACGAGGTTATGCTTGTGTCTTTACAGGTGAGGAGCACATATGGCTTCCTTCCTGATGGATCAAGATAAAACCGTAAAGGCTGAAGATGTGGACAAGATGTTGTTTCAAGCCTTTTCTAACTTAAGCACTCGTCGCACTTTTACTTTTGCAACCACCAGAGCCGCCCCTCCTACATGGGGTCAGCTGAAGACATTGACCCAGGAGGTGGAGGATGCCTTGACCCGGGCTTGACAGCCTCTAACGCCTTGCAACTTCTTGCTGGCAATGATGGCCGTGGTTACTTGCCAGGTGGGTATGGCCTCTTCTTCTCATGTTTATTGAGCTTATATACCTAACCCTCCCTTAGTTAGGGCTGTTTCATGGGGAGACAATGAAATTCCTGTATGTACTAATAACACTGCTATTTTCCCACTGCCCTCGTGCCGTGGGTGGCATAGTCACTCTACTTATTTGCACACCCCTACAGTTACTAATTTTACTCTTGCTGCTGAGGGCTTCCCCGTACGTATTGGAGCAGGGGATTTCTGTTTAAAGGGCTCCCTCGAAGCCTGGGGGATGCGTTATAACCACTCCTCGTTTGCTGCTTCTATAGCTTTGTCAGTGGCCCAAGCCTTTAAAGTTTATAGTACCAATGCCACTGTGTCGGATTTGGAAACTTCTCTACCTTTATGCTCTTTTCCTGATCTGGAACCTGGGTTTCTTCGGCTCGAGTGGGTGGCCTGCAGAGGCCACAACCCCTCTGTGCTACTCAACTATTCTCAGGGTGACCTTGTTATTACTGATTGGAGCCCACATGGACAATTTCAAGAGAAATTTTCTAGACATCAATTGGCATGGCATCAAGCAAATCAATCCTGGGTGGGAACAGGAAATGAAACTGTTGTTTGGCAGGAACGAGGCCTGACTCCCCCCATGCCCCATCTGCGGGGATATAGTCAGCCTCAGGGGCACCTTTGGAAACTTCTTGCAGTCTCTGGTCCTCTTTATCTTACTGTGGGGACTATGTCCCTTAATATCTCTGATCCCTCGGGGCCCTTTCATGTTCAGCTGCATGTTAATAAGACTTTCTACGGGCAGGCATGTGTCCCCTTCCCGTATCTGATGATGTCCGGTAATTGGAGCTGGAATAATACCAATGGGGAAATATTTTGTAATAACTGTTCACTATTACAATGTGTCAATCAGTCCTGGTGGAACAGTTTTAATTGGAGCACCCACTCTTTGTTGCTCACTCGCGCGCGACCCGAGGTTTGGCTTCCCATAAATCTCACCCGACCTTGGAGCGAGTCTCCTGGGGTCTCTTACCTTCTCCATGCCATGGACATGTTGTTGAAAAGATCTTGCCGGTTCGTAGGACTGCTGCTTGCTACTTTGCTTGGACTGGCTGCCGTGACTGCCACAGCCGCTGTAGCTGGGATGGCTCTTCAAGAAGGTATTCAGACTGCTGATTTTGTAAAGGACTGGCATAAGGATTCGCAGCTTCTCTGGCAACAACAGCGTGAACTGGACTCTCAGTTGGCCATGGACTTTCAAAATCTGCAACAGGCCGTCTAATGGTTAGGGGATCAAATTTCTGTGCTGTCAACCCGAACGTCCTTGAAATGTGATTGGAATTCTACCCATATTTGTATTACCCCTGTTCCTTATAACACTAGCTCAGAGTGGGAAAAGATTCGCCGAACCCTTGTAGGGCATGGTAACCTCACTGCTGAAATTCTAGAATTAGAATCCTCTATTACTGCTACGTTCAGTAAGAATTTGCACGATATAACTAGCAAGGATATCTTCGAGAGCTTAGCTAATGGTATTGCGCAGCGTAACCCACTAGGTCAAGCAAAAACTATTGTTAGCACAATGATGTCTAATTCTGTTTTACTGATTATTACAATTATCATTGCCTTTCTAGTCTTCCGCCAATGGTCCCAGAGACGAGTACTAGATGATGTGCAAAAGACCCTCCAATACATATCTTCTCAATCTAAATAAATAGAAAAGGGGGAGATGTGGGAGTCCATGTCCTTAGTCTGCAAACAGATGAGGTCGCCTGAGGACTCTCCGCATTAGGTCATAAGAGTTCTGGGAACACTCTGCATGCAGATGTTCTTCTGATAATTGGGAACATGTTTTGCACGCAAGCTTGTTCCTGAACTATGGTTCCTATAAAGTTTGTTTCAAGTGTTTGTTATATTTAATTATTACATTTTTTTAGAGACAGTGTCTTGCTCCGTTTCCCAGGCTGGAATGCAGTGGTGCAAACATAGCTCACTGCAGCCTTGGCCTCTTGGGCTCAAGCAATCCTCTCACCTCAGATTCCCAGTGTTGGGATTACAGGCATGAGCCAGCACGCTTAGCAAATACGGTGTTTTTAAACATAAAAAAAAAAAGACCCCCTCTCTATTGCAGCTATATAAAAAGAGGTTCTGCTGGGCATGGTGGCGCGTGCCTGTAATCCCAGCTACTCAGGAGGCTGAGGCAGGAGAATTGCCTGAACCCAGGAGGCGGAGGTTGCGGTGAGCCGAGATCGCGCCATTGCACTCCAGCCTGGGTAACAAGAGCGAAAACTCCGTCTCAAAAAAAAAAAAAGAGGTTCTATTTTGCATCATGAAATTGCTCTAAAGAATCAGTTTTCAGTTTTCACTTTAGGAGGCCGAGGAGGGTGGATCACTTGAGGTCAGGAGTTTGAGACCAGCCTGGCCAACATGGTGAAACTCCACCTCTACTAAAAATTTTTTAAAAATTAAAAAAATTAGCCAGGTGTGGTGGCAGGCATCTGTAATCCCGGCTACTCAGGAGTCTGAGGCAGGAGAAACGCTTGAACCCGGGAGGCGGAGTTTGCAGTAAGCCGAGATCGCACCACTGCACTCCAGCCTGGGCAACAGAGTAAGGCTCTGTCTCAAAAAAAAAAAAAAAAATCAGTTTTAATAGAGTGGCACATTGAGAACATTCCCTGAACATTCATTCTGTTCTCCTGCGCAGCCAGGAGGCTCCAGTTAATTTTCCTGTTACCAACCTAGTTTGTTAACTGCAGATTTGTGTCTTTCCTTGAAAGGATAATTTAAACAAAAGAGTCTAAGATTATCTTAGAAATTGTTGCAATATCTGAAAAAAAAAAAAAGAACCTCCCAAAGAAACTTGCATTCTGATTGGTTGTCTTCCTTGATTGTTTGTTGCCATGGTGACCAGGAGGTTAAATCGCATATCTGTATTTCCTAAAGAAAAAATACTGGTTGGTTTTTTTCCTGCAAATCAAAAAGGATCATTTCTCTCCTTTCAGGAGCATGATATAATAAAAGCTTAGGGCTCTTCTAGATTTACGTTTTATCAAAGAAAGTGAGAGTCTTGTCTTATCCAAATTAACAGAAGCACTTAGTCCCGTGTCCAGTCGCTTGAGTGGCGGTGGCCGCTCTCCGAAGGGCAATTATGAAATGTACTAATATTGGGTACAGAGCGCCACATGGTGGTCAATTAGAGAACAACATGACCATATCTACTGTAACTAGACTCCCCCGCTCCCTTCCTGTCTGTTAGGCTGCCCTAGCAAAATAATACAAAATTGGTCTTAGTCTGATTGGGACAGAACCCTTGACTGCTTTGACCCATAGAATATGACAGATATGACACTGTGCTGGGCATGGTGGCTCACACCTGTAATCCCAACACTGAAAGGCAGAGGTGGGCGGATTGCTGGATCCCAGGAGTGCAAGGCCAGCCGGGGTGACACAAAAAGATTCCAACTCTACTAAACATAACTCTTAAAAATAGGCTGGCATGGTGGTGCGCGCCTGTAGTCCCAGTTACTTGGGAGGCTGAGGCAGGAATATCCCTTGAGCCTAGGAGTTTGAGAATGCAATGAGCTATGATGGCATCGCTGTACTCCAGCCTGGGTGACAGAGTGAGACCCTGTCTCAAAAAAAAAGAAAAAGGCCGAGGTGCGGTGGCTCACACCTGTAATCCCAGCACTTTGGGAGGCCAAGGCGGGCAGATCAAGAGGTCAGGAGTTCAAGACCAGCCTGGTCAACATGGTGAAGCCCCATCTCTATTAAAAATACAAAAATTAGCCAGGCATGGTGGTGCACACCTGTAATCCTAGCTACTCAAGAGGCTAAGGCAGGAGAATTGTTTGAACCCAGGAGGCAAAGGTTGCAGTGAGCGGAGATCATGCTACTGCACTGCAGCCTGGGTGACAAAGCAAGATTCCGTCTCAAAAAAAAAAAAAAATTAAAATAATAAAAATAAATAAAAAGCACCTGGTGTGGGATTTTCAATAAATAGTTACTGAATGCGTAAATCACAAGCTGTCAATGTTATCTATGTTGATCAGGGCATTTTCAGTCTCAAGCAATAGAAATCCAAGTCAAGCTGGCTAAAGGAGAAAGGAAAATTCACTGGCCATCTTATTGTAAGACAATAAGGTGGCTTAAAGATTAAAAACAAATTGAATTTTCTTTTCCATAGTAGCTCCAGGGAGAATATCTTTCAAGGCTGTGCATGTGGCAATCATTCAGGAACCCAGATTGTTGCTCAAAGCGTAGTCCCAGGACCAGCAACAGTCTCTGGAAATTCACAGGAAATGCACATTCCTAGGTCCCACCCCAGACCTACTAAGTCAGAAGCTCTGGAGGCAGGACCCAGAAAACTATGCCCTAACAAGCTCTCTGGGGATTTCTGATGCCCACTTTGAGAGCCACTGACCTCATGCCCCATCACCATTTGCATAATTGAAGCTGCCACCTCTGAGTGACTTGGTGAAATGGAAAAAAAGAAAGTCCAGAGCAAGAGATTTCCTTGTAAGCAGGTAAAGTGGAAATTGCACAACTCAAATCCATTTGCAAGCCACTGGGGAAGATCCAGTTAGGTGATCACAGCCAACCTCAAGGGAGGCTGGGAAATGTAGTCCCCAGCCAGGTAGCTATGTGCCTGAGGAGAAGGGGAGATGGGCTTTTGCTGTCTGAAGGTTTTTGTTTGTGTGTGTGTGTTAAGAGACAGGACCTCATTCTGTCGCCCAGGCTGGGGTGCAGTAGCTGCAGCCTCAGCCTCCCAGGCTCAAGTGTGAGCCTTCTGTCTCAGCCTCCCAAGTAGCTGGGACTACAGGTGCATACCACCACGCCCAACTAATTTTTGCATTTTTTAAGAGACTAGATCTCAACATGTTGCCCAGACTGGTCTCAAACTCCTGGGCTCAAGGAATCCATTCCAAAGTGCTTGGATGACAGGCATGAGCCACCACTCCGGGTCTCTGTCCAAAGCTGCAGCCATACTCCTCAGGCTCCCAAAGTCTTCCTTGTTATCTGAAAGCAGAAATAAATAGTTCTCTGGTACAAGCAGTTTTCATGGACACCTCCTCAGGTGATATGGTGAGGCTTTGTGTCCCCACCCAAATCTCATCTTAAATTGTAATTCCCATAATCCCCATGTATCAAAGGAGATACCAGGTGGAGATAACTGAATCATGGGGGTGGTTTCCCCCATGCTGTTCTCATGATAGTGAGTTCATGAGGTCTAATGGTTTTATAAGGGGCTCTTTCCCCTTCACTGGACACTTCTTCTTCCTGCCTCCCTGGGAAGAAGGTGCCTTGCTTCCCCTTTGCCTTCTGCCATGATTGTAAGTTTCCTGAGGCCTCCCCAGCCATGTGGAACTGTGAGTCAATTACACCTCTTTCCTTTATAAATTACCCAATCTCAGAAAAAAAAAAAAAAAAACAGTTAAGATATCAGTGCAAGAAGAAAAACATAAATAAATGAATGAATGAATAAATAAATAAATAAATAAATAACCCAGTCTCAGGCAGTTCTTCATAGCAGTGTGAACATGGACTAATACACCAGGGCACTGCCAAAAGGGTCCTTAAAGACTTTGTTCCCCAACATCAGTTTAGCCACTTGGGAACAAGAGGCCAGAAATTGCTGCAGACAGGGAACAGAGGTCTTATGCACGCCATGGACTGAAATGTGTCCCCTTATCCCCCAAAATTCATATGTTGAAGCCCCCAACCCCCAATATGACTGTATCTGGGGATAGAGTCTTTAGGAGGTAATTAGGTTAAATGAAGTCCCAAGGTGGGATCCTAATCTGATAGGACTATGACCTTATAAGAAGAGAAGGGGCCAGGTGCAGCGGTTTATGCCTGCAACCCCAGCTCTTTGAGAGGCCGAGTCTGGAGGATCACTTGAGCCCAGGAGTTTGAGACCAACCTGGGCAACAGAATGAGACCCTGCCTCCAAAAAAATAAAAAATAAATTTTGTAAAAGAGAAGAGAAAGCTGTCTCCCGACAATGTGAGGACACAGTGAGAAGGTCACTGTCTGCAAACCATGAAGACAGCCCTCCTCAGAACCTGAACACGCTGGTACCCTGATCTCATACTTCCAGCCTCCAAAACTGTGAGAAAACAGAATTCTGTTATTTCAGCCACCCAGTCTGTTGTATTGGCTCACAGCACTCTGAGCTGACTTAAGACAGTCTAGAGGGGAGATATTGTTAGGAGAAGAGAAAGAGACCTCTAAGAAGGTGAGGATGTGCCTAAGACCCTTCCCAGTGTAGCTCCAGCAGTCCTCAGCCTCTGTCTTCCTTGGGTCCTCATGGATGACAAAGAAGCCACCTTCACAAAAAGGTACCATTGACTGGGTCTGCAAAAGACCCAGTGGGACTCACAGGAGCTCACATCAGGGTCACTGGAGTCAAGTGCCACCATGCCACAGATTCACCACATCTGGGATCTCACCACTAGCACTAAATCTGGGAATAGGAAACCTCACCCAGTGTGGAGCCCAAGAAGCAAGCTTCTAGTCTGGGAAATCCTGTCTCTTTTGATGGCACTCCCAATTCCTCCTTCCTTGGCTCTAATCCACACTTATTACTGTGGTCTACAGAGCCCTGTGTGTCTAGCTCCTGCACAGTAACTCAAATGGCAGTAACACTTTCTATTTATTAAAATTCATTCTCCCATTCTTCCCTTTAGTAATAAGAGGATTGTGGCTGCCCAATTAGAAGCAACATCTGGCCTGGGCATGGTGGCTCATGCCTGTAATCCCAGCACTTTGGGGTGCCAAGGTGGGAGGATCATTTGCTCCCAGGAGTTCGAGACCAGCCTTAGCAGTGTAGTGAGACCCCATCTCTATGAAAGAAAAGAGAGACAGAGAAACAAACAAACAAAAAAACCAAATAAACAACATCTGCCAGCCTCTCTGTTAACTAAGTACGCTCATGCACCCAAGTTCAAGCCCTTATGAGGTCAAGTGATGTGTACAGCTTCTGGTCAGCTCCTTGTAAACAAAGATGCTGGCCCTTGACTGTCTTCCTTTCTCCTTCCTGGCTGGGGAACAATTGCAGCATGAACGTATCTAAGATAGAAGCCATTTGTTAAAGATATCAAAACCAATTCACCAGCCTGAACACCCTCATGAAGCAAAAGTGTCTGCCTGCCCCAGACAGGTCACCTACTTTTGAATAGAGGGTGAGAGAAAAACGAAAGTTTATCTTAGGTAAGCCACAGTCTTTCATTAGATCTTTTCACTGTCTCAAACTCTCTTTTGTATTTTTCATCTTTTATTTCCTTTGTGCATCAGTCTAGATATTTTCTAGTGGCCTGACTTAATCCTGTCTTCTGTTGTGTCTAATCTGTTGTTAAGCACATTGACTGAATTACTTGTTACTTGTGTAATTCTAAGAGGTGCAAGTGCAGCTTTGTTACATGGATGTATTGCACAGTAGTGACGTCTGGACTTTTGGTGTACCCATCACCTGAATGATGTACTTTGTATCCATTAAGTCACTTCTTATCCCTCATCCCCTACCAGGGCCTCACTCTTCCCAGTTTCCAATGTCTATTATTCCACACTTTATCTGTGTATACATATTATTTAGCTTCCACTAATAAGTGAGAACACAGGGCATTTGACTTTCTGTTTCTGAGTTATTCCACTTAAGAAAATAGCCTCTAGTTCCATCCATGCTGCTGCAAAATACATGATTTCATTCCTTTTTATGGCTGAGTAGTATTCCATTGTATGGGTATGTGTATATGTGTGCATGCATATATATATATATATACACACATAAGTATGTGTGTTTGTGTGTGTGTGTGTGTATATATATATATATATATGTACATATATAATATATATATATAAAACATTTTCTTTATCCAATCATCTATTGCTGAACACTTAGGTTGATTTCATATCTTTGCTATTGGGGATATGACTGCTGTAAACATATAAGTGCAGGTATCTATTTTTTTTTCCTTTTTTTTTTTTTTTTGAGATGGAGTCTTGCTCTGTTGCCCAGGGTGCCAGGGTGGAGTGCAGTAGTCTGTTCTCTGCTCACTGCAACCTCTACCTCCTGGGTTCAAGCAATTCTCATGCCTCAGTCTCCTGAGTAGCTGGGATTACGGGTGTGTGCCACCATGCCCAACTAATTTTTTGTATTTTTAGTAGAGATAGGGTTTCTCCATGTTGACCAGGCTGGTCTTGAACTCCTGACCTCAGGTGATCCACCCACCTCAGCCTCCCAAAATGTTGGGATTACAAGTATGAGCCACAGTACCTGGCTATCTTTTTGATGTAATGATTTATTTTCCTTTGGGTATATACCCCATAGTGGAATTGCTGGGTCAAATGGTAGTTCTATTTTCATTTTTTTTTTTTTAGAAATTTCCATACCGTTTTCTGTTTTCTATGGAGATTGTACCAATTTACACTCCCACCAACAGCATACTTAATTTCAGTTATGGTACTTTTCTACTCTAGAATTGCCATTTCTCTGGTAAAATTACCCATCCTTTCATATAATCCCTACTTTTTTTCTCTTTTGTCTTGAGCATATTAATTCTAGCTATTTAAGATCCTTGTCTGGTAACTCCAATGTTAATATTAGCCATGGGTCTATTTATACTATCTGTTTTTTCTCTTGCTTTTCAATCATTTCGTCTTGCCTCTAGCATGCCTAGCTATTGAATGCCAGGAATTGTATACGAAAAATTATACATATTCCTCCAGAAATTCTCTTTATGCAGATAGAGTGGGGCTCGTCACTTTAATTCAGTCAAAAACTGGGCTGAATCTAGACTGGGTTGCCATTTTGGAAAGGCTCTGCGCATATCTAGTTTGCACTTGCTCATGAATTTTCAACTTGGAGCCTGGGTTATAACCTGGGGGTCCATGGCCCTGGCAGTTCTTGAACTCTTCTTGTCTCTCCAGCATTACAAGTCTGCCAAAAGTCTATTTTGCTTTTCAGAGCCTATCTTATTGGCATCTTAGACTCTACCCCATGTAGCTTCAGAGTTCTGCAATGTCCTAAAACAAGAACCAGAAAATCATTAGGCTTTTTTTAACTTCTCCTTTCCCCAGGTCCTAGTGCTTCAAGTCTAATTTTGTCCTTCCTGCTCTGTGAGTGTCTGAGAAGGATTCTTCTGCCCAACTCATCTGCCCAGCACTTCAGTCTCCTTCCCCATGCCCAGAAGCATCAAATGCCCTGGAGGCAGGAACTACAGAATGTTGGCTCAGCTCACCTCACTATACTGTTTCCCCATATTTGGAATTTTGTTCTCTTGACTCCTAGTTGCCCTCCAGCTCACCAATGCTTTGAAATAATCATTGCTGCTTTTTATGTTTTTATGTGTTTTTTTTTTGAAACAGAGTGTCGCTCTATCACCAGGCTGAAATGCAGTGGCACGATCTCGACTCACTGCAACCTCCGCCTCCTGGGTTCAGGTGATTCTCGTGCCTCAGCCTCCCGAGTAGCTGGGATCAGAGGCACGTGCCACCACACCCAGCTAATTTTTATATTTTTAGTAGAGATAGGGTTTCACCATGTTGGCCAGGATGGTCTCAGTCTTCTGACCTTGTGATCCACCTGCCTCAGCCTCCCAAAGTTCTGGGATTACAGGTGTGAGCCACCATGCCCAGTCACTTTTTACATTTTTAATTGGCTTTTCAAATTACTCCTAGCAGCACTATTAGTCTTTCACAAATGATTTCATCATATTTAGAATCACAGGTTGTTGTATTTTGAGATTTTTGGTATTCATACTTAGCCTGTACCCTGACTAACACATAACTTGGCACCTGGTAATGGTGCTGCAATAACAAAACCCTGAAATATGTGACATTAGCTTAACAATCAGGCAACAGGTAATTTAAAAAACAGATTTTCAGCTGGGCACAGTGGCTCACACCTGTAATCCCAGCACTTTGGGAGGCTGAGGTGGGCAGATCACCTGAGGTCAGAAGTTCAAGACCAGCCTGGCCAACATGGTGAAACTCCATCTCTATAAAAATACAAAAATTAGGCAGGCATGATGGCAGGTGCCTGTAATCCCAGCTACTCATTTGGCTGAGGTGGGAGAATTGCTTGAACCCAAGAGGCAGAGGTTGTAGTGAGCCCAGATTGTGCCGTCGCACTCCAGCCTGGGTGACAGAGCAAGACTCCATCTCCAAAAAAATAAAACAGGTTTTGCAGACCTCATGGCCAATGACCCCATGGGGCTGTGTAAAATCATTTGATAGAAAAGTCATTTGTAATAACATAGAAGACAGTTCATATGCTTATGAAGTCTCTGGTTTAGGGAGCTTTTTAAAAATAGGGTTTTTAAAATTGTAGTAGAATATATATAACATAAAATTTGCTATTTTAGCCACTTTTAAGTGTGCAATTAAGTGGTATTAATTGCATTCACAATGTTGTGAAACCATCACCACTACCAATTTCTAGAACTTTTCATCACCCCAAACAGAACTCCGCAACTGTTATTTAGGGAATAATTTGTTGTTATAATTTTTAAATTGAGATACCATTCATCTACTACAAAACTCACCTCCTTTAAAGTTTACAATTTAGTATATTATATATTCACAAACTTGTGTAACCATCACCACAATCTAATGCTTGACCTCTTTCATTGCCCTAAAAAGAAACCCCATACCCATTAGGAGTCACTCTCCATTCTCTTCCATCCCCAGCCCTTGGCAACCCTAATCTACTTTCTGTCTATGTAGATTTGCATGTTCTGGACATTTTATAAAGATAGAATCATACAGTATGTGGCCTTTTGTGTCTGGCCTCTTTCACTCAACATAATGTTTTCTGGGTTCATCCATGTTGTATCATGTGTCCAAATTTCATTCTGTTTTTAATGGCTGAATAACATTCCATTGTATGGGTATACTAAATTTTATTTATCTATTCATCAGTTGAGAGATATTTAGGTTATTTCTATTTTGGAAATCTTATAAATAATACTGCTCTAAACATTCATGTATGAGTTTTTGTGTGAACATATGTTCTTGGGTATATATCTAGGAGTGGAATTGCTGGGCCATATGGTAACTCTATGTTTAACTTTTGAAGAACTGCCAAGTTGGTTTCCAAAGTTGCTATACAATTTTACATTCCCCACCAGCAATGTAAGAGAATTATAATTTTTCCACATCTTTTCCAAGACTTGTTGTTGTCTGTCATTTTTATAATAGCCATCATAGTGGGTGTAAAGTATCTCATTGTGATTTTGATTTGCATTTTCCTAATGACTAATGATGTTGCCTTCTTTTCATGCACTTCTTGGTCATTTGTATATCTTCTTCAAAATAATGTGTGTTCAAATTGTTTTCTCATTTTAAATTGGGATTGTTTATATTTTGTTGTTGAGTTGCAAGAGTTATACTATATATAATATACATATAGTATATATACTGGATGCTAGATTCTGATTTTATATATAATTTACAATTATTTTATCCCATTCTGTTTGTTGCCTTTTTACTTTCTTGATGGTACCCTTTAAAGCATGAAAGTTTTACAATTTGATATGTCCCATTTATCTTTTTCTGTAGTTGTTTATCCCTTTCATGTCATATTTAAGAAACCATTGCCTAGTCTAAGATCATCAAGACCTACTCTATTTATTTTTTCTAAGATTTAACAGTTTTAGCTGTTACAATTAGGTCTTTGATTTGTTTTGAGTTAATTTTTGTATATGGTATGAGGTAGGGGTCCAACTTTATTCTTTTGCTTGTGGATATCCAATTATCCCAGCACCATTAGTTAAAAAGGCTATTCCTTCCCCCATTAAATCATCATGGCACTCTTGTTGAAAATCAATTGACCATGAATGTGAGAGTTTATTTCGGATTCTCAATTCTATTTCATTGATCTATATGTCTGCAGGGGAATGATTTTTAAAAGGCAGGATATTGATGTATTCTGGCTACTTCCTGCTGCTTTTAACAAATAATAGGTCAGAAATGCTCCCAGGCAAGAATTGGCCACTTCATGAACAATGATGGACAGAAGTAAAATTCAGCAAAGAAAAGAGGCGTTTTCTTTCTTTAGCCTAACATCTAAATGCATTGTGAGTCTTGAGGCTTGGAGTCTTACAGATTAACAAGGTTACTACCTCTAAGCAACAAGAGAGAGATTTCAAGCCTTTTGAGGATTGACATTAAGATTTCATGGCCAGGAAATGAGAATCAGACCAGTAGCAAAAATCTGATTCCATATATTATTGTTCCATTCAAGATTGTTGTTTCCAATGGTCTCAAATAGCTGCTATAAATATGGGGTGATCACAGGAACTATCAATGGCTTACAGACACCTTATGCAAGCTCACTGCACCATCTGTAAAGTTGTCTTGCCAAAGAGTGAGATTTAAATTTGATTGAGCTTCTAATTCTAAATACTAGTTTACAGGATAAACAGGGAACAGAAGAATACATTAAGAAACCCTGCAGGGATGCAGTCAGCAGAATTCAGAATGTGGAAAAGCTATAGGAGAAAATGACCTGGTTTCTCCAAAAAATAACTGCAAGAAATTAAATAATGATCCATGCTACAATATGGATGAGTCTTAAAAACATTATGCTAAGTGAAAGAAGCCAAACACAGAAGCCCACATATTATATGATTTCATTTATATGAAATAACCATAATAGGCAAATCTGTAGAAAAGGAAGAAAGTGAGTGGTTGCAGGGGCTGCCAACTGGCTTGGGGTTTCTTTTTTGGGGTGATGAAATGTTCTAGAATTAGATAATGGCAATAGTTGCACAACTCTGTGAATATACTAAAAGCCATTGAATTGTAACCTTTAGATGGATGGATTATATTATTTTCTCTAAATAAAGCTGTTTAAAAATCACAAAGAAAAAAGAAGGGGAGATGTAATACATGAAATATATGGACTTTGTTTTGATCCTGACTGAAAATGTTTTAAATTATGAGACATTTGGACAAATCTAACTGACTAGGTACTTGATGATATTAAGAAAGTATTGGCCAGGCACGGTGACTCATGCCTACAATCTCAACACTTTGGGAGGCCAAGGTGGGAAGACTGCTTGAGCCCAGGAATTTGTGACCAGCCTGAGCAACATAGCAAGACCCCATCTCTACAAAAAAAAAAATAATAATAAATTAGCCAGGCATGGCAGCATACACCTGTAGGTCCAGCTACTTGGGAGGCTGAGGTGGGAGAACCACTTGAATGCAGGAGGTGGAGGATGTAGTGAGCCGTGATCATGCCACGGCACCCCAGCCTGGGCAATGGAGCAAGACCCTGTCTCAAAAAAAATTAAGAGAAAATATTTTTAATACGGGGGGGTTATTGTAATGATATTGTAATTATGTTTTTAATAGTATTTATCTCTTGGAGATACCTACTGAAGTGTTTATGGGTTAAACACCATGTCTGAAATTTGCTTTAAAATAATCAAATCATAACGGAAAGTAAGAGAATATAGATGAAATGAAACTGACATATATTGAAAATTGTTGAATTCTCTCTTTTGGACAGTTCAAAATTACCCATAACAAAAAGAAAAAGAAAAAATCTGAATGATTAAGAATTATATCTAGAAGAGATCTTGAGGGGTGGGACTCATAAATGGAATTGATTGGAATCAAACAGACCAAAAACTTAACAAGTATTTGAGAAAATTTTCTTACTAAGGCAACCATAAGCCTGATCTATAAAAGACTAATTGCTCAATATCTCAGAGAGGTGAGCTGAATTCTGCAGTTGCTTTTGCCATAGGGCACTTGTTTATTCTGGGAGCAGGCAGGAGGCAGAGAATCTGGGCCTTTTACCAATAGACAGCCACTTACTGGTGGAGAATGGGGTCAGAGCTACACTCTGAGACTTTGGCAGAGACTTGAGATGGCTCAAGGGCAGAGGTATTTTCCCCTTAGGATGTCTGTAAAACCTACACCCAGGTGATGCAGGACATTGAAAATCTAAGCAAAAAGTCTCTGGAAAGTACAATGGAACTTTCAGTAATCTCACAGATAAAGCTTAGAGTTTAGGATTCACTGGAGAAGAGCCTAGAATCTGAGATACCAGATTCTCAGATGAAAACTTGAGAGATCTGTGCATTAACCAGAGATAGAGTAAGCATTACCAGGACTGCAACCACCCCTGACTTACTACAGTTTCTGACTGGGCTAAGACAGGCATCCACGACTTAATAAACTTAACATAAAAAAGACTAAATCCCCTTTGAAGGAAGATAAATTATCTAAAATATCTACAACTTTTACACCCAATGATCAGCATTCAGTCAAGCATTATTAAACATACCAAGGAAATGATCATATGACAGAACACCAAAAGAAAAAACAGACACTAGAAACAGCCCCACAAATAAAAATTTAAAAAATAAATTTTTTAAGAATTGACATGTATAAAAAATTCAAATGGAAGTTCTAGAACAGAACATTTTAATATCTGAAATTAAGTACTTATTAGGTGGTTTTAACAGCAAATTAGACATAAAAGAAGAAAAGATTAACTGAAAGCCATGTAACTCAAAGGCATGTCAATGGAAAATATCCAAACTGAACCACCAAAAGAAAAAGAATTGAAATAAAGAAACAAGCACTAGGAATATGTGACACACAGCATAAAGGTCTAACATACATGTAATTGGAGTCTCTGAAGACATCCAGAGAGGAAATGGTGCAGAAACAATATTGGAAGACATAACATCTGCAAATGTTTCAGAACTGATGAAAGACACCAATCCACAAATTCAAGAAGTTTTTCAAACCCAGAATAAAATAAACACAAAGGAAATCAAACACAGACACATTTTAGTAAAACTCCTAAAAGACAAAGGCAAAGAGAAAAGTCTTAAAAGCAGTCATATAAAAGAGGGTATATTACCTTCAAAGGAGGAGCATTAATGCTGACAGCTGACTTCTCAACAAGAAGACAATGAATTCTATTTTTTTTAAGTGCTGAGAGAAAGTAAATGCCAACCTAGAATATATACTCAGTGAAAATAAGATTACGACATACTGTAGTCCCAGCTTAAACATACTATACAAGATTTTTTTTAACTTTATGGTCTTAAACTAATATTGAGTTACTTAATGAATAATCTTTGAACACCTAGATAATTTATAAGTATTGGTTAATATAAAAGATTTTAAAAAGAAAATGAGAAAGAAAAACGGACGGTATCATACTATCTGGATGATGGACAGAAAAAGTAAAACTAGAATTTGATTTTTTTTTCTGTCTTTAAAATGGCAAAGCGATCTTAAAGTATTTAGTCCGCTCTCAGTAGGACATAGTGAAAAGTTATTCTTTACCTTTTGTGAAATTTGTCCAGGTAGCAGAAGTTCTTGCCTTACTAAATACTCTTGTTTGAGAAGATTTAACTTTTTCTTTCTTTTTGTTGACTTTTGTCATATTGTTGTTTATTTTTAAAACATGCAGTAAAAGATTCTCACTTAGAAAGAGCTAAATTCCCTCATAGTTACTTCTACTATATTTTTTTGTATTTTATTTGAGACAGAGTTTCACTCTGTCACCCAGGCTGGAGTGTAGTAATATAATCTTGGCTCACTGCAACCTCCACCTCCTGGGTTCAAGTGATTCTCCTGCCTCAGCCTCCCAAGTAGCTGGGACTACAGGTGCCTACAGCCACACCCAGCTAATTTTTTGTATTTTTAGTAGAAATGGGTTTCATCATGTTGGCCAGGCTGGTTTCAAACTCCTGACCTCAGGTGATCTGCCCACTTCAGCCTCCCAAAGTACTGGAATTATAGGCATGAGCCACTATGCCTAGCCTATACTTATTTTTAATTTTTTTTGTTTTTTGAGACAGGGTCTCACTCTGTCACCCAAGCTGGAGTGCAGTGGTGCAATCATGGCTCTCTGCAGCCTTGAATTCCCAGAGCCAAGTGACAATCCCACCTTGGCCGGGACCACAGGCATGCACCACCATGCCCAGGTAATTAAAAAAAAAAATTGTAGAGACAGAGTCTCCCTATATTGCCCAGGCTGATCTCAAACTCCTGAGTTCGACTGATCCTCCTTCCTTGGCCTCCCAAAGAGTTGGGATTACAGGCATGAGCCACTGTGCCTGGCCTATTTTTTAATATCTTGATTATCATTATGGTTAATAGGGTAGCCAAGCTATAATTATTTCTTTCTCTTAGGCAATTATGCACCTATCTTAGTCAAGTGATCAGTATCTTAGACAATTCTTTTTGATGTTGCCTTTCATAAAATCAGACTATAAATTCAGAAAAATTAAAAACCATCAAAATGCTTGTACATTCAGAGGACAATTCTTTTTGATGTTGTCTTTCTTTTTTTTTTTTTTTTTCTTGAGATAGAGTCTGGCTCTGTCACCCAGGCTGGAGTGCAGTGGCACGATCTCAGCTCACTGCAACCTCCACCTTCCAGGTTCAAGAGATTCTCCTGCCTCAGGCTTCTAAGTAGCTGGGATTACAGGAGAGTGCCACCAGGCCCAGCTAATCTTTGTATTTTTAGTAGAAATGGGGTTTCACCATGTTGGTCAGGCTGGTCTCAAACTCCTGACCTCATGACCTGCCCACCTCGGCCTCCTAAGGTGCCGGGATTACAGGTATGAGCCACCACGCCCAGCCAATATTGCTTTTCATAAAATCAGACTACAAATTCAGAAAAATTAAAAACCATCAAGATGTGTGTACATTCAAAATAATCTTTGGTCCTTCCTGGGTGGCCAAAGCTCCAAAGATTCATTCCCTCACCTTGTAACCCACCATAGGAAATACACACACAGGGTGGGATGCTACAAATCTTAAATATATTTGATAGGTTTTTGTTGTTGTTGTTGCTTTTTTTTTGAGATGGAGTCTCACTCTGTTGCCCAGGATGGAGTGCAGTGGCGTGATCTTGGCTCACTGCAACCTTTGCCTCCCAGTTTCAAGCAATTCTCCTGCCTCTTCTGGAGAATGTTGCCCAGGCTGGTCTTGAACTCCTGGGCTCGAGCAATCCACCTGCCTTGGCTTCCCAAAGCGCTGGAATTACAGGTGTGAGCCACCATGCCCAGCCTATATTTGATTTGCTTCTGTTTTTAAAATGATTCAACAATAGTGCAAAACTTCTCTGATTTTTGAACACACAATGTGAAAAATGCTTTCAAATTAAAAAGACAAGCCCGGCCTTAATTTTGTGCATTAAATGTCACTATTATAAATATATCTCAGAGATTGTTCACTTTTACAGAATGGTGATGTATCAATATCTTCAATGTCCATAATCTGTTCTCGCCCCCAGGAGAAACACTGATGTAATTCTCTTGGAGTAATTAGGTAGTATGCCCTAGCAGAGCATTCTACTTTCTTCTTATTAGATAGTATTAGTCACTGTAGTAAATTCCCCATCATTATCTAGTCCCATAATCAATAGGTGACTTCTGCTTTCCTTTCATGCTTTCCTGAAGATTAGCTGGAAACTACAGGCTAGAAATTGGGTCTTGGACAAATGAAAATCAAAGTGCCTTGATGAATAGACAATACTCAATACCCTGAGCTACTGACCCTTCAAGGAATAGACTCACTGGGTTCAGGCTTTCCCATGTGTATGTGTAACAGGCTTTCATGCTGTTGATAAAGACATACCCGAGACTGGGTGATTTATTTAAAAAAAAAAAAAAAAAAAGGTTTAATGGACTCACAGTTCCAAGTGGCTGGGGAGGCCTCACAATTATGGCAGAAGGCGAAAGGCATGTCTTACATGGCAGCAGGCAAGAGAGAGAACTTGTGCAGGGAAACTGCCCCTTATAAAACCATCAGATTGCTCTCTGCTTCTCCTGTTCGACAGACAGCAGCATCTTCTTGTGCATTGCCAGCCGTGTCCTTGAGACACCATAGTGAAGGTGAAGGCCAGAGTCAACAGATTTGGTGAAACTGGGCGCCTGGTCATCAGGGCTGCTTTTAACTTTGGTAAAGTGGATATTGTCGCCATCAATGATCCTTTTATTGACCTCAACTACATGATCTACATGTTCCAGTATGATTCCACCCATGGCAGATTCCATGGCACCATCAAGGCTGAGAACAGGAAGCTAGTCATCAATGGAAATCCCATCACCATCTTCCAGGAGCGAGATCCCTCCAAAATCAAATGGGGCGATGCTGGCAGAGTCCATCATGGAGTCCACAGCAATCTTCACTACCATGAAGAAGGCTGGGGCTCACTTGCAGGGAGGAGCCAAAAGGGTCATCATCTCTGCCCGCTCTGCTGACACCCCCATGTGTTTGTGATGGATGTGAACCATAAGAAGTATGACAACAGCCTCAAGATCATCAGCAATGCCTCCTGCACCACCAACTATTTAGTGCCCCTGGCCAAGGTCATCCATGACAACTTTGGTATTATGGAAGGACTCATGACCACAGTCCACACCATTACTACTACCCAGAAGACTGTGGATGGCCCCTCCAGGAAACTGTGACATCATGGCCTCGAGGCTCTCCAGAATATCATCCCTGCCTCTACTGGCACTGCCAAGGCTGTAGGCAAAGTCATCCCCGAGCTGAATGGGAAGCTTATCGGCATGGCCTTGCGTATCCCCACCACCAATGTGTCAGTCATGGACCTGACCTGCCGTCTGGAAAAACCTGTTAAATACATGATGACATCAAGAAGGAGGTGAAGAAAACATTGGAGGGCCCCCTCAAGGACATCCTGGGCTGCACTGACACCAGGTTGTCTCCCCTGACTTTGACAGTGACACCCACTCTTCCACCTTCGATGCTGGGGCTGGCATTGCCCTCAACGACACTTTGTCAAGCTCGTTTCCTGGTATGACAATGAATTTGGCCACAGCAACAGGGTGGTGGACCTCATGGCCCACATGGCCTCCAAGGAGTAAGACCCCCGGACCAACAGCCGCAGCAAGAGCATGAGAGGAAGAGAGAGGCCCTCACTGCTAGGGAGTCCCTGCCACACTCAGTCCCCCACCACACTGAGAGTCTCCCCTCCTCACAGTTTCCATGCAGATCCCCTGAAGACAGAGGGAACTAGGGAGCTCCACTTTGTTGTGTACCATCAATAAAGTCCCCTGTGCTCAGCCAAAAAAAAGAACAAAAACCTTCAGATCTCACGAGACTTATTCACTATCACAAGAACAGCGCAAGAAAGATCTGTCCACATGATTCAAATACCTCCCACTGTGTCCCTCCCACAACACATGGGAATTGTGGGAGCTACACTCTAAGATGAGATTTTGGTGGGGACACAGTCAAACCATATCACCGTGTAAACCAGCATTGTCACCCCAAGTAGACATCTGTGATATTTTGTACCAGGAGCAGAACCAGGATTTCCAGAATCCTTTCTAGTCCATAAGTAAATTATTTCATGACAACTAACCTATATCTAATAAAATTTTTTTAAAAAAACAGACTCCTATTTACATAGAACAAAATGAAACTGATGAAGGAAATCTACTTGTGGTTATTTACTTTTAATATTATTGAGACTTGCTTTACAAATGTTCTATCTTTTTATAGGGATAGGAAGAACCTCTTTTCCTTTCTTCGTGACCCACTGCCAACTCTCAATTTAACATTTATACTTGTGGAAACTGGAATGAAAGCCTTTCAGTAGTATTTTTCCATCTGACTCTTCCAAATTCTGGAAAACATATCCTGTGTCAAATCTCAATATAAATTATAAACTGTCTGGGTGCGGTGGCTCATGCCTGTAATGCTAACACTCTGGAAGGTAGGGGTAGGATGATGGCTTGAGCCCAGGAGTTTGAAGCCAGCCTGGGCAATATAGCAAGATCCCATCTCTACAAAACATCACTTTTAAAAAAAATTAGCCAGGTGAGGTGGTACATGCCTGTAGTCCCAGCTACTCAGGAGGCTGAGGCGGGAAGAGTGCCTGATCCCAGGAAATTGAAGCTACTGTGAGCCATGATTGTACCACCACATTCCAGCCTGAGTAACAGAGCAAGACTGTCTCAAAAAAAAATTATAAGCTAAAAAATCATCAGAGACTGAAATAATAGTTCAAATCAGAATGAAGATGAATGCTTTTATAATGGGTAAGGCTTAGAAAAATTATAACTGCTCCTTAACAAAGAACATTGGTTGTGCTTGAATTTTATGGTTATAATATATCAATAAATAACTGAACCATATTTACATATGTATCTCTGGAGAGATCCATAATGAGTCTGATAAAAATATGAAAGACATCAATTGACCCTGTCTGTGTAACTACTTAGAATAATGGGTAGACATTATTACAAATAACTTCATCCTTTCTGATCATGCGGAAAAACTTCATCCTTCATGACAATGCAACATTTTCATGGATTTAATTCGCATTGGCTCCCATTGTTGCAAGGAATATAATTAGACAAATCGATTTATGTGAGAATAAAGCCAGTTAATCTAGTATGAAAAGCCCACCATTATGGAACAAAGGCTGATATGTAGAACTTCATTTGTAGAACAAGATGCTACAAGCCCTCCTAGGAAATTTAACCAGTACATATGCTGTGGCTTACAGGATCTCAGCCCAGACGTAAAGGATCTTGAAGGAGAAGAAATCACCCATAAATGTAGGCAGTAGGGCGCAGTGGCTCACACCTGTAATCCCAGCACTTTGGGAAGCTCCTGAGATCAGGAGTTTGAGATCAGCCTAGCCACATGGTGAAACCCCGACTCTACCAAAAAATACAAAAATTAGCTGGGCATGGTGGCATACACCTGTGATCCCACCTCCTCCAGAGGCTGAGGTATGAGAATTGCTTGAACCCAGGAGTTGGAGGTTGCAGTGAACCAAGATTGCACCATTTCACTCCAGCTTGGGTGACAGAGAAAGACTCCATCTCAAAAAAAAAAAAAAAAAAAAAGTAGGCAGTAAAAGAAAGAGTTCCGGACTAATAGAGTCCAGTCCAAATATACAACTCTGGATCCCTTACCCAATCTCCAGACAGAAGCTAATTCCCTGGTTTTAGCCGTTCTCACCACCACATAATTCTAGATTTACTAACCATACAACAAAGAGGCCTTTGTGTGCAACTGACACCTCTTGTTTTATCTGTGTAAGTTGACCAAGCCAAGCAGGACAGAGCCTACACTATGTAAAGGCACAAATCAGAGACCACGTGAAATAGCCACCATGGGCTCCAAAGTGCTTGTAATCCCAGCACTTTGGGAGGCCAACGCAGGAGGATCCTCCCACAGCACATTTAATTCCATCTCAAAGGGTGGTGACTTCTCCTGGAAGAAGTCACTCTCATGGAAATTGGAGTCCTAGAGACTTCGAGGGTCCCGTCTCTTTGCGTGGGTTCCCACTGATCCTCTCAGTTCCAGTCTGCCCTGGCTTCCCCATTTCATATCCCATCTTCCCTTCCCAACACCTGCCCTGCTGACTTCAGGCTGTACCAGCAGATGCAGAGAGAGCAGCCTTATATATGTGGCTCAACAAGCTTATGCAACAATGCATACAGTCAAATCCCTATCACCAATCCCTTATGAATTGTGAAATTCAGCTTCCTATGTACATTTACCTAGATGATATGGTTTGGCTGTGTCCCCACCCAAATCTCATCTTGAATTGTAGCTCCCATAATTCCCAGGTGTTGTGGGAGGGACATGGTGGGAGATAAGAGAATCATGGGGGCAGTTTCCCCCATACTGTTCTCATGGTAGTGAATAAGTCTCACGAGATCTGATGATTTTATAAGGGGTTTCCCCTTTCACTTGATTCTCATTCTCTCTTGCCTGCCACCATGTAAGACATGCCTTTTCCCTTCCACCATGATTGTGAGGCCTCCCCAGCCATGTGGAACCGTAAGTGCATTAAACCTCTTTTTCTTTATAAATTACCCAGTCTTGGGTATGTCTTTATCAGCAATGTGAGAACAGACTAATACACTAGACCTAGTACCCAGTTATTCGATCAAACACTAACCTAGGTGTTGCTATGAAAGTATTTTGTACATGTGACTGACATCTACTATCAGTTGACTTTAAGTAAAGGAAATTATCCTAGATAATCTGGGTGAGTCTGATTCAATCAGTTGAAAGGCCTTTGGTGAAGCAGAAACGAGGTTTCCCTGGAAAGAAGCAGTTTTGCTTTAGAATTACATCAATTCCTGCCTGAGAGCTCCCAGCCTAACTTGTAGATCTTGGACTTACCTGGCTAGTCCCTAAAATGGCAGAAGCCCATTCATTTGCAACAAGTAAATATATAAGGCCAGGCATGGTGGCTTACATCTGTAATCCCAGCACTTTTGGGAGGCCAAGGCAGGCAGATCACCTGAGGTCAGGAGTTCGAGACCAGCATGGCCAACATGGCGAAACCCTGTCTCTACTAAAAAAACAAAAAACAAAAATTAGCTGGGTGTGGTAGCAAGCAACTGTAATCCCAGCTACTTTGAGGCTGAGGCAGGAGAATCACTTGAACCTGGTAAAAGGAGGTTGCAGGGAGCCGAGATTGCTCCACTGCACTCTAGCTTGGGCAACAGAGCAAGACACTATCTCAAAAAATAAAATACATAAATAAATACATGTACACATACATGCATGCATATATACATGTATATGTATATATGTTTATGTGCATATATCTTAGTCTGTTTTGCTTTGCTATAAAAGAATTACCTAGGCCAGGCACGGTGGCTCACACCTGTAATCCTAGCACTTTGGAAGGCCAAGGTGGGTATATCACGAGGTCAAGAGATCGAGACCATCCTGGCCAACATGGTAAAACCCTGTCTCTACTAAAAATGCAAAAAAAATAGCAGGATGTTGTGATGGGAGCTTGTAGTTCCAGCCACCCAGGAGGCTGAGGCAGGAGAATCAGTTGAATCTGGGAGGCAGAGGTTGCAGTGAGCCAAGATCACACTCCTGCACTCCACGGAGTGAGACTCCATCTTTAAAAAAAAATTTAAAAAAAAACAATAAAACCTGAGCTTGGGTAATTCACAAAGAAAAGAGGTTTATCTGACTCACCAGTCTGCAGGCTATACAAGAAACATGGAGTCAACATCTGCTTCTGGTGAGGGCCACAGACTTCTTCCACTCATGGCAGAAGTGGAAGGGTAGCTGGCATGTGCAAATCACATGGCAAGAGAGTGAATGAGAGAGAACGGGAAGATGCCAGGCTCTTTTTAACACCTAGCTCCCAGGGGAACTCTTGCAGGAGCTAATAGAGAGATAACTCACTCATTACCAAGAGGCCAGCACCAAACCATTCATGAGAAATCTACCCCATGGCCCAAACACCTCCCATTAGGCCCCACCCCCAACATTAAGGATCAAAATGCAACATGAGGTTTGGCAAGTCAAACATCCAAACTCTACCAGCATATATGTGTACGTATATGCATACGTTGTATATATCATATCTATATCTCCCAGTGGTTCTGTTTTTCTGAGAACCGTGATGGATACATATATCTCACTCTTGTATATCCATATCTCACTCTTCATCATTCTCTTTCTCGTACTGATCCCTGGCTGGTACTCTGCTCTCTTGCAGAGCAAACCTAGAGGAGATATTTTATTTTGCTCGTATTGCACTTTTCTACTTGCTCTTGAGCATCTGTCTTTTAAAAGCTTATATGAGAACTAACAACTCTTGTTCATGCATTCCTTCATTTGTTCCACAAACTTGTTTTTTTTTTGAGATGGGATCTTACTGTGTCACCCAGGCTGGAGTGCAATGGTGCGATCTTGGCTCATTGCAACATCTGTCTCCTGGGCTCAAGTGATCCTCCCACCTCTGCCTCCTAAGTAGCTGGAAATATAGGCATTTCCTACAGGCCCGCTAATTTTTGTATTTTTTGTAGAGATGGAGTTCCACCATGTTGCCCAGGCTGGTCTCAAACTCCTGGGCTCGGGTGATCTGCCCGCCTCGGCCTCCCAAAGTGCTGGGATTATAGACATGAGCCATTCTGCCTGGCCTACTCCATGAACTTTTGAACACCATGCACGAGCATACCCTGTGTTGTGCTGTGCTGTCTGACAACACACCAGTTACAATACTGATAATGATCCCTACCCTCACAGACATCACAGTCCGGTGAGGGGAGAAGGAGGGGGGTTGGGGAGAAGGATATTACCTATTAGTTATATATTAGTTATCTACTGCCATATGACAATTTACACTGGACCAGGCATTGTGATGCATGCTTATAATCTTGGCGCTTTGGGAGGCCAAGGCAGGAGGATCACTTGAGCCCAGGAGGCTGAGGCTGCAGTCAGCCATGATCATACCACTGCACTCCAGCCCAGGCAACAGAGTGAGACACTGTCTCAAAAAGACAAAAACAAAACAAAAATTACACCAAAATGTATTGTCTTAAAACAAGAAACATTTATGATCTCCCTAGTTCCAACAGTCAGGAATCTGGGTGAGGGTAACTGGGTGCCATTAGCTGTAGGTTCCTCAAGGCTAGAATCAAGGGGCTGGCTGGAGCTGCAGGCATCTCAGGGTGGAAAATCTGCTTCCAAACTCACTCATGGCAGTGGGCAGCCCTCAGGTCCTTGCTGGCTGTTGGCTGGAGGCCTCAGTTCCTTGCCCCATGAGCCTGCCCCCAGGCAGTTCCCAGCATGGCCTCCTTTTCCACAGAGCAAGCAAGGCAAGGTGGGGAGGACCAGCAGGACATAAACCAGTCTTCTCAGGAACCTGTCTCCCGGAAGTGACATCCCATCCCTTCTGCCATATGCTGTTTGTTAGAAGCTTGTCACTATGCCCAATCTACAAACAAAGGGGCATAGGTCCCAGAAGGGCAGGAATACCAGGAGGCAGGACCACGGGAGGTCATCCTACCATAAGCAAACATACTAAGATGTTATGATAATAAATATGACCATGGCTCCACCTGGTGGGAAACAATGGCAGACAGTGTGATGAGGTGGAAAGGTTTAGTTTGAACCGTATTTTTTTTTTTAGACCAAGTGTCACTCTGTAGCCCAGGCTGGAGTGCAGTGGTGTGATCTCGGCTCACTGTAACCTCTGCCTCCTGGGTTCAAGTGAGTCTCCTGCCTCAGCCTCCTGAGTAGCTGGGATCACAGGCACCCACCACCACGCCCAGCTGATTTTGGTATTTTTAGTAGAGATGGGGTTTTGCCATCTTGGTGAGGCTGGTCTCCAACTACTGGCCTTAAATGATACATCCGTCTCTGCCTCCCTACGTGCTGGGATTACAGGCATGAGCCACCACTCCTGGCCTTAGTTTAAACAGTCTGACTTCATAGTTATGTTGCCAGGTAAAGCAAGGTCACTCAGATTTATCATGACCAAGTGGGATTTATCCCAGGGATGCAAGGATGGTTTAACATTTGCAAATCAGTCAATGTGATACATCATATCAATAAAATAAGGGACAAAAAATATGATAATTTCAATTGATGCTGACAAAGTCTTTAATAAAATTCAACATCCCTTCACGATAAAACCCTCAAAAAATTGGGTATAGAAGGAACATACCTCAACATAATAAAAGTCATATATGACAGACATACAGCTAGTGTATGGGGAAAAACTGAAAGTCTTTCCTCTAAGATCTGGAGCAAGAGAAGGATGTGCACTTCCACCACTGTTCTTCAACATAGTACTGGAGGTCCTAGCTACAGCAGTCAGACAAGAGAACGAAATAAAGAGCATCCAGGTTGGAAAGGAAAAAGTCAAATTATCCTTACTTGCAGATAATATGATCCTATATTTGGAAAAAACCCAAGGGCAAAAGATCAGAATAGACAGTTTTCAGAAGACACACAAAATGGCAAACAGGTATATGAAAAGGTACTCAACATCACTGATATCAGAAAAATGCATATCAAAACTACAGTGAGCTATCACCTCATCCAAGTTACAATGGCTTTTATCCAAAATACGTAATAACAAATGCTGGCAGGGATGTGGAGAAAAGGGAACCTTTGTGCACTGTTGTGGGGATGTAAATTCGTACAGCCACTCTGGAGAACAGTATGGAGGTGGCTCAAAAAACTATAAACAGGCCAGGTGTGGTGACTCATGCCTATAATCCCAGCACTTTGGGAGGCTGAGGCAGGCAGATAATGACGTCAAGAGATCGAGACCATCCTGGCCAACATAGTGAAACCTCATCTCTACCAAAATACAAAAATCAGCTGGGCATGGTGGCACGTTCCTATAGTCCCAGCTACTCGGGAGGCTGAGACAGGAGAATCACTTGAAGCTGGGAGGCAGAGGTTGCAGTGAGACGAGATTGTGTCACTGCACTCCAGACTGGCGCCTAGCATAAGAGAGAGACTCTATCTCAAAAACAAAACAAAACAAAAACTATAAATAGAACTACCAATTCCAAGGGATCCACCAATCCCATGCTATGTATATACCCAAAAGGAAGAAAGTCATTGTATCCAAGAAATATCTGCTCTCTCATGTTTGATGCCCCATGGTTCACCACAGCCAAGATTTAGAAGCAACCTGAGTTTCCATCAATAGACATATGGATAAAGAAAATGTGGCTGGGCCCAGTGGTTCATGCCTATAATCGCAGCACTTTGGGAGGCCAAGGTGGGTGGATCACCTGAGGTCAGGAGTTCGAGACCATCCTGACCAACATGGTGAAGGCCCATCTCTACTAAAAAAAAAAAAACAAAATTGGCTGGGTGTGGCTGTGGGTGCCTGTAATCCAAGCTACTCAGGAGGCTGAGGCAGGATAATAACTTGAACCCAGGAGGCAGAGGTTGCAGTGAGCTGGGATCATGCCACTGCACGCCAGCCTGGGCGACAAGAGTGAAACTCCATCTCAAGAAAAAAAAAAAGAAAGAAAAAGAAAAGAAAATGTGGTGCCTGTGCACAATGGGGTACTTCTCAACCATAACAAAGATTGAGATCCTGTCATTTGCAACAAGATGGAGGGAACTAGAGGTCATTAGGGTAAGTGAAATCAGCCAGGCATGGAAAGACACACGTCCGATATTCTCACTCATGTGTGGGAGCTAAACATTAAAACAACTGAGTTCATGGAGATGGAGAGTAGAAGGGTGGTTACCAGAGGCTGGGAAGGGTACTGGGGCAGGGGGAGGTGGAGATGGTTAATGGGTAGAACAATATAGCTATAAAATGAATAAGTTCTAGAATTTGATAGCACAACAGGGGGACTACAGTTAACAATAGCTTATTGTACATTTTAGGGCCGGGAGCAGTGGCTCATGCCTGTAACTCAGCACTTTGGGAGGCCACAGCAGGCAGATCACTTGAGGCAAGGAGTTTAAGAACAGCCTGACCAACATGGTGAAACCTCGTTTCTGCTAAAAATACAAAAAATTAGCCAGGCATGGTGGCGTGCACCTGTAATCCCAGCTACTCAGGAGGCTGAAGCAGGAGAATCACTTGAGCACAAGAGGCAGAGGTTGCAGAGTGGAGATCGCACCACTGCACTCCAGCCTGCATGACAGAGTGAGACTCTGTCTCAAAAAAAAAAAAAAAAAAAAAGAAGAAGAAGAAAAGAAAGAAAAGAAAAAAACCCCATACTTCATTGTACATTTTTAAAAACTAAAATAGTATATCTGATATCTGAGATGTTTGTAACACAAAGAAATTATAAATGCTTCAGGGGACAGTTACCCCATTTACCCTGATGTGACAATTATACATTCATTGCATGCCTGTATCAAAATATCTCATGTACCCCATAAATGTATATACCTAATATGTACCCATAAAAACATTTTTAAAAGAATTTAAAAAAAAATGTCAGCCAGTTAAATTTGAATTTCAAATAAACAACAAATACATTTTTAGTATCAGTATATCCCATGTAGCATTTGGGATATACTTATACTTTTTTTTTTTTTAGGTGAAGTTTTACTCATGTTGCCCAGGCTGGAATGCAGTGGCGTGATGTTGGCTCACTGCAACGTCCGCCTCCCAGGTTCAAGCGATTCTCCTATGTCAGCCTCCCAAGCAGTTCAGGCCACCACACTCAGCTAATTTTTGTATCTCTAGTAAAGACAGGGTTTCACTATGTTGGCCAGGATGGTCTCGCTCTCTTGACCTTGTGATCCAGGTCAAGACCTCAGGTGATCCACCCACCTTGGCCTCCCAAAGTGCTAGGATTTCAGGCGTGCACCACCCTGCCCGACCTTTTTTCTTTTTTTCTTTCTTTTCTTTTTTCTCTTTTTAAGACAGAGTCTTAAAAATGATTGAATCATGGGGGTACTATTTTATGCCCATTTTACAGACAAGAAAATGGAGGCACAGGGAAGTTAAGTAACTTGCCTAATGCCACACAGCTTGGGATGCATACATGGTGGCTCACACCTGTAACCCAACACTTTGAGAGGCAGAGGCAGGAGAATTGCTTGAACCTAGAAGTTTGAGACCCTCCTGAGCAACATAGTGAGACCTTATCTCTACAAAAAAAAAAAAAAAATTAAATTAGCCAGGCGTGGTGGTGTATGCCTTTGGTCCCAGCTACTTGATAGGGTTGAGTCAGGAGGATCACTTGAGACCAGGAAGTCAAGGCTGCAGTGCCACGTGCATGCCACTGCACCTCAGCCTAGGCGGCAGAGCAAAACTCTATCTCAAAAACATAAATAAATTAATTTAAAAATTAAATAAAATGCAATATCCAACCATTAACAAAGGGAGTATCAAAAAGTAATGAGAAAAAAAGGGTTTTAAAAAAATTTAAGGAACATAAAGGTAATTTTTAAAATGCAAGTGAATACGTTTTTTCCCTGCAGCTACACAGAAAGAGATACTGTTTTGCATAATAAAACCGTCTAAAGAATCTGTCCCGATAGCGTAGCTGAAAATGTTCCCGAGAACGCCCATCTTGTTTTGCTGTGCAGTCAGGAGCCCTGAGTTCCTGTCACCACCTGGTCTGTTCATTTAAGACTGTCCTTGGAAAGATAATTGGAACAAAAGAGGCTTGTGCGATTCTCCTAGAAATTGTTGCCAATCTTGAGAAAAATAGTCTCCCAGCGAAGCCTGCAATTCTGATTGGTTGTCTTCCTTGATCATCTGTTGCCATAGTGACAGCCATCACCTCTCTCTATTATTAAAAGGAAGAAATGCCTGTAGGTTTTCTCTCTCTAAACCAGAAGAGGATCGTTGGCATTTTTCTCCCACAAACATAATGGAAATAAAAGCCTGTGACTCTGCTAGATTTTTTTTAAACAAAGACATTGAGAGTCCTGTCTCATTTAAATGAATCAAAGCACTCATCCCCGAGCACAGATAGGCATAAATGGTGGTAGCTGTGGGCATCGCCATTGTGGTCAGCTGTCATCTTAACTTCATCAGCGCACCCACTGTGGGAAATGAGAGAACAGCAGGGCTAGCCCAGCTAGGATATCCCCTTCCCTCCCTTCCTCTCTGGAGGGTTCACCACCCTGACTAGCCAGGCTTGCAGTGGAGAGCAGAACTAGGGACAGAAATCCATGGATTTGCTGCCAAGGGTGGGAGGATGGACCCTCCTGGTCTTCGCCCCCATCATGGTCTCCTGTTGTGTACCAGGCATTGTTCTATGCCCTCTACGCTCTCCATGCTCACTGCAACCTCTTAAGTGGGGAATCCTGACTGCCCTACCTGCAGACAAGGACTCCAAAACCAAACAGGTTAAGTCTCCTGCCCAAGGTCACACAGCCAGAAGCTGGAGGAGCTACGAGTTAAAACCAGGTCTCTCTGACAGTAGGCAAAGAACTTCAATGTAGAGGGAATTTGGTAGGACTCAAAAGGCTCCAAATCCACCCTCAAGAGAGACTTTTCAGGACTGATTGCGTTTCTCAGCAAGAGGCATCCAACACCCAGCTATCTAATAATCAGGGTAATTCATGGCTAATGGTTATTGAGCTCTCATTACGTGCTATGTTCTGGGCTAAGTACTTTAAATGTATAATCCCACTAAATCCTCCTGACAAATTTTGGGAGAAAAATTACAATTGTGCCCATTTCACAGAAGAGAAGACTGAGATTCAGAGAGGCCCATCGAATTGCCCCAGGTCACACAGCTGGGATGCATTGGAGCCAGTGTGTGAACTCGTGTTTGCCTGGCTCCAAAGCTTCTACTCTTCTCCAGTCCGCTATTTAGAAAGACAGACCAGCTTTGGACAAGGGTGTGGGCGTGAGCCAATGCAGAAAGTGCTTTCTGGGCCCAGGTATAGGCCCTGCCATTTTCCAATTTGCTGCTTCATTTTTTGTTTTAGTTATTTATGGCTGTATAACAAATCACCCCAAGATCCAGCAATCCCACCACTCAGTATACACCCGGTGGAAATGAAATCACTGTGTCAAAGAGATCTCAGCACTTCCATGTTCACTGCAGCACTACTCAAACTAGCCAAGATATGGAATCAACCTAAGTGGCCATCAACAGGTGAATGGATAAAGGAAATGCGGTACATAGACACAATGGGGTACTAGTCTGCCTTAAAAAGAAGGAAATCCTCCTGTCACTTGCAACAATATAGACAAACCTGGAGGATACTGTAAGGGAAATAAGCCCGGCAAAGAAAAACAAATACCACATGATCTCACTCATATGTGGAATGTAAAAGAAGTTAAACTAAGTAGACAGCAGAAAGGTAACGGTTATGGGGGGTGGGGATTTGAGGAGATGTTGATCTAAGGGCACAAATTTTTAATGAGATAGGAGGAATAAGTTCAAGAGATCCATTGTATAATATGGTCACTATGGTTAATTACAGCTATAATTATTCTTTTTTTTTTTTTTTGAGACGGAGTTTCGCTGTTGTTGCGCAGACTGGAGTGCGATGGCACGATCTCGGCTCACCGCAACCTCCGCCTCCTGGGTTCAAGTAATTCTCCTGCCTCAGCCTCCCGAGTAGCTGGGACTACAGGCACGCACCATCATGCCCAGCTAATTTTTGTATTTTTAGTAGAGACGGGGTTTCACCTTGTTGACCAGGATGGTCTCGATCTCTTGACCTCGTGATCCACCCGCCTCGGCCTCCCAAAGTGCTGGGATTATAGGCGTGAGCCACCGCGCCCGGCAGCTATAATTATTCTATAATTAATTATACTATAATATTCAGGAATGTATTTTACTCTTGAAAATTGCTAAGAGAATTAAAAATCACACCCCAAATCTGGTGACTTAAAGGAAAAACAATTATTTGTTTTACTCGCAAATCTGCAGTTTGGAGGTTTGCAAGGGACTTTTCTCTGCCCTCCAAGGTGTTAGCTGGATAGCACCAGAATCTGCTTACAAGAAGACAACTACTTTCCTAGCTATTTTCTGGGAGGTGTGGGCTTGGAACCTCATTCCTCTTCATATGGGCCTTTCCTCTGGCTGCTTGAACTTCCTCACAACATGGTGGCTGGATTTCAAGAGCAAGCATCCTAAGAAAACAAGGCATGGCTTTTTTTTTTTTTGAGACAAGGTCTCGCTTTGTTGCCCAGACCGGTCTTGAACTCCTGGGCTCATGCAGTCTGCCCACCTCAGCCTCTCAAAGTGCTGGAATTACAGACATGAGCCACCGTGCCTGACCTATGCATGGCATTTGTATGATCCAGATTTGCAAGTCATACCGTCCATTCCACTTTATTAGTCAAGGCAGTCACCAAGGACCGCTCAAGCTCAAGGGAAGAGACATAGACTCCACCTCTTGATTCTAGAAGAGCATGTGGAAAAGGAGATATTATTTTTGCAAGCTTTAGAAAGTAAAATCGAACATACTCTTAAAGGCAGTGCAGGGTGGAGTGCAATATCCCACTTACTCTCTCCTTGCCCACTCTCTGGGAAAAAGGGAAGGTCTGACTGCAGAGGATGGGAGGCTGAAGACCCAGCATCTTGGCCTTGAAGCTGTAAAAATCCAAGAATCTAAGAATAGTTTTAAGGACAAAAGTGTCATTTGAAGGTGTCTCTCTGGGGGATGTTTAACGATCCATGGGCTGGACCTGCCTTTTATTAAATGACTACTAAAAACCTCCAGATAACTCATGGCTACTTCTGGAAGCAGAATAGCACCAAAGATCCTAGACATGGGGGCCATGTAGGCAACTTTCCCAATTCCAGCTCTGCTACTATCTATGTATCCTTGCCCACTGCAGCCTCAGTTTCCTCATTTGTAAAATGGGGATAAAAATAATGTGTAGTAGAGGTTAGGTGAAGCCTGAGGCCTGGTGGTGTATGAGCCACAGCAGGAGCCAGAGGAAAACCAAGTATTGGTGCTGCCTCAGGTCCTGCGTGGCTAGCATCTATCTCATCTGTGCCATCAATGCCTGCCCCTGCAGGGGCATGAGCTGTTCCAACTGGGTCACCCAGGCTGAATTCAAGATCACTTATAAAAAAACCACAACTTGGCAGGGCACCGTGGCTCACACCTGTAATCCCAACACTCTGGGAGGCCAAGGTGGGCAGATCACCTGAGGTCCAGAGTTCAAGACCAGCCTGGGCAACATGGTGAAACCCCGTCTCTACTAAAAATACAAAAATTAGCCACACACTTACAATCCCAACTACTCAGAAGACTGAGGCAGGAGAACTGCTTGAACTCAGGAGATGGAAGTTGTAGTGAGCCAAGATGGTGCCATTGCACTCCAGCCTGGGCAACAGAGTAAGACTCCACCTGAAAAAAAAAAAAAGTCACAACTTTAATACACACCAGGTATCCAGAAAATGTTATGGAAATTTGGATCCCGTTCACATTGTCAACAAAAGTTTCTGAAATATGAGCCAGGCACGGTGGCTAATGCCTGTAATCGTAGCACTTTGAGAGGCCAAGGAAGGTGGATCACCTGAGGTCTGGAGTTTGAGACCAGCATGGCCAACATGGCGAAACCCTGTCCTTACAAAAAATACAAAAATTAGCTGACCATAGTGGCACGTACCTGTAGTCTCAGCTACTCAGGAGGCTGAGGCAGAAGAATCACTTAAACCCAGGAGGCAGAGGCTGCAGTGAGCTGAGATCACAACATTGCACTCCAGCCTGGGTGACAAAGCAAAACTCTATCAAAAAAAAAACACACACTGAAATATCTAAGAATAAGGCCAGGCACAGTAGCTCATGCCTATAATCCCAGCACTGTAGGAGGCCAAGTTAGGTGGATTGCTTGAGGCCAGAAGTCTGAGGCTACAGTGAGCTGTGATTGCATCATTGCACTCCAGCCTTCGTGACAAAGCAAGACCCTGTCTCTGAAAAATAAAAAAAGTTAAATTTTTTTAAGTGAAAGACAAATCAGAGCAATGAAAATGAACACATGATATACAAAAATATATAAGATACATTCAAGTAGTGTTTGGAGGAAAATTTGCAGCTGCAAGTTGCATATGACGAAAGAGAAAAATAGTCTTAAATCAATAATCTAATCTTTCATCTTAAACTAGAAAAAGAAGTGCAAACTAAACCTAAAGCAAGCAGAAGGCAGGAAATAATAAAGATTAGAATGGAAATAAACTAAATAGAGAAAAGAGAAACGAGAAAATTGACAAAATCAAGTTTGGTTCTTTGAAAAGATCTACCAAATTGACAAATCTTTATCTAGAATAACCAAGGGAAAAAAGAAAAGACTAAAATTATTAAAGTCAAGAATGAAAGAGGAGACATCACTACTGACCTTACACAAATACAAAGAATTATAAGGGAATACTATGAATAACTGTGTGCCAACATATTAGATAGTCTAGGTAAATTGAATAAATTCCAAGAAAGACACAAACTATCAAAACTGACTGAAAAAAAAAATAGAAAATCTGAATACACCAGTAATAAGTAAAGAGATTGAACTGGTAATTTTTAGAATTTTCACAAAGAAAAATCCACAATCAGATGGTTTCGCCGGTGAATTCTACCAAGTATTCAAAGAGGAATTAACACAAATCCCTCTTGAATGTTTTTGAAATGTAGAACAGGAAAGAACACTTCCTACCTCATTCCATGAGGTCAATATTACCCTGATATCAAAACCAAACACATCTTAAGAAAACCAAAAAAAGATCAATATCCTTTATAAATATAGATGAAAATATTCTCCGCCGGACACAGTGGCTCACACCTGTAATCCCAGCACTTTGGGAGGCTGAGGTGGGCAGATCACTTGAGGTCCAGGAGTTCTAGACCAGCCTGGCCAACATGGTAAAACCCCTTCTGTACTAAAAATACAAAACTTAGCCAGGAATGGGGGTGCACGCATGTAGTCCCAGCTACTTGGGAGGCTGAGGCAGGAGAATCACTTGAACCCAGGAGGTGGAGGTTGCAGTGAGCCAAGATCATGCCACTGCACTCCAGCCTGGGCTACAGAGAGACTCTGTTTCAAAAAAAAAAAAAAAAAGTTCTCAACAAAATACTATCAAACTGAATCCAGAAACAGAAAAAGGATTAAAGGATTATATGCCATGACCAAATGGGATTTATTTTAAGAATGCAATACATGAAAATTCATCAATGTAACAAACCATATTAACAAACTGAAGAACAAGAAGTACATGATCATCTCTGTAGATGCAAAAAAAAATCATTTTACAAAAAACCCAACATCCTTCCATGATAAAAAATTAAAATTCAATAAACTAGGAATAGACTGAAATTTATTCAACCTAATAAAAGGCATTTATGAAAAACCTACAGCTGCCATTATACTTAATTATGAAGGACTGAAACCTTTCCCCTAAGATCAGGCACATGATAAGATGTCTACTCTTATTGTGTCTATTTAACATTTTACTCGGGGTTCTAGCTAGGAAAATCAGGCAAGGAAAAAAAAAAAGCATCCAGGCTAGATATGGTGGCTCACATCTGTAATCTTAGCACATTGGGAGGCCAAGGCATGCTGATCACTTGAGGTCATGAGTTCAAGACCAGCCTGGCCAGCATGGTAAAACCCCATCTCTACTAAAAATACAAAAATTACCTGGGCATGGTGGTGCATACCTGTAGTCCCAACTACTTGGGAGGCTGAGATAGGAGAATTGCTTGAACCAGGAGATGGAGGCTGCAGTGAGCTGAAACAGTGCCACTGCATGCACTACAGCTTGGGCAATAGAGCAAGACTCTGTCTCCAAAAAAAAAAAAATCCAGACTAGAAAGAGAAGGAAAACTCTATTTAGAGGTGACATAATCTTACACATAGGAAAGTCTTAAGGAATGTACACACACACAACTAGTACAGCTAATTAACAATTTTAGCAATGTTTCAGAATACAAGATCAATATCTAAAAATCAGTTGTATTTCTGTATACACCAGCAATTAACAATCTGAAAATAAAATTAAAAAAAAATCCATTTGTAATAACATCAAAAAGAATAAAAGGCTTAGGAATAAACTTTGTAAGAATTTTACTCTATAATGCACAAAACCAACATCAAAACAAATGTTAACAGACATAAGTAAATGGAAAGACATTCTATGTTTATTAATTGGAAAATTTAATATTGTTTAGATGGCAGTACTCCCCAAATTAAACTGCAGATTCAACACAATCCAAAATCATAGCTGCCTTTTTTGTAGAAATTGACAAATTGATTCTAAAATTTATGAAAATGCAAGGGACCCAGAATAGCCAAAATAACTTTGAAAAGGAACAAAGTTGGAAGACTTACACTTCACAACTTTAAAACTTACTACTAAGCTGAGTAATCAAGATTTGTGGTACTTACATAAACACAGAGGAATGACAGTCTACTTTAAAAATTCATATGTCTATAGTCAATTGATTTTCAACAAGGGTGTCAAAAAAATCAATGAAGAAATTCAATGCCTTTTCAACCAATGCTGCTGGCACAATTATATATCGACAGACAAAAACAGGAGTTGGACCCCTACCTCACACCACATATACAATTAAACCTGAAATGGATCAGAGTCCTAAATGTTAAGAACTAAAACTAGAAAACTCTAAGAAAACCTAGATGTACAGTCATATATTGCTTAACAATGGGGATATATTCTGAGATACGCATGGTTAGGTGATTTCATCATTCTGTAAGCAATGAAAACACAATGGGTTGGCCGGGTGCGGTGGCTCAAGCCTGTAATCCCAGCACTTTGGGAGGCCGAGGCGGGTGGATCACGAGGTCAAGAGATCGAGACCATCCTGGTCAACACGGTGAAACCCCGTCTCCACCAAAAATACAAAAAATTAGCTGGGCATGGTGGCGTGTGCCTGTAATCCCAGCTACTCAGGAGGCTGAGGCAGGAGAATTGCCTGAACCCAGGAGGCGGAGGTTGCGGTGAGCCGAGATCGCGCCATTGCACTCCAGCCTGGGTAACATGAGTGAAACTCCATCTCAAAAAAAAAAAAAAAAAAAATAGAAAACACAATGGGTATTTGCATACTTAAGCATAGAAAAGGTATGGTAAATACACAGTATTATAATCTTATAGACCACCATGTATGTGGTTCATCACTGACCAAAATGTCATTATGTGGTGCATGACTCTATGTCTTTGTGACCTTAGATATGACATCATGGCTTCTTAGGTATTATAGCACAAGTACAAGCAATAAAAAAAATACATATAAATTGGACCTCATCAAATTTAAAATTTTTGTGCTTCAAAAGACACTATTAATAAAGTGAAAACAAAACCCGCAGAATGGGAAATTTGCAAATCATACATCTGATAAGACAGATCTGATAAGACAGTCTAGATTCCAGAATACATAAAGAGCACTTACAATTCGGCAGAAAGAAGACAAATAACTCAGTTTAAAAATCGGCAAAAGATCTGAGTAGACATTTCTCCAAAGGAGATATACAAATGGACAAGAAGCATATAAAAATATACTCGACATCATTAGTCATTAGGGAAATTAAATCAAAATCATTATGAGATACTACTTCATACCCTTAAAGATGCCTATAATAAAATAGACAGATAATAACAAGTATTGGTGATGATACAAAGAAATTGGTACCCTCAGGCATTGCTGCTGCTTTGAAAAACAGTTTTCCAGTTCCTTAAAAGTTAACCATAGAGATGCCATATTACCCAGTGATTCCAATCCCAAATCCACATATACCCAAAAGAATTGAAAACATATGTCCACATAAAAGCTTGTACACAAAGATTCATAACAGCATTATTCAAAGTAGCCAAAAATGTAACCCAATGTGGAGTGGCTATATTAACATCAGACCAAGCAGACTTCATAATGAAGAATGTTACCAAAAATAAAGAGGGTCACTATGGTGGTTCACACCTGTGATCCCAGCACTTTGAGAGGATAAGGCGGGCAGATCACCTGAGGTCAGGAGTTCGAGACTGGCCAACATGGTGAAACCTCGTCTCTACTAAAAACACAAAAACTTAGCCAGGCATAGTGGCAGATGCCTATAGTCCTAGCTACTCAGGAGGCTGAGGCAGGAGGATAGCTTGAACCCGGGAGGCAGAGGCTGCAGTGAGCTGAGATCCTGCCACTGCACTTCAGCCTGGGTGGCAGAGTGAAACTCTGTCTCAAAAAAATAAAAATAAAAAAGTGAATTCTATATAGTCGAAATAGTTAACTATAATGGTGAGAATGAACAAACAACAGGAAGGAAGGAAGGAAGGAAGGAAGGAAGGAAGGAAGGAAGGAAGGAAGGAAGGGAGGAGAGGGAAGGGAGGGAGGAAAAGAGGAGAGGCGAGAGAAGGGAAGAAAGGCAAGGAGGGGAGGGAGGAAGGAAGGGGAGGGGAGGAAGGGAGAGAGGGAAGGGGAAGAGAAGCGAAGGCAGGGAAGGAAGGGAAGGAAGAAGAGGAAGGGAAGGAAGAGAAGGAAGGGAAGGAAGAGAAGGCAGGGAAGGAAGGGAAGGCAGGGAGGGAGAATCAGAAAAGTTAAATCTCTGAATGTAAAGAAATATTACGAATACCTGGCCAGGCGCAGTGGTTCACACCTATAATCCCTGCACTTTGTGAGGCCAAGACGGGTGGATCACCTAAAGTCAGGAGTTCGAGACCAGCCTGACCAATATGGAGAAACCCCATCTCTACTAAAAATACAAAATTAGGCTGGTCTGAGTGCAGCGGTGTTTACAACTAATTGATCACAACCAGTTACAGATTTCTTTGTTCCTTTTCTACTCCCACTGCTTCACTTGACTAGCCTAAAATAAATAAATAAATAAAATACAAAATTAGCCAGGCATGGTGACGCATGCCTGTAATCCCAGCTACTCAGGAGGCTGAGGCAGGAGAATCACTTGAACCCAGGAGGCAGAAGGGGCAGTGAGCTGACATCATGCCACTGCACTCTAGCCTGAGTGACAGAGTAAGACTCTGTCCCAAAAAAAGAAGAAAGAAAGAGAGAAAGAAAGAAAGAAAGAAAAAGAAAGAAAGAAAGAAAGAAAGAAAGAAAGAAAGAAAGAAAGAAAGAAAGAAAGAAAGAAAGAAAGAAAGAA
>NW_022437070.1:1413783-1491661 GCF_009761245.1 Sapajus apella | reverse complement strand
GAAAGAAAGAAAGAAAGAAAGAAAGAAAGAAAGAAAGAAAGAAAGAAGGGAGGGAGGGAGGGAGGGAGGGAGGGAGGGAGGGAAGGAAGGAAGGAAGGAAGGAAGGAAGGAAGGAGAAAGAAAGAAGGAAGGAAGCAAGGAAAGAAAGAAAGAAAGAAAGAAAGAAAGAAAGAAAGAAAGAGAAAGAAAGAAAGAAAGAAAGAAAACCTTAATCAATTTATTTTGCTTATATTTTTCTTTCTAAGTACACACAACAGTGATATTGTATTAGTTAACTGTCATTGCATAACAATACTACCACAAACTCGGCAGCTTAATATATACTTATTTATCATATCACAGTCTCTTTCTGTTGGCCAGGAGGCCCAGCACAACCTAGCAAGGGCCACAGTTGCCCTACTAAGGTCACTGAGGACAAAGGGCCACAGTGTCATACATACTTTATCCCTAGATGCCAAATCTGAGCACAGGAAAGAGCTCAACCCTCATTCAGAACGAGACCTAGGATTTGGACTCCCTAAGTCTCTCTGAATGTAATCCAGTCCCTCCTTTCTCATGCTATGTCTTAGTCTGTTAGGGCTGCCATAACAACATATCTCAGACTGGGTAATTTGTAAACAATAGAAATGTATTGCTTACAGTTCTGGAGGCTGGGAAGTCCAAGATCAAGTTGTATGTAAGTGGACTTGGTGCCTGGTGGGGCCTTCTATGTGTACTTACTCACATGATGGAAAGGGCAAACAGGCTCCCTCAAGCATCTTTTATAAGGGCATTAATCACCTCTGAAACACCCCACCTCCTAATACCATCACATTGCAGGTTAGGTTTTAACATATGAATTTTGGGAAGATACAAACATTCGGATCATAGCACCCTAAGACCCACATTCCTTGGTTAAGTATATCTGAGTTTCCCATTCCCTGACCCCTGCCAATCCCTTTAAGATAACTTTCTTTCAGCAGGGAACAATGGCTGATGCCTGTAATCCCAGAACTTTGGGAGGCTGAGGCAGGTGAATCACCTGAGGTCAGCAGTTCAAGACCAGTCTGGCCAACATGGTGAAACCCTGTCTCTACTAAAAATACAAAACATGAGCCGGATGTGGTGGCGGGCACCTGTAATTCCAGCTACTCTGGAGGCTGAGGCAGGAGAATTGCTTGAACCCTGGAGGCAGAGGTTGTAGTGGACCGAGATTCTGCCACTGCACTCCAACCTGGGCGACACGGCAAGACTCTGTCTCCAAAAAAAAAAAAAAAAAAAAAAGATAACTTTCTTCCATGTTCCATCATCCCCTTCTTCCTTTTGATGAAGTTTAAGATGTACATGGCTATCAGCCACATTTTTCAGCCTTCCTTACAACAAAGGAGTGGCCATAACCAAGATTTAGGCCAACAGAATGTGAGCAGAAGTGATGTTTGCAATGCCTGAGCCATCTCCTATGGCAGAGAATATTCAGTGTTTATCATATGTATTCTCCCTCCCTCTTCAACAAATGCCAAGATATGTTTTGAGCCTCTCTTGCAGTAGGCATGGGCAGAGTTCTGGCCAATAAAATGCAATAAAAAATAACAGGTACTTCCAGGCATGATAGCATGTACCTTTAATTCCAGTTACGCATGAAGCTGAGGCAGGAGAATCACTTGAGCCCAAGAGTTTGAGTCCAGCCTAGGCAACATAATGAGACTTCATCTCAAAAGTAGGGTCATTTCATAATTATAAAATGGTTAATTTGTCAAGAAGATATAACAATCATAAATGTATATGCACCAAGTAAAAGAGCTTCAAAATATATGAAGCAAAATTTGACAAATCTAAAGGGGAAAATATGTAAATCCACAATTAGAGTTAGAGATTTTTAACACGACCCTCTCATTAATTGCTAAAACAAATAAACAGAAAGTCCATAGGGATATACAAGACTTGAATAACAGTGTCAACCAATTTTACCTAATTGATGTCCATAAGATACTCCAAACAACAACCACAATTCTTTCCAACTGTACATACATGCTGGGCCACAAAAGAATCCTCAATAAATTTTAAAGGATTAAAGAGTATCTTATCTGACTAAAATGGAATTGAATTAGAAATCAATAGCAAGATATACAAGAAAACTGGAAATATTTAGAAATTAAGCATATTTATAAATAATCCAGGGTCAAAGAAGAAATCACAATGGAAATTAGAAAAGATTTGGACTCAAAAAAATTTAAAATGCAACATAACAAAAATGTGTAGAATGCGTCTAAAGCAGTACCTAAAGGGAAATTTATAGCTTTAAATGCTTATATATATATAAGACTCTACAATGAATTAGAGTAGTGTAGTGGTTAGAAGCATGCAACCTGAAACCAACTTCTCTGGGTTCAAATTTTGTTTCTGTCACTTAGCTGTGTGATCTTGGACAAATAATTTAAGCTCTCGGTGTCTCAGTTTTCTCATCTTCAGAATGAATATAATAATAGTACTTACCACACAGGGTAAATATGATAATTAAGTTAACTTCTATCTCTTGAGTGGTGTTTGCAATATGAATATAATGTAAACTACATGTGTAATGGTCAGTTTTCTAGTACCCACATTTTAAAAGATAAAATTTATATTCATAATATGTTTTATTTATCCCAATATATTCAAACTATCATATTGTCAACATGTAGCACTAATCCCATTTCAAGTGACTAATGGCTACATGTGGCTAGTGGCTATCAAATTGGATACCAAAGCCCTAAAGTACAGTATTGGGGGACTGAAACAGTTCCTGGCACTTTGGAAATGCTTTCTGTGGTTGTTAAATAAATATCAAGAAAGATTTAAAAATATTTCTGTGAATCAAGAAGATAAAAGACGAAAAACCCTGGGCACATATCCTAGGCATATTACATGAGTGAGAGTTCTGTCCCAAAGGTGATGTGTGCTTAAAAAAGATTTTTTAAAAATCAAACTAAAAAAAGAGAGAGAGAGAGAAAGAGAGTTCTGTCTAGGGAGTGTCCTGAGTCAGCCCAGGCTACTGTAACAAAATACCATAAACTGAATAATTTAATGTTAACAAGCATTTATTTCTCAGAGTTCTGGAGGTTGGAAGTTTGAAATCAGGGTGTCATGAGAGTTGGGTTTTTGGTAAGGGCTCCCTTCCTGGTTTACAGGCAGCTGCCTTCTTGCTCTGTGCTCACATGGTAGAAAGGCAGCAAGCTGCTAAGTGTTTTGGCTCATGTTTGTAATCCCAGCACCTTGGGAGACCAAGCAGGGAGGACTGCTTGATCCCAGGAGTTCAAGACAAGCCTAGGAAACATGATGAGACCCCCATCTCTAAAATAATATTAATAATAATAATAATAATAATAAATTTTAAAAGAAAGAGAGCAAGCTAACTCTTTGGCCTCTCCTTATAAGAGCACACATCCCATTCCTGACCTAATTACCTTCCAAAGTCCCCACCTCCAACAATCATCACATTAGGATTATGGTTTCTGGGGAAAACATTCAGTCCACTACAGGCAATATCTTACAAACTGTAAGTTATAACCCACTAGAGGTTAGTGGAATCAGAAGATCACAATAAGTTTCTTTTCTGAAACATGAAATGGAAAAGAAAATAGCAGAATGCCTGGTACATTGTCAGGGTGAGTTCTGTTTCTAAAACTTTTGTTTCAGAACATGTATATGTGTATATGTGTGTGCATATGTTTATGACCAGGTGTGATGTAAAATGTAGTTTTTGCTGGGAATCTCACTCAAAAAAGTTTTCAAGCCACTGACCAAGGATGTATACGAGAGGAGAATTACTAGGTCTTAGCAAACATACATGTTCAACTTGCCTGTAGAGATTGTCAAATGGCTCTCTGTGGCTGAGACCATGGTATACACTCACCAAATTCTGTTTCCTGTTCCTTCATCAAAGGCGTATGAGAAAATATATTTCTCCATCTGCTTGCAGTGCGATGAGACCACATGACTGGTTCTGGACAAGGAAATATAAGTTGAAGTGGCATATGTCACTTCTAGACTGAGGCAATGAAAATCTCCTAAGAGATTCTCTCATCTCTCTCTTCCCCAACCCTGGCAACATAGAGGCCTTTAAGAGAGATGAAAGAGCTTAGGTTACAGAGTTATCACATGAAGGAGAGCTGCCCTGAAGGGTAGCTGGGATTTACATTGGACTTTGTGTTAATGAGAGATAAACTTTAACTGTGCTGAGATTTTTAGAGTTATTTGTTACTGCACTGTGACTTACTCTATCCTAAATTGTACACTCACTAACATGATTGTATCAATACTCCCATCAGCATTGTATGAGAATTTCCATCTCCCATACTTATTTATTCATTCAGAAAATAGTTATTGGCTGGGCATGGTGGCTCATACCTGCAATCCCAGCACTTTGGGAGGCCAAAGTGGGTGGATAACCTGCAGTCAGGAATTTGAGACCAACCTGGCCAACATGGTGAAATCCCATCTCCACTAACAAAACAAAAATTAGCTGGGCATGGTGGTGGGTGTCTGTAATCTCAGCTACTCAGGAGGCTGAGAGGCAAGAGTATCCCTTGAATCCAGGAGGCTGAGGTTGCAGTGAACCAAGATCGTGCCATTGTACTCCTGCCTGGGAGACAGAGCAAGACTCCATCTCCAAAAAAAAAAAAAAATAGTTATTGATAGCTGGGCATGGTGGCATGCACCTGTAGTCCCAGCTACTCAGGAGGCTGAAGTAGGAGGATCGCTTGCAGTTGAGAGGCAGAGGTTGCAGTGAGCCAAGATTGCACCCCTGCATTCCAGCCTGGGCAACATAGCGAGACACTGGCTCAAAAAAAAATAGTTATTGAGCACTACTAGGTTCCTGGGTCTGTTTTAGGCACTGGAGATACAACAGCAAACCAAGCAGACAGAAAATTGTGACCTCATGGAGTTTATATTTCAATGGAAGAATTAAATTATAAATATAATGAAAAAGAAGATAATATTGTATTTTAGCTGGTGGTCACTGCTATGAAAAACATTAAAGCCATGCAAAGGGAATTGGGAGTGTTGGGTTGCAATTTTCCTTTTTAAATTGTGTTTCTTATTGATATATAACAGATGTACATATTTTCAGGGAGCATGTGGTAACTTAATTCATTTATATAATTTGTAAAGATCAAATCAGGGTAATTAGGATATTCATCACCTTATATATTCATTTTTTCTTTATGCTAAATACATGAATTCTTCTCTTCTAGCTATTTTGAAACGTACAACAGATTACTGCAAACTATACACTCATCTATCAAGCAGCAGATCTTATTTCTTCCATCTTACATGTCTTCCAAATGTGAGGATACATTTGTACCCACTAATCAATCTCTCTTCATTCCCCCTCCACCCAACCCTTCCTGGCTTCTGGTAGGAATCACCTGTCTACTCTTTATCTTCATGAGATCCACTTTTTTAGCACCCACACATGAATAAGACCATACAGCATTTGTCTTTCTGTGCTTGGCTTATTTGCTTAACGTGATGTTGCAAATGTCAGAATGTCATTCTTTTTTATGGCTGAATAATATTCTATTGTTGTATATGTAGCACATTTTCTTTTTTCTTTTGAGATGTAGTCTGTAGTCTCCCTCTGTCACACAGGCTGGAGTGCAGTGGCACGATCTCAGCTCACTGTAACCTCTGCTCAAGCAATTCTTGTGCCTCAACCTCCCAAGTAGCTGGAATTACAGGCAGGAGTCACCACGCCTGGCTAATTTTTGTATTTTTAGTAGAGATGGGGTTTCACCATGTTGTCCAGCCTGGTCTTAAACTGACCTAAAGTGATCCACCTGTCTTGGTCTCCCAAACTGCTAAGATTACAGGCATGAGCCACCACGTCCAGCCATATGCCACATTGTCTTTATCCATTCACTCATTGACGGGCACTCCATATCTTGGTTAGTGTGAATAGTGCTGCAGTAAACATGTGAGTGCAAAGAGAGAGCATTTCCCCAATGTTTTCCTCTGGTAGTTTCATAGTTTCAGATCTTAGATTGGAGTCTTTAATAGATTTTTGTTGAATTCTTGGATACACTGACTTCCTTCCTTTTGGGTATATACATAGCATGGGATTGCTGGGTCATATGGGAGTTCTATTTATAATTTTTTGAGGAACCTCCATACCGTTCTCCAGAGTGGCTATAGGAATTTACATTCCCACCAACAGTATATGAGGGTTCCCCTTTCTCTACATCTTCACCAGCATCCACTTTTTAATAAAAGCCATTTTAATTGGGGCAAGGTGATAGCTCATTGTGGTTTTGATTTGCATTTCTCTGACAATTAGTGATGTTGAGCATTTTTGTATATACCCCTTAGCCATTTGAATGTCTTCTTTTAAGAAATGTCTATTGCGATCCTTTGCCCACTCTATTAGTCAGGGTTCTCTAGAGGGACAGAGCTAATAGGATAGAGGTACATATGAAGGGTAGTGTATTAAGGAGTATTGACTCACATGATCACAAGGTGAAGTCCTGTAATGGCCATCTGCAAGCTGAGGAGGAAGGAAGCCAGTGTGAGTCCCAAAACCTCAAAAGTAGGGAAGCTGGCTGGGTGCGGTGGCTCACGTCTAATCCCAGCACTTTGGGAGGCCAAGGCAGGGGATCACCTGAGGTCAGGAGTTCGAGACCAGCCTGGCCAACATGGTGAAACCCTGCTTCCACTAAAAATACAAAAATTACTGAAGCGTGGTGGCACATGACTGTAATCCCACATACTCAGGAAGCTGAGGCAGGAGAATCCCTTGAACCCGGGAGGCAGAGGTTGTAGTGAGCCAAGATGGTGCCACTGCACTCCAGCCTGGGTGACAGAATGAAACTTCATCTCAGAAAAAAAAAAAAAAAAAGGCCGGGCATGGTGGCTGACACCTATAATTCCAGCACTTTGGGAGGCTGAGGCAGGTGGATCACAAGGTCAGGAGTTCGAGATCAGCCTGGCCAATATGGTGAAACCCCATCTCTACTAAAAATACAAAAATTAGCTGGGCATGGTGACACGTGCCTGTAGTCCCAGCTACTCAGGAGGCTAAAGCAGAAGAATTGCTTGAGCCAGGAGACGGAGGTTGCAAAGAGCCGAGATCGTGCTACTGCACTCCAGCCTGGGTGACAGAACGAGACTCTGTCTCCCTAAAAAAAAAAAAAAAAAAAAAAAAATTAGGGAAGCTGATGGTGCAGCCTTCAGTCTATGGCCAAAGGCCCGAGAGCCCCTGGCAAATCACTGATGTAAGTCCAAGAGTCCAAAAGCTGAAGAACTTGGAGTCTGTTGTTCAAGGGCAGGAAGCGTCCAGCATGAAAGAAAGATGAAGGCTGAAAGACTTAGCGAGTCTGCTCATTCCATTTTCTTGTTCCTGCTTTATTCTAGCCATGCTGGCAGCTGATTAGATGGTGCCCACCCAGAATGAGGGTGGGTCGGCCTCTCCCAGTCCACCGACTCACATGTTAATATCCTTTGGCGACACTCTTACAGACACACTCAGGAACAAGACTTTACATCCTTCAATCCAGTCAAGTTGACACTCAATATTAACTATCATACCCACTTTTTTTTTTTTGATGCTGGAGTTGGGTGGCACAATCTCAGCTCACTACAACCTCTGCCTCCTGGGTTCAAGTGATTCTCCTGCCTCAGCGTCCTGAGTAACTAGGATTACAGGCATGCACCACCATGTCCGGCTAATTTTTGTAGTTTTAGGAGAGATGGGGTTGCACCATGTTGGCCAGGCTAGTCTCGAACTCCTGACCACCAAGTGATCCACCCGCCGTGGCCTCCCAAAGTGCTGGGATTACAGATGTGATCCACTGTGCCCGACCCACACCCACTTTTTAATCAGAATTTTTTTTGTTAATCAGATTTTTTTTCTTTTTGAGTTGTTTGAGCTCCTTATATATTCTGGTTATTAATCCCGTCAGATGGGATAGTTTGCAGATATTTTCTTCCATTCTGTGGATTGCCTCTTCACTTTGTTTATTGTTCCCTTCACTTTGCAGGAGCTTTTTGGCTTGATGTAATGCCATTTGTCTATTTTCACTTTGCTGTCTGTGCTTTTGAAATCTTACACGAAAAAATATTTGCCCAGACTAATGTCCTGGGGCAATTCCTCAGTGATTTCTCCTGGTAATCTCATAGTTTCAGGTCTTAGATTTTTTTTTTTTTTTTTTTTTTTTTTTTTTTTTTGAGATGGAGTCTTGATCTGTCGCCAGACTGGAGTGCAATGGCGCGGTTTCGCCTCACTGCAACCTCCACCTCCCTGGTTCGAGCAATTCTCCTGCCTCAGCTTCCCGAGTAGCTGGGATTGTTACAGATGTCTGCCACCACGCCTGGCTGATTTTTTGTATTTTTAGTAGAGACAGGGTTTTACTGTTGGTCAGGTTGGTCTCTAACTCCCGACCTCGTAATCTGCCTGCCTCGACCTCCCAAAGTGCTAGGGTTGCAGACGTGAGCCATTGCGCCCGTCCTCAGTTCTTAGATTTAAGTCTTTAATAGATTTTTGTTTAATCTGTGTGTGTGTGTGTGTGTGTGTGTGTGTGTAACGGATTCTCCCTCTGTTGCCCAGGCTGGAGTGCAGTGGAGTGTCCTTGGCTCACTGCAACTTCCACCTCCGGGATTCGAGCAACCCTCCAGGCTCAGCCTCCCCAGTGGCTGAGACTACAGATACACGCCATCACACGCAGCTAATTTTTGTATTTTTAGTAGAGATGGGGTTTCATCATATTGGCCAGACTGATTTCGAACTCCTGACCTAAGGTGATCCACCCACCTCGGCCTCCCAAAGTTACAGGCATGAGCCGCTGCGCCCAGTCCTAATTTCGGTATTTTTAGTAGAGACTGGTTTCGCCATGTTGACCAGGCTGGTCTCGAATTCCCGACCTCAAGCAATCCCACCTCAGCCTCACAAAGTGTTAGGATTACAGGCATAAGCCACCGCGCCTGGCATCTTACTCCATCTTCTTTACCTCTCCCCTGTGTCAGTTTTATTTTTCTCTTCTCTAGACACTTTCTTCCTCAAGATAGGAGTCAGAGTGGGGAAATGACCATAGTCAGAACCTATGGGAAGCACCCACCCAAAAGGAAAAGGCTTCTTGTGCCCAGGCTGCAGATCCAAAAACCCAGGAAAGGACTCTCATTGGCTCAGTCTACATTCCAGGTGGAGCATGATGATTGGTCCAGCCTGATTCGTTTGCCTATCTCTCACTAATCACCATGGTGAGGAAGGGGCACCAGAAGACGGTCAGCTCCTATCCTAAACAGGGGATAGGGTGAGGGCGATCACTCTCTGAGTTCCAGTAAACAAAGTTTCAGTTAATCGTCACATCAACTCTTTCTCCTCCTATGGCTGGAAGAGTAGAATACGGAAAGAGGTCGTCCGTCTAGATGTCAAGAGAATGGTTGGGGAGTATAGTCTCTCCAGACCAGTCAAGCTCAGGTCCCTGCATACAGCAGGCGTCCATTTAATGCTTACAGAATGAATGAATGAATACCCTTTTCCCAGAGGCTATCCTGGAACCGTCCTAATTTCACACACCATGAACGGATTAAGAATGAAGCGGTGCCAGGGGTCCCGCCCACCAGTTGAGTGCGCCTTAGGACGCCGAGACTAGACCGGGGAGGGCGGAACCTCTGGGCGTTAGGTGAGACCCCGCCACCTCGACGGGCCCAGTCAGGGGCGGGGCTTCAAAACTCCCAGCGTTTGGATTAAACCATCTTCCAGCCGTTAAAGAGGAGAGCCGAGAAAGCCTTTCTGCACCTGTCGCCAACCTTTTTACCACTTCCCAGCAACAGAAACGATGTATTTGCTTCACCGCCACGCCGTTTCCCCATTCGCCTCATTACCCCTCAAAGCCCCACGCGGCCACAGAGTCCAGACTTCCCCACCACCACCTCGCAGTGGCTCACCCCAGTTTGACGCATTGCAGGGAAGGCCGGACCAATGGGCGCCGCGCTCTCATTTCCGCCACGGGATGGTCCCAATAGCGACGCGGCTCACAGAGAGACGCATTACGCATCGCCGAGCAGTGCCCCTCCGCCGGGGAGGAAAGTGAGGTGGAACCGGGAGGCGGGGCACGCGGCGAGGGAAAGTAGTCCGACGGCGGGAGCGAGCGCGCGCGCGCCCGGCTGCAAATCCCGGCCCTGTGTGGGGCGGGGACGAGAGATCCGCGGGCCCGCCGGCGCGGAGCGGGGCGCGGAGGGATCCGTGGGAGCCGCAGTGCGGCGGCACGCGGGCCGGGCGGGGCGGGGCGGGGCGGGCCGAGTGAGGCGGGGCGCGCGCGGCGGCCGTTGAGGGACCGTTGGGGCGGGCGGCGGCGGCGGCTGCGGCGGCGCGCGTTGCGGGCAGTGAGTGTGGAGGCGCGGACGCGCGTCGGAGCTGGAACTGCTGCAGCTGCTGCCGCCGCCGGAGGAACCTTGATCCCCGTGCTCCGGACACCCCGGGCCTCGCCATGGTGAGTGAGGCTGGGGGGCCGCCGAGGCTGCGAGCTCTGAGGCGGGCTTGGCGCGGCAGGACCCCTGAGGGGGCGACGGAGCCCAGAGTGGGGGGCGGCCGGGCCGGCGAGAGCCTCGGCACCCCTTTCTAGCCCCGTTGTCTGGGCCGTTGAACCCCGAACGGGACGTCTGGATCCCCAAAGGTTTCCAGAAGCGACTTTAGCACCATATGGGATATTTAAGTCCCCACATGGGTGTCTGAGCCCCCAAAGGGGATATTTGAACCCCGAATGGAGGATCAGAACCCTCAAAGGGAACCCCTCAAAAGGATTTTGGACCCTGGATGGGGCGATAGGTCTCAGAATGAAGGTGTTTGGACCCCAGGGGACGGAATAAGAAAGATGGGCTAGGGAGGGGAGCTGTTTAGGCCCGGATGGAGGCGTTTGGTCCTGAGAGGATGCGGGGAACCGGGGACGAAGGGAGGCTGGGCTGCCCCTGGATGGGGTGGCGGAGAGTAGCTGGGCCTGGGCGGGGAGGGGCGGCCCCTGGGCTCCTGGGAGGCAAAGGAGAGGGTCAGGGATGGGCGGTCACTTCTACAGATGAGACTCCCGAGGGTGGGGGAGGGTGGTCTCCAAAGCCCAGCACTGCAGAGGAGGAGGAGGGTGAGGTGCAAGTTTACAGGAGGAAGACCCTGGGGTGGGTGGCAGCAGAGGTTAGAAGATGCTCTTGAAGGCTTCCGGGACGGAGAAGGATCGGGGTCGTGGAGGTGGTGAAAAGGGATAGTGAGAGCGGGGCTTGCCAGTGGTCGGGGCCAGGGACCCTTGGGGTAAATTTGGAGGTAGCTAGGAAAGGTTCCGAGGTTACTCGTGGGTTAAGACTGTTGGACTAGAAAGGATTTTTTTAACGGGCTAGGAGTGTTGTGTTTGGGTCCACGAGAAGATGGGTTTCCAAGGTGAGGGGTTGGGGAGGACTTGGGGTTGAGTGGCTGGGAGGTGAAGTGGAAGGAGAAAATGAATGGCAGCGAGGGTGGGCCTAGGTTTGGGGGTGGGTGTGGGTAACACCCTGCCAGTCTCCAGGGACAGGCCAGGACAAAGACGGCTCAGTGCGGATTGGGAGTGGGCTGCAGGGACCGGAGGAAGCTATCCCCCTTCCCCAGGAAGAACCCGGCTGGGTGGAAGGCACTGGGCAGTAGGAGCAGGTGGGCGGAGCTGTTCAGGCCCCTATTGCGCACTGAAGCCTCATGAAATGGGGATGGGAGATCAAAGTTTGGGGTGCCTCAAATAAGCCAGCTTTTTCAAGCCTAGAAGCCTCACCCCCTCGCTGTCCGTTTCAGGCCAAGAGCGCTGCCTTTTCCCAACAGGAGCGCCGGTTTTCTCATGATCCCCAGCCCCACACACCATGCTGCACCTCCTCACTTGTGCCAAATGACAGTGCAGTACAGTGTGGCGTCAGTGACAATCAGATGCCTATTCCTGTGCCCTCGGGGTGGGGGCTGCAGAGCTTGATCAGAGATTGCCTCTGGGGGGACCCCTTGATCGGCCCAAGGGCCACTTGTTCCATTCAGGACCCTCACTGAGTGCGTCTGTTAATTCACAGCTAGGGCTTTGAGAGAAAACCAGCAGACTAGTTCTTTCCTACTCCCTGCCACCCACAACACCCACCGCCCCCCCAGGCTGAGCCTGGGAACCAACCGTGCACAGCCATCCTCCCTGGCAAGGCTGGGGAGAACAGGCAGCCGCTGCCGTGTATCAGATCTCATACTTGCTGACACAGACCTGATGGCTCCTCTTGCCGCTACCCCATTTTCCCCCAGCAGAACCTGGCTAAAGGGGCCCTGAAGCGCTAGCGGGCTGACTACACCCAGAATAGGACGAGAGCTTTGGCCAGGACTACTTTCTCTTTCCCTTTGTAATCAGCAAGGTAGAGGTGGGACAAGTCACTGTTAACTGGCCTTGGACTTTGGCCTGAGCTCTGTGGCTCCTCCTTGGCCCCGGTGAGGGGCCCTGGCCTTGGTTTCTGATCTCATCTAACACTGCTCTCTGGCATTGGCTGGGGGCTGGGGCAAGGCAGAGAAATCATACCCTCTTCCCTCCCCCACCTCATGCTTTTTTTTTTTCTTGTCAGCCCCTTGCTGGAGCCTAAGATGAGGGATAAGGAAGCAGGAGACCGTCTGAGTTATTTTGGAAACAGTTTTTGTTGAAAGCTTAGTCTTCAGGTCTGGAAAGGGAAGAAACATTGGGCAAGGATCAATGATCTCTTCTTAGGTGATTGGTTTTCTGGGCAGCAACCTTGCTTGAGATCTGTAGCTCGGAGCTGGGACCTTCCCTGCTTGAAGCAGGGAAGTGGGTCTCCTACATGGGAGGGAGAGTGTGTGACAGGCCCTCCATGCAGAGCCACGCCTATTTGCAGCAACCCAGTGACAGAACTGAACATGGCAGTGCCTCATCTGCAGCTTCCAGCTTTTTGGGGACTGGCAAACGCTGGCCTTCAGAGCCGCTCAGGGCAGTCTGCAGCCTGTCAGCCTCCTCGCCCCCACCCCCAGCCCCTTACAGTGCTGCCCAGAGGTCAGGAGAGCTGGACTTCTTGCAGGGCGGAGCAGTGGGGTGGGAAGGCCCTGATCAGGCTCGCTTTTTCCATTCTAGGCCAGGGGAAAGAATGAAAAGCAGATGGGATGGCAGCCGCCTCCCCACACTGCTGCCTTCCTCTCTGTTCCTCCCCTGCCCCTCCCCAGGCATTGCCTGGCCTCAGTAACCAGAAGCCCATCCTCCCTTCTCACTTTCCCCAAGCCTCTTCCTCAGGTGTCAGGACCTAAGGGATGGCCCCAGGCTGCTTTGCCCCTGATGGGAGGTGGGGGGCAGGTGGAGCAAGGGGCTCATGGGCCTGGGGCAGCCAGGTTGGCGTTTAAGAGCCCAACCACGCTGTCTTTTTTTAAAGGCAATGCAGAAGAATCTTCATTTGGCCTCCTCACCTCCCCTTTAGACTTTGGACTTTCCCAGAATGTGCATGTGTGCCGTTTTCCTTCTCTACCTTCCTCTTTCCCCCTCTCTCAGCCCTCTCCCCTCTGCGATCAACACTTTGATTACCCCTCCCTTTCTGCCTATTTGGGGCTTGGCCTCAAGTTCCTCTTCCTTTAGTTTTTGTTTTTGGAGTTTTTTTCTAACTTTTTTAGATCAGTGATTGTTAATATTTGGGACAGAGGTGGGGGTGGGGGAGGCAGCGGTGGTTTGTTCTTAGCCTCTGGAACCTCTCCGCAGAATACTGCAAATTCACATAATAGTTTGCTTCCGTTTCTGAGGCTCTCAGACTCAAGACTAAAACCTGCTGTGGTCTTGGAGCCCCTTTCCCTTACTGGGAAAGGAAGACCCACCGTGGTCCCGGGATAAGAGTGCCTTTTTCACAGCATCAACAAAAAGCAGGGAAAATTTGTCTTTTGGCTGTTAAAGCTAAATGTTGGGATTGATCCTCCCCCACCCCATGGTCTAGCTCCTGCCCCATAGGATCGCTATGCCTGGCTGATGCCCAGCACACCAGTGCAGGAGAAGCCAGTCCCTGCATCTCCTCCCCACCCCTAAACCCCGCATACAGCAAGGGCTGCCTGGCACCGACTGGCCGGTCCCCAGAGTGGCCAAGCCAGAAAGGGTTAAGAACTGCAGTGCAAGCCGACTTCAGTCATCTGCTGCTGCTGCCCGCTGCAGTCCTCTCCCTGATGTTTGTCCCTCCTGCCCAAAAGAAACAGAACCGAATGATGCCCTGTGCCCCTACTGTGCACAGGGGGGTGGAGCGGCTACCTCCAGCCTGACCAGGGTTCTTCCAGGCGCTCAAGCAACTTAGGGCTGCCAGTTAGGAGAATTTTTGCCACCTGGATCAACTCTGCCTGAGCCAAGCGCCTCCAAATAGGTGACACAGAAACTAGCCGAGATAGCCCCTGACATCATCCCTCTGCCCTACCCAAGGACTGGCCTGCTTCAGTTTGGAGCCTTCTAGAGCTTCTTGATGAGGCCTCCAGGGCAACCACTCCCTTCACTCAGCCTCTGGGGCTCCCACTGGTGAGATATAAACCTGTGCCATGCCAGTGCTGCTGGTTTGGGGCTGGGGCAGGCATTTCACCTGCCCCTGTGGCTCCCACATGCTGAGTTGAGATTGGAAGCCCATGGGTCTGGGAAGCTTCACTGGGCCCTGCATCCAGCAGGCCTGAGTGTCCAGCCCACCCTGGAACCCAGCTTTCTGAATCACCAGACTTTATCATCAGGCCCTGGTTCTGCCTCAGACCCTGACTCTGGCGTGCTCCTCCCTGGCTGGGCAGGAATGCCATGTGGAACTGGCCTTACCAGGGCCTGGGGCCTGGGCTAAGTGAGGAAGATGCATCCTTGCTGTCCAGCCTGGTGACTGACTTTCCCCTTCTTGCTTTTCCAGGCTGACCAGCTGACTGAGGAGCAGATCGCAGGTGAGTGTTACCCTGTCCCCCTCATCTTTGCTCAGGAAAGCCTCCACATCCCCAGCCAAATCTTGGCCACTGAGGAGTGACATCTGATAGGTGAACCTGTGTATCCCTTGTGTCACCTAACACTATGCCTTGTGCCTAGAATGCTGATAAATGTGTGTAAGAGCACACCAGTGCCCTGATGACACCAAGCCCCATGGCCCTGAGACAGGCCTTTACCAAACACCAAAGGCTGTCTTCCTCTCCTGGGCCTGGGTCGTCTAGGGGCTTGATATTGGTGGCTACAGGACGAACCCAGCTCTCTCTCTCAGCTTCAGCTAGATTGGCTTAGAAGGTGAGCTCCCTGCCTCCCTGTGGGCCTGCGGAGCTCCTGTCCCACTTTAGGAGCCGCCCAGGAGCTGGCTCGTCACTCCCACCTCTTCACTTGCCTGCGCTTTGCACTTCCTTTCGCATGTGCCGGCGCCTGCCTGTTCTGCTGGTGGAAATGCCTCCCCAGCACTTTGCATGGGCAGATCCTTCTCATCCCTTAGCTCAGATGTCCCCTTGGAGAGGCCCTCCCTGACCCCCATCTCAAGTACACAGCCTTCCTTTACTCTCTTTCACATCAGTTTATTTTCTTTCTTTTCTTTTTTTTTTTTTTTTTTTTTTTTTGAGACGGAGTTTCGCTCTTGTTACCCAGGCTGGAGTGCAATGGCGCGATCTTGGCTCACCGCAACCTCCGTCTCCTGGGTTCAGGCAATTCTCCTGCCTCAGCCTCCTGAGTAGCTGGGATTACAGGCACGCGCCACCATGCCCAGCTGATTTTTTGTATTTTTAGTAGAGACGGGGTTTCACCATGTTGACCAGGATGGTCTTGATCTCTTGACCTCGTGATCCACCCGCCTCGGCCTCCCAAAGTGCTGGGATTACAGGCTTGAGCCACTGCGCCCGGCTATTTTCTTTATTTTCTGAGCGGAAGGCTTTCTTGAGATCTGTAGCTCAGAGCTGGGACCTTCCCTTGAGCAAGCAGGGAAGTGGGTCACTCGCACTTCTGCTGTCAGAAATTGTTTTCTTATGCCTTCACCTGTTGTATCTCCTGTCACTAGATGTGAGTTCCATGGGTTTGGGACTTGGTTTTGTTGGTCCCTGCTATAGCCTAGAGTGCCTAGAACATAGGCTAAACAAATAAACGATCATCTCTTTCAGCAAGCTAGAAGAAATCCCTGGATCCCATCTAATTCATTTTTCTAGCCTTTCCAAAACCCCAGAAGGGTCAGCTACAGGAACTATTATGTAATCACGTATCTGTGCTCACCCCCCGCAAACTGAGCTGCCCGAGACAAAGAGCAACTTTTGGTTTATTTTCATAGCCAGGGGCCAGCACACAGTAGAGCAGAGGAGCAATCCAGAGAATGGGCCTCTGCTCCCCACCAGCTACTCAGTCCCCAGCTTTGCTGTCAGGTTCAGCCAGCTATGTGACAAGTACTGAAGGCCCAGCTTCAGTGGGAGGAGGCAGGAATGGACTTGCCTTCTCTCCTTTCTCCCCCCAACCCCCAACACAGAGTCACCTTTGCACCTTCAAAATTTTGTCCCCAGGTGGCTATGGAGACCCCCAAGAAAAGCCAGAGGATGGCCTGGTTTAGTGATAATGAGCTCAGGGTGCCCACATGACCCACTCCCTTCCCTCTCCAAGAACAACAAGGCCTCAGCCCAGAGAGGTGCCAGCCTCCCCAAAGAGACTCTTGCCATATCCTTAGGGCCCAGAGGCTCAGGGCCACAGCTGCCCAGCTGTGCATGTCCCTCCCAATGCACCTGCCACCCAGCTCCCAACTCTCTGGCCTTGTGCATAAACATAAACAGTCTGCTTTTCACCCTGTCCCCATTAGCAAACTGCCCACTGCCTCACCCCAGCCCACGCCCTCTGGGAATAGGCTGCTAGGCATCTGTTCTTTGAGGGCTTGGGGGTAGGGGAGCACCAGGTGCCAAAATGGGCCCGGTGGGAGGGCAAGAGCCATGTGCTTCTCTCCCTGCTCCTGATGCGGCCCCAGCTGTGGCCTTCCCACTCAGCACTGCTAGCTCCTCATCCTCCTGGCTTGGCAGCCGTCCCCTCGCCTTCCATCCCCCCACCCACCCCACGCACCGTCCGTCAGCCATGTTCTGCTGCCGACCACCCCCACGCTTAGCACAGTGGCTCAGCTCCTCTGGAAGCCGGTAGCACCCACGGCAGGGAAGAAGGCTGGCAGCACCAGGCAAAAGGGAGTGGATGCCTGCATTTCCTCTTCAGGCCAGCCAGGGGCATTCTGTAGCCTCCCCCTCCTCATCCCAGCCAACTGACCTTGGCTAACACACTCAGATGAAGAGTCCTTTCAGCTCTCATTCACTCCATGACTTTGGTCCCTTTCATCATTTAAGGGAGAAGCCAAAGCCAGAGACCAAACAGAAATGTAGAATAATCTAAGGACAGCTGTCAGCCATTTGTCCCTACTGTCTTCACTGGCTGGTGAGAGAAATAGCTTTACCTGCCACGGTGTAGATGTTCAATAACTGTTGAATGAAGGTTGGAAGGGCTCTGCCCTGAGCACTGAGGAGAAAGAGCTGGTTGCGTGGGACTTGAAGTCTGTCTCAGTTTCTTTAGGTGAGACTGATGCCCTTGGTCTTCCACCAAGGAAGGAGTCCAGCATCCATAGGTAAGGATTCTCCTGTGGGCCTTGTGACCTCTGACTCCTTCCCCTTCTTCCCCCAGAGTTCAAGGAGGCCTTCTCCCTCTTTGACAAGGATGGAGATGGCACTATCACCACCAAGGAGTTGGGGACTGTGATGAGATCCCTGGGGCAGAACCCCACTGAAGCAGAGCTGCAGGACATGATCAATGAGGTGGACGCAGATGGTGAGCCCCACAGAGCGCTGGGCAGCCCTGCTCCTGGTCACCCCAAGTGACTGCAGGGAGCCTCCCTCAGGGCTATGGATGAGTCTGTATCTGTCAGGGCCCAGGGTGATTCCCCCATCCTTTCCCCACCTTCCAGGGAACGGGACCATTGACTTCCCAGAGTTCCTGACCATGATGGCCAGAAAGATGAAGGACACAGACAGTGAGGAGGAGATCCGAGAGGCGTTCCGTGTCTTTGACAAGGTAAGCAGCCCTCTCCAGGGACAGTTCTGAGACTGACGCCAGCCTTCAGGCAGGCAGACGGAAATGGAGCCACAGAGCTACCACTTCCAGGAGACCCAGGTCCCGGTGCCAGCCTCGCTGCCAACCTGCTCTGCCACCTCAGGCAGCCTCCCTCACTGTGCTCACTGCTGAGGGATGGTGATGACAGCCACCCCTCTCACTGCCTCTCTCCCTGCTGGGAGAAGTGCCTAGTGAAAGCCTTTATCCCCAACCTCCAGGATGGGAATGGCTACATCAGCGCTGCAGAGCTTCGTCATGTAATGACGAACCTGGGGGAGAAGCTGACCGATGAGGAGGTGGATGAGATGATTAGAGAGGCTGATATCGATGGAGATGGCCAGGTCAATTATGAAGGTGAGTCAAGATCAGGCTTGATCTCCAGGACAAGAAGAGAATTGAAGCTTCAGGAACAAGCCCCCAGATCCCTCATGTTGGGGAGGGCCAGTCACCACTCAGCCTGCCCACCTGACCTCCTCTTTCTCTGCTTCACTCCGCAGAGTTTGTACAGATGATGACTGCAAAGTGAAGGCCCCCTGGGCAGCTGGCGATGCCCATTCTCTTGATCTCTCTCTTCTCGCGCGCGCACTCTCTCTTCAACACTCCCCTGCGTACCCCGGTTCTAGCAAACACCAATTGATTGACTGAGAATCTGATAAAGCAACAAAAGATTTGTCCCAAGCTGCATGATTGCTCTTTCTCCTTCTTCCCTGAGTCTCCCTCCATGCCCTCTCATCTCTTCCTTTTGCCCTTGCCTCTTCCATCCATGTCTTCCAAAGCCTGATGCATTCATAAGATGAAGCCCTCCTCAGTTCCCCTTGGGGAGCCTCTGCCCTCCTCCAGCCCGGGTGGCTCTCATCCATTTTGGTTTGTTTCCTCCTGTTTGTCATCTTATTTTGGGTGCTGGGGTGGCTGCCAGCCCTGTCCTGGGACCTGCTGGGAGGGACAAGAGACCCTCCCCCAGGCAGAAGAGCATGCCCTTTGCTGTTGCATGCACCCAGCCCTGTGACTCTGTGTGCAGATCCCAGCAGCCTGTTGGGGCAGGGGTGCCAAGAGAGGCATTCCAGATGGACTTGAGGGGGCGTTGAGGAATTGTGGCATTGACTGGATGTGGCCCAGGAGGGGGTCGAGGGGGCCGACTCACAGAAGGGGACTGACAGTGGGCAACACTCACATCCCGCTGGCTGCTGTTTTGAAACCATCCAATTGGCTTTCTGAGGTTTGGCTGGGTGGGGACTGCTCATTTGGCCACTCTGCAAATTGGACTTGCCCGCGTTCCTGAAGCGCTCGCGAGCTGTTCTGTAAATACTTGGTGCTAACATCCCATGCCGCTCCCTCCTCACTAGCACCCACCACCCTGAGGGCCCATCCTAGGAATGGGTGTGGGGATGGTCGCTTTGTAATGTGCTGGTTCTTTTTTTCTTTTCTTTCCCCTCTACGGCCCTTAAAACTTTCATTTTGTCCAAAACCATGCCGGGCTAGCTAAAGGGTGGGGAGAGAGAAGATGGAGATGGGCCCCACCACACTTTCAAGAGAACGCACCTGCAATAAAACAGTCTTGTCGGCCAGCTGCCCAGGGGACGGCAGCGACGGCAGCCTCTGCTTCCTGGTCCGCCAGCACCTCCCACTTCTCCGTGGTGACTTGGTGCCGCTTCCTCACATCTGTGCTCTGTGCCCTCCTCTCCCCTGCCTCTCCCCTCGCCCACCTGCCTGCCCCCATACTCTGCAGCGGAGAGCATGATCCGTGCCCTTGCTTCTGACTTTCGCCTCTGGGACAAGTAAGTCAATGTGGGCAGTTCAGTCGTCTGGGTTTTTTTCCTTTTTCTGTTCATTTCATCTGGCTCCCACCACCACCTAACCCCCCTCCCCACTTTCCCCTCACTGCCCAGGTCGATCAAGTGGCTTTTCCTGGGACCTGCCCAGCTTTGAGAATCTCTTCTCATCCACCCTCTGGCACCCAGCCTCTGAGGGAGGGAGGGACAGGGCATAGTGGGAGACCCAGCCAAGAGCTGAGGGTAAGGGCAGGTAGGCGTGAGGCTGTGGACATTTTTGGAATGTTTTGGTTTTGTTTTTTTTAAACCGGGCAATATTGTGTTCAGTTCAAGCTGTGAAGAAAAATATATATCAATGTTTTCCAATAAAATACAGTGACTACCTGACTTGGCTCCTCCCATCCTGTCTCAGTTTCTGGCCCTGCCCCCCTCCCCCCACCCCTGCACAGACTCCTTTGGCTCAGATGTGGAAGAGCCCCTCCTCCAAGCTGGCTCTAAAGCTGTGTCCAGTCAGTGCAGCCCAGTGGGCGCCTCAGAATCACAGTTCTGATCCCAACTAGACCTCAAGGTCGCCAAGGGCAGGATCCTGCCGTAGAGATAGTCGCGCAAATGGACTGTAAGGACAGGACTGAGAAGGCTCTAGGACCGAGAAGGCTCTGTCCGAGGCAGGCCCATCGTGCCACAGGAGCCCATAGAGAAGGGGTCAGGTAGCAGGACTGAGCTGAGACCTGAAAGATGGGCTGTCCCCCAGCTGGGTAGGGGAAGGAAGGGCATTCCAGTTGGAGGGGATGGCCTGTATGGAAGACCTGAGGCAAGAGGAGCCCAGACACTGAGGAACCAAAGGAAATCCAGCAAGGCTGGGCAACAGCCCCGAGCAGCATGGGGCCCAGCTGGATGAAGAGAGGAAGGCAGGGGCGGGCCCTGCAGTGGCTGAGCCTCTCAGTGCTTGGGGAGAGGGGTGGCATTCACTGTTTTAGTCTCACAGGCAGCCAAAACATGCCAAGTTTGGATCTGCAGTGGTGAGAAAGGCACAGTCCTGAGCTCACAAGGCGGGCATGGGACTCTGGCCTTGAAGATTTGAAACAAAAGCCCAAAACAATTGCAAACCACACAAGGCAGAGTATTAACCACTGTGTGGTCACAGCCAAATTACAAACCACAGAAAGCTCAACTTCCTCATGACAAGTGGGGATGTAAAGAAGAAAGGCCTCCTTAACCGGGCCGAGTAACATGCCTGTAATCCCCGTACTTGGGAGGCTGAGGCAGGAGGATTGCTTGATCCCAAGAGTTTGAGACTAGTCTGGGCAACACAGCAAGACCCTCCCAGTCCAGTGGGGCTATAGTGGAGGGATAGGTCGGAATTCTCAGCGGCTTTTCATATTCTCCGTCGGAGGAATGGGGAATGAGAGATTAATAAGCATCGTCTTTAACTTCTGGGCTTCTCACACAACCATACGAGCTGGGCAAGGGTGGAGCAGAGACAGAAGTCAGTGAAATAAAGAGGTCCTTCCACTCATCTCCACTTAGCCTCAGAGGGCAGGAGAAGCCTGGCCCAACCCAATGTTGGGAGTAGCAGGCCATTTTCCAGAGCCCCAGCTTCTGTCCCCGCTTTTCCTCCCACCTGATTGTGGCTCAGCATTTGGTGGTACAGTGAAGACGGTAGAGTGCAGTGGACAAGAACTTGGGGTCTGGGCACAACCACCTGCCTTAGCATTCTGGTGCTCAGAAAGTGAGCATCCGTCGCCATTGGCTGGGTGCTTCCTGCTTCGATGAGCTCATGGATGCAAAGGTTCCAAGCCTCCTGCTTCACAGCTGCCTTCAAAGCTCTGCATCCATGAGCTTGTCAAAGCCATAAAGCAACCACTTGGGCTGGATGCTATTAGTTCCCATCTCGCTGACCAGGAAACCGAGGCCTAGAGGAGTGAAGTCAGCTACTGCAAGGTTACAAAGTAGAAAGTGACACAGTTGGAGTCTGAATCAGATCTGACCCTGGGGAGTCCAGGCACCCAAAGGCTGGGCTTTAGGGTAAATGGTAGTTTAAAAACAGACGGATTTCAGGCCGAGGCGGGTGGATCACGAGGTCAAGAGATCGAGACTATCCTGGCCAACATGGTGAAACCCCGTCTACTAAAAATGCAAAACTTAGCCAGGCATTTGGCATGCACCTATAGTCCCAGCTACTTGGGAGGCTGCGGTGGAAGAATTGCTTGAACCCGGGAGGCAGAGGTTGTAGTGAGCCGAGATTGCGCCACTGCGCTCCAGCCTGGCAACAGAGCAAGACTCTGTCTCAAAAAAAACAAAAAAAAAAACAAAACAGACGGATTTCAGGAAGGCGAGAGCCAGTAGGGAGGCCAGGCCGAGGTTGGCATAACAGTGGTGGGGTCTGAAATGGGAGCTGCCCCCTTAGCAGTCAGGGTGCCTGGGGAAAACTCTGGTCTATAGTTGAGTCAAAGATGGGCTATGGTGTCCGCAGAATTGAGCTCAAATTCCAGTTTGAGACTCACTCACTAGAGAGTCTTCATGTTCACTAAGTCTCAAGAGGCCATCTCTGCCACATCAGTAACCTTGGAGCAGCGATTTCACTTCACTCGGCCTCCGTTTACAGGTCTGCAAAATGGCAAATGATAATAACCTGTTAAGGAAGACTATATAAATAGCCACTAACTTGGGTTGTGCCAAACTTTCTTTTTTTTTTAGACGGAGTCTCACTCTGTTGCCCAGGCTGGAGTACAATGGCGCTACCTTGGCTCACTACAACCTCTGCCTCCCAGGTTCAGGCAATTCTCTTGCCTCAACCTCCCTAGCAGCTGGCATTACAGGGGCGTACCACCACGCCTGGCAAATTTTTGTATTTTTAGCAGAGACAGGGTTTCTCCATATTGGCCTGGCTGGTCTCAAACTCCTGACCTCAGGTGATCCACCTGCATCAGCCTCCCAAAGTGCTGGGATTACAGGTGTGAGCCTTTTTTTTTTTTTTTTTTTTTTTAAGATGGAGCCCAGGCTGGAGTGCAGTGGTTCGATCTCAGCTCACTGCAACCTCCCCCTTCCAAGGTCAAGCGATTCTCCTGCCTCAGCCTACCCAGTAGCTGAAATTAAAGGAGCCCGCCACCACACCTGACTAATTTTTATATTTTTATTTAATTTTATTTATTTATTTTTGAGACAGAGCCTTGCTCTGTCCTCCAGGATGGAGTGCAATGGCGTGATCTCGGCTCACTGCAGACTCCTCCTCCCAGGTTCAAGCGATTCTTTTGCCTCAGCCTCCCGAGTAGCTGGGATTACAGGCACCTGCCACCATGCCCGGCTAATTTTTGTATTTTTAGTAGAGACGAGGTTTCACCATGTTGCCTAGGCTGGTCTCGATCTCTTGACCTCATGATCTGCCCGCCTCAGCCTCCCAAAGTGTTGGGATTACAGGTAAGAGCCACTGAGCCCAGCCCATGCCCAGCTAATTTCTTTTGTATTTTAGTAGAGATGGGGTTTCACCATGTTGCCCAGGGTGGTCTCGAACTTCTGAGCTCAGGCAATCTGCCTGCCTTGGCCTCCCAAAGTGCTAGGATTACAGGCGTGAGCCACCACGCCCGGCTGTGCCAAACTCTTTACAGACATCATCTCACTTAGTTCACACCCAGGCTGGATTGACTCATACTAAAATGCAGCACCTGCTCAAGGTACACCTGCCCCGGGCATGCCGACAGGAGTCGCTGGAGAAATCTGGCAGTAGAGTGGAGGCTGGGCAGGTGAAGCCTCTGGCAGCACACCACGCTTCTTGGAAGCAGCTGAGCCGGGTCTCAGAGCCCAGCGCACTCGGATCGCAACCCCCAAGCCTTCTCCTACTGCATCCGGTACCCATACTTCTCAGCTGCCTATCAGCAGTTTCCCCCTTGGGCCCTATGTTTTTGAAAGACTTTTACTCCCAGACTGGCTACATTATTAAATAATCATGACTTCTCTTTCCTAATTTTTATTAATCAAAAACACATAGACCGCACTCAGCTTCTAATGGCCCCTGGGCAAGCGCTGAGGGGACTCGGCTCCAGCCCAAAGTAGAGAAATGTCTGGACCGGGAGTCATTTCCAGTTCAGCCTGGCAGGTTGACTATACCAGCTCAAAGCCTGCCCTAAGGAAGTGACTAGACAAGGGGACATACCAGAGACACCCAACCAGAGCCCTCTGAGGACCCTCAGGGTCCCCTGACTTCCCAGAGGATGGCTCTGGGGCCACTTCTGAGTGTCACTCCCAGTGTGACCAGCAGGTGGGGCAATGACCACAGAAGACCCTGAAGAGCTGCAACTCCCATGCCCAGCCCATGGCAAGAGGGTGTGTGCACATGTTTAAGTCCCATCTGTGGGTCAGGCCGGGGGCTAGGGAGATGGGAATGAATAAAAAGAAATAAATCATAAATGAATCAAGTCCCCTGGAGTCCCCAGTTCACAGCATATCACTTCCTGAGCCCCACCCCAGACTAGGGCAGACACCCGGAGCAGTCACCCTGTGTCTGCTGGTTTTAGCTAACTGCAGATAAAAAAAATTCAAAACAGGCCAACCTGTCATCCCAGCACTTCGGGGGGCTACGGCAGGTGGATCACCTGAGGTCAGGAGTTTGAGACCAGCCTGACCAACATGGTGAAACCCTGTCTCTACTAAAAATACAAAAATTAGCCGGGTAGGCCAGGCACGGTGGCTCACACTTGTTACCTCAGCACTTTGGGAAGCCAAGGCAGGTAGATCATTTGAGGTCAGGAGTTTGAGACCAGCCTGCCCAACATAGTGAAACCCTGGCTCTACTGAAAATACAAAAATTAGCTGGGCAGTAGTGGTGGGCAACTGAAATCCCAGGTACTTCGAGGCTGAGGCAGGAGAATCACCTGAACATGGGAGGCAGAGGTTGCAGTGAACAGAGATGGCAACCACTGCACTCCAGTCTGGGCAACAGAGCAAGACCCTGTCCCAAAAAAAAAAAAATAAAATTAGCCAGGTGTGGTGGGCGCTGGTAATGCCAGCTACTTGGGAGGCTGAGGCCCAAGAATCACTTGAACCTGGGAGGTGGAGGTTGCAGTGAGCCAAGATCGCGCCACTGCACTCCAGCCCAGGTGACAGAACAAGACTCTATCTCAAAAATAAATAGTTGGCTGGGTGCGGTGGCTCACACCTGTAATCCCAGCACTTTGGGAGGCCAAGGTGGGTGGATCACGAGGTCAGGAGCTTGAGACCATCCTGGCATGGTGAAACCTCATCTCTACTAAAATATAAAAAATTAGCTGGGCCTGGTGGCGTGTGCCTGTAGTCCCAGCTACTCAGGAAGCTGAGGCAAGAGAATTGCTTGAACCTGGGAGACGGAGGTTGCAGTGAGCCAAGATTGTGCACTGCACTCTAGCCTGGCAACAGAGAGCGACTCCATCTCAAAAAATAATAATAATAAATAAATAAAATAATACAGATTTGAAAACACTGCAGTGTAATAACTATTTACAGAGCATTTGCATTGAATTGGGTGTTATAGGTAATCTAGAAATTAGTTAAGGTATAAAGAAGGACGTATGTAGGTTACATGCAAATATGACACCACTGTATATAAGGAACTTGAGCATCCACAGATTTTGGTATCCCAGCAGGGTCCTGAAACCAGTCCCCCAAAGACACTAAGGGATGACTGTCTATATTTTCACAGATCTTTGCACTGTGCCCTCTTAGTACAGCTTGTAATTTTGTATTTCAGCTGCTTACTGAAACACATTTTTTTAGACAGGGCCTCACTCTGTCGCCCAGGTTGGAGTGCAGTGGCATGATCGTAATTCATTGCAGCGCCAACCTCCCAGACCCAAGCAATCCTCCCACCTCAACCTCCCAAGTCGATGGGACTTTAGGCATGCACCACCACACCCAGCTAATTTTTTGATTATCTGTAGAGAAGAGGTTTCACCATATCGCCCAGGCTGCTCTTGAACTCCTAGGTTCAAGCAATCCACCCGCCTCGGCCTCCCCAAATAGGATTACAGGCATGAGCCACTGCACCCAACCTTTGTAACACGTTTTTATGTGATTATTCAATCACCCAAGTGGATCGTGATTGAGGTAGGGCCAAGGCTATGTCAGTCACCACTATATTTCCAGTGGGCCCAAGGCAGCCTCGGGTCCAGACCAGAGCAGGCTCAAGGGAAAGTATGTTGAGTTAATGAATTTACAGGAGGCCGAAGAAGGGAGGCATTAGACGCTCGAGTTGGAAATGTAAGCACGACAGAAACGCTTCTCTTTTTTTTTTTTTTTTTTTTTTTTGCGACAGAGTCTCACCCTGTTGCCCAGGCTGGAGAACAGTGGCACAATCTCGCCTCACTGCAACCTCTGCCTTCCAGGTTCAAGTGATTCTCCTTGCCTCAGCCTCCTAACTAGCTGGGACTACAGGTGCATGCCACTATGCCTAGCTAATTTTTTTTTTTTTTTTTTTTGGAGACAGAGTCTTACTCTGTCACCAGGCTGGAGTGCAATGGTGCGATCTTGGCTCACTGCAACCTCCGCCTCCAGGTTCAAGCAAGTCTCCTGCCTCAGCCTCCTGAGTCTCTGGGACTACAGGCGTGCGACACCATGCTTGGCTAAATTTTTTTATTTTTAGTAGAGATGGGGTTTCACCATGTTGGTCAGGCTGGTCTCGAACTCCTGACCTTGTGATCCATCCACCTCGGCCTCCCAAAGTGCTGGGATTACAGGCGTGAGCCACTGCACCTGGCCAGAAACACTTCCCTCAACTTGGCTCACTTTCTTCTAAAACTCAGGTCCCTACTCAGCCATCCCCTCCTCCTAGAAGCCCTCCTGCCTAGACACCCTTCCACCCTGCTTCCTTCCCACTCTGAGGACAGGGCTGTCTTCCCCACTGAACTACGACCAGGTCCACCTCTGTCACTGCCATATCCCCCAACATCGCAGGGACAAGCGCTGATATACAACAGGCCCTCAACAAGACCCTGCAAAGTGGGCGAGCAGACACATGTCCATGGGAGGCTAGGCCAATGCCATCGTGGACCCAAAAAAGTGCTGAGGGCCAGTCAAGAGAGGAGTGGTTGCATCTACAAGGAGGAAAAGCGTAAGAAAGAATTTGAAGGGTAAGGGTGTTTTCAAGAGATGGAAAAGGAAAAAACGGTTCCAGGAAGAGTGAGTTCAATAAGCAAAGACGTGGGGGCCCAAACTGTCATGGCTTCGCTGGGGAAACCGCAACCATCTGATGTGGCCTCAGCCAAGGCCTGCAGGGGAGTGGGAGCATGGGGACAGGCCTGGAGCCTCCAGGGGCGCCTGAGCCCTGGGAGCTTTGCAAGGCTGGCAGTGACTGCCAGATGGAGCTCTCCGGACAGGACCCGGGCACCTGGCAGAGAGGATGAACTTGGGCAGTCAGGGGCCAGGATCCCAGCTAGGAGGTATTTCCAAATCACCCCTGAGGGACAAGGGGTTGACGGGGGCATTGTCTGAAAACCCCTGGCCTGTTAGCGTAGACACCCAGGTCAGAGGTGGGGTGAGGGGAGGGGTCTGCAACGAACAGTGCAATGTCAGGCCTGGAGGCCAAGAGCCTGAGAACCCCAGCTTCCGCGGCGCGTCCTCACCTCCTCTTAGTCCTCACTGAAAAAATGGGAATGAGAGCTGCACCCTCCCAGGCAAGGAGGCTGTGGCTCCAATGCTTGGCTCTGCCTTGCTACCCAGAGAGCCCTCAGAGGTCAGACGGGCAGGAATGACCCACCTTCGGAGTAACACAGAGAAAGGAGGTGAGCACCCCTCAATGCTCTTCTCCAGACCCCCCCATCCCTTCCTCACCATCCTCTGTTGGGGGTCGCAGGGTTGGCCAAGGTCTGGCCAGGCTTGGTGACAAAGGCAGGTCCCAATCTGATGTCTGTCAACCTGTTGTGTTGTGCTTTTAACAAATGGACTTTTTTCTTTTTTTTTTTTTTTTTGAGACAGAGTCTTGCTCTGTTGGCCAGATAGGAGCGACCATCTCGGCTCACTGCAACCTCTGCCTCCCAGGTTCAAGCCATTCTCATGCCTCAGCCTCCTGAGTAGCTTGGACTACAAATGTGCACTACCATACCAGGCTAGTTTTTCCATTTTTAGTAGAGATGGAATTTCACCACATTGGCCAGGCTGGTCTCAAACACCTGACCTCAGGAGATCCACCCACTTCAGCCTCCCAATGTGCTGGGATTACAGGCACGAGCCACCGTGCCCAGCCAACTTTTTAAAATTATTAAATTCAATCAATATAATAATTACTCTGCAAGACTGCTAGAAAAGTTTCTAAATCCTTACCTCACTTTTTTTTTTTTTCAGTACCACATTTTTTTTTTTTGAGACAGGGCCTCACTCTGTTGCTCAGGCTGGAGTACAGGGGTGTGATCACCACTCCCTGCAGGCTCAAGGGATTCTCCCACCTCAGCCTTGTGAGCGGCTGGGACTACAGGCATACACCACCACATCCAGCTATTTTTTTGTTTGTGTGTTTGTTTTTGAGACAGAGTCTCGCTCTGTCACCCAGGCTGGGGTGCAGTGGCGCCATCTCAGCTCACTGCAACCTCCGCCTCCTGGGTTCAAGCAATTCTCGTGCCTCAGCCTCCCAAATAGCCGGGATTACAGGCGCCCACCACCATGCCTGGCTAATTTTTGTATTATTAGTAGGGATGGGGTTTCACCATGTTAGCCAGGCTGGTCTCAAACTCCTGAACTCAGGTAATCCACCTACCTTAGCCTCCCAAAGTGTTGGGATTACAGGTGTGAGCCACCACGCCCAGCCAGCACCTGGCTAATTTTTTTTTAATGATTATTTGTAGAAACGGAGTCTCGATATGTTGCCCTGGCTGGTCTTGAACTCTTGGGCTCACAGGATCCTCCCGCCTTAGCCTCCCAAAATGCTGGGATTCCTGGTCAGAACCACCTCGATCTGCCTACTTACTATTATTTTTTTTAATTGCAGTAAGATACATATAACATAAAAGTTCCCATTTTCATCATTCAAAGTTACAATTCAGTGACATTGAGTGTACTGGTACTGTTGAGCAACCCTCACTACTACCCAATTCCAGAACATTTTCATCACCCCAAAGGGAAATCCCAAGCTCATTCATCCATCACCTTAACCTGCTTTTAGCCTCCCAGACAACCCTTATTCTGCTTTATGGTGATTTAAAACATGGTTACTGAGAGGATTAAAAAAAAAAAAAAAAAACTCAAAACACCTGGAAGGTGCTTTGTTTTTAAATTGTATCTGCCCAAATAACAATAGCAACAGCTACAGCAATGGCAATCGTAGTGACATTTCTTCTGGGCTTGATTTCAAGGCCCGAGCTAAATTGCTTTTCAGAGGGAACGGCTTAATCCTCAAAGCCGCCCAGTAAGCTAAATACTAGATTATGATCATAAGGAAACCGAGGTGCCCCGAAGTGGATAGACAGGCCTGCTCCACGCCCACACCCGCTCCCTGTATAAGCTGGGGCAGGTGGATTATCATCTCTGGACCTGGACTCCAACCTCCATAGAAAGGACTTATAACCGGGCTCAGGGGTTTACGTCTGTAACCCAAGCACTTTGGGAAGCTGAGGTGGGAAGATCACTTGAGGTCAGGAGTTCGAGACCAGCCTGGCCAACATGGCGAAACCCCCACCTCTACTAAAACTACAAAAAATTAGCCAGGGGGGGTGGCGCATGCCTGTAATCCCAGCTACTAGGGGAGGCTGAGGCAGATGAATCACTTGAACTGGGGAGGCAGAGGTTGCAGGGAGCCAAGTTGGTGCCACTGTACTCCAGCCTGGGCAACAGAGAGAGATTCAATCTCAGACAAAAAAAAAAAAAAAGGATTTATAATAGGCTGCCCTGTGGATGGAGTGAGAGGAAGCACCACCCACCCCTGGAGGAGTTGGCTGTTGTTCTCTTGGGAGGCTCAGGCCTCACCTACCACGCCCCTCCCCAAGTGTGGATTTTTTTTGTTTTAACACAGGGGGCAAGAAAGAAAGGGGAACTGGGGCAGGCAGTGCAGTGAGGCTGGGTGGGGGGAGTTCCCACTCACCCTCCCCCACCCTGAATGCCTACTCACTTCCTTCCATGCCAGTCAGCTCACTCTTGAGCACCCTCCATCCTGAGCCTCTCGGAGGGCAGGGAGTGGTCATGAGAAGGGGGTGGAGATGGGAGGCTGGAAATCACCCCGGCAGGGCCCAGGGCGGGGCAGAGGCTTGTCTATGTCCTCAACACCAGGCAGTCAGCGCTGCTGAATTCTGGGGGGTTTTGAAGGTTTTTTTCTTTTTTGTTTTTGAGACAGAATGTCACTCTGTCACCCAGTGGCATGATCTCAACTCACTGCAGCCTCAACCTCCCAGGCTCAGGCGATCCTCTTTTCTCAACCTCCCCAGGAGCTGGGACTGCAGGTGCACACCACCACGCCCAGGTAATTTAAAAAAATTTTTTGTAGAGACAAGGTCTAGATCTATTGCCCAGGCTGGTCTCAAACTCCTGGGCTCAAGTGAGCCTCTCACCTGAGCCTCCCAAAGTGCTGGGATTACAGGCATGTGCTATGGCGCCCAGCAATGTATCTGTTGAATGACTGAATGAATGAAATCTTTGTGAGGGCTCCAAGGACATATAACATGAGGTCAGGCTCTGTAAGGAGGCGTTTATTAATTCAGGACCCTGGGGACAGGTGCAGGACTTAGGTCTGCCTTCTGGGGGCACTCCCTGGAATCCGCAGCCCCCAGCCTTCGTCTGCCAGCTTCTCCGTCTGTCTCCCGCCACCTGCACCCCCACAGTTCCCGTCTCACAGCCCATCAAGCTAGACGGAATGTCTCAGGCCCTTCTGGTACCAAGCACATGACCTGTGTTGTCACTAACAATGCCGCAGCCTCCCCTTCCCCTCACTGCCCCTTTGGGGTGCCAGGCCTCCCAAGTCTGATGGGAGACCAGCAGCAAGGGAAGGCAGGGAGTTTTTCCGAGAACCCTGGCTTTTGTGGAGCAGAGAGGGGCTGGCTCTTGGAGTGGCTTGGGAGAGGGGAGGGCCATCCCCTGGGGACTTGGGGTGGGCAGCTGGGCCCCCTAAGTGGGTGTAGATGGGAGCCAGTACTCAGAGCGGAGCAGACCTGAGTGTACAGAAGCCGCTGGGAACTTCTCTGCCTTCTAAATATTTAGACAGTGAGATGGATGGGGAATCCAGGGCCTGGAGCAGTTCGGCCAGGCCACTGGCTATTTTGAGAGAACCATTCTTTCTGTGCTCCAGGATAAACGTTTCCTCTGTCCCTCACTCTCCTCCCAGAGCCAGCAGGGACCGCCCTGCAGCAAGAGAAACAGCAGCTGATCAGCCCCAGAGTTTGGGGGCCAAGGTTCCAGCACCCACAGCCATCAGCCATGTCCCTGATTTTCTGGCTCCTGTCCCTCAAAGACAGGCCAGAGATCACAGGGTCGGCTCAAGATGTCAGCAGAGGGAGCAGGCGACACTGGCCTCTGCTTTGGACAATGTTCCCACAGTACTGCCGCCGGACTGCTGTGCCAGAGGCAAGGGTGCCACCTGCCCCTCACCCCAGGCCGACAAAGGCACCCAGCTCCCCTCCTTTTCCCCAGGAGCAGAGGGCGCCCTTGGGTCCCTCCTCCCTGGGGCGAGCTGGGAAAGGGGTGTCTGCGAGTCACCATGGGCAGGCCCAAGGCACAGACAGCAGATCCAGAGCTTGAGTCGCTGGAAGACCGCCTTGCGGAAAAGGATGAAAACCCAGGGGTCCAGGATGGGATTGAAGGCGTAGAAACGGAAGGCGAGGAGGTCCCCCATCTCGCTGCTGCTGTCAGGGGCGACGGCCTGGGTGAAGCACCGGATCTGAGGGTAGGGTGAGGGTGTCAAGGAGCACCCAGGAGCCCACCGTCTCCCCACCCTGCCTCCCTCCTCCCACTTGCTTACTGGCAGGGATGAGGGAGGGGTGGCATGCAGAGGGGAAGGAAATAAGATAAGATGAAAACTAAGTAACATCCGGGGAACACAAGAAGAGAAAGCCCCAGGAAATTGCCAGAGATGCTTAAGGGGCGAGGGAGAGAGGCTGGGTACGTGTGTCCCCCGACCCTCAGAAGCAGGGAGGCCCTGACATAGATTTTTGAGTGTAACATTCCTGGGCCCCCGTGAAACTGCCACAGAGCTGTGGTGATGCCTGTGTATATCTGTCCACAGCATCTGAGTCTCTGAGTCAAGGTAACCCCCCAAAAATATGTAAGGACCCCCCTCAATCCAGCCTGGGCTCTTGCATTTTACAGAAAGAGAAACTGAGGCTCAGAAGAAAGGTGGCATGACCAGGTGTCACAGACATTGAGTGTGTAATAGGGTGTGTGCCGCTCCCTTTGGAAGGGGCAGGACGGGAGTTCCCCCAGGAAACCAAGGTGTGGAGGCAAGGGTGGGGCCTGCACTGAGGCAGAGGGGAGCCAGGTGGGGGGAGATCAGGCTATGCACTTGAAGGACCCAGGATCAAGACCCAGGTCCGTGTGACTCTGGGTAAGAGATACTGCCCCTCATCTGTAAAAGTGAGGACAGGAGAGAGCGTTCTCTCCGTTTCCTGCCAAATGCTGTAGAATGGGTGTCTGTGGTCATTCTGAAGATTATCTTAGAAAGTATTTGTAAGCCACTAAGCACAGGCAGGCATCGAGAAGCGCTCAGTGAGGGTGATCTTGTTATTACAGGGGTAGGGGAAGGATGGTGGATGCTTTTTCCTTATGGGGGTCTCCAGATGCCTAAGCTGGGTGATAAGGTGTCAGAAGAAGCCAGATGCTGAAAGAATTCTCCAGAAAGCCAGGAGCTGTCTGACACAGGACCAAGCCTCCGTCTGATCTGTTTTTGTTTTCTTTGTTTTCGTTTTGAGTCAGGGTCTCGCTCTGTCAACTAGGCTGAGATGCAGTGGTGTAACTCACTGCAGCCTCAACTTCCCAGGCCAGAGCAGTCCTCCCACCTCAGCCTCCCAAGTAGCTGAGACCACAGGCCATCATGCCAGGCTAATTTTTAAATATTTGCTAGAGACGGGGTTTCACCATGTTGCCCAGGCTGGTCTCAAACCTCTGGGATCAGGTGATCCTCCCGCCTCACCTTTCTTTTTTCTCTTTTTTTTTTGAGATGGAGTCTGACTCTGTCACCCAGGTAGTAGTACTACCTCGGCCCACTGTAACCTCTGCGTTTGGGGTTCCAACAATTCTCCTACTTCAGCCTCCCAAGTAGCTGGGACTACAGGCATGTGCCACCACGCCGTTTTTTTTTTGTTGTTGTTTGTTTGTTTGTTTGTTGTATTTTTAGTAGAGACGGGGTTTCATCATGTTGGCCACACTGGTCAGGAACTCCTGACCTCAGGAGGTGATCCGCCCGCCTCGGCCTCCCAAAGTGCTGGGATTACAGGCGTAAGCCACTACAGGCCTGTCAAGTCTGACTTCTTTTGAGCCTCAGCCTCCCCATCTGTGACACGGGCACAACCCACCTCGCTGCCCTCCTCCTCTTCCCACTCCCCCCAGCTCGGGAGGCGACTCACGGTGAGAGGCAGGGAGCACACGGCCATGACCACCGTCATGAGGGCCAGCAGGATCAGGTGGTCCACCTCGTCCTCTCCGGTGTGGGGCCGCTGACCCAGCGAGCCCTGGTGGCGCCTCTGCTGGCGGTACATGCGGCAGAGGCTGAGGGTGGCTGAGCCGTTGCAGAGGAAGATGGCCGCCACCAGCAGCGCCACGAGGCCGGCGTAGGCGAGCGAGAAGGCGGCGCCGCCCGGCTGCGCCCAGCGCATGCGCAGGAAGCACCAGCTGCCGGGGCAGTACTGCTGGTGCTGGCCCAGGCCCAGCAGGGGCAGCGCGCAGAAGAGGACGCAGAAGGCGTAGATGGCGGGCAGCGTCAGGCGGGCGCAGCGGGGCCCGTCCAGCTGCGTGTAGAGGTAAGGGTGGCTCAGCGCCAGGCAGCGCTCCACCGCCATGGCGAAGAGGATGAGCATGGACGCCAGGCCGAAGAAGGTCATGGCGAAGGCGAAGGCGTCGCACAGCGCGGGGCCGCCCCCGGCCAGGCCCAGCAGGGAGCTGTTGCGCGCGTAGGCCACGAACACGGCCGGGCTCAGGAAGCTGGTGCCTAGCAGGTCGGTGGCCGCCAGCCCGGTGACCAGCACCGCGAAGGCCGAGGGTCGCGCCGGTCGCCTCGCGCTCAGGATGCCCAGGGCCAGCCCATTGCCCACCACGCCGGCCACGAACATCAGGGTGCTGGTGGCCGGCCCCACCGAGCCCCGCACGTAGGTGAGGTTCCTGCACGAATCTGCCATCCCAGGTCTGGGCTGGAGGGTTCCCAAGGTGGGAGGTGAGGGTCAGAGGGAGTCAGGGCCACCCCCACCACCCGGCCCACTCAGATGTCCCTGCTGGCCCGTCCTTACGGCAGCTGGGGCCTCCCAGCCAACCCCCGGTTCTCCTGTGTGTGCCTATGTGGTCCTCTCCCCTCTAGCTTCTCCGGTATCTCTCTGTGTGTGTCTCTCCCCAACCCTCCTATTTCTTTCTTATTTCTTTCTTTCTTTCTTTCTTTTGAGACAGGGTCTCTCTCTGTCGTCCAAGCTGGAGTGCAATGGCATGATCTCGGCTCACTGCAGTCTCCGCCTCCGCCTCCTGGGTTCAAGCCATTCTCCTGCCTCAGGCTTTGTAGTAGATGAGATTACAGGCACCAGCCACCACGCCCAGCTAATTTTTGTATTTTTAGTAGAGATGGGGTTCCACCATGTTGGTCAGGCTGGTCTCGAACTCCTGACCTTAGGTGATCCATCCACCTCAGTTTCCCAAAGTGCTGGGATTACAGACGTGAGCCACTGTGCCGGCACCCCCCACCTCCTATTGCTTTCCTTCTCTAGCTCTGACTGTCTCTGCGATTAAAGAGACAGAGAACATCCAGGCATCGCCAGTTTTTTCCCTCTCTGTCTCTCTGTCTCTTGCTGTTATCTCCATGTGTCTGTCCCCTCCTTTGTCCTTGTCCTCCCAGCACCTTTCTCCCTCTAACCCCACACCCTCTGCCCGCTCCTGCTCTCAGCTGCTGCCTCCCCAGCCCCTCCTCACCGCACCTCTCCAGTCTCGCCCCGGCTGTCTTGTCCCTCGTGCACGTCTGTCCCTTCGCTCGCTTTGCTCCGCGTGTCTCTCGCTGTTGTGTCAGTCTGTGTGTCAGCTTCTCCTTCTCTCCTCCCTCCCTCTTTCCCTCCCTCCCTCCCACCCTCCTCAGCTTGCCTGCTCACCCCAGCTTTTTCATTTCCTCTCTCTGCCCCGCCCTCCCTCACTGTTCTCCAGGGGCCCCCCTGGCACGCTCCCCACTCCCCGTCTGCCTGCTTGACCCAGGACGTACATCTCCCGCCGCTGCCTCCACCCTCCTTCCCACATCCTCTTGGTTCCCATCACTGAGCCACCTGCCACCTCTCCACACACGGGTCTCCTCCCTCCCCCAGTGTCTCCCTCGCTGGCCTGGGTGAGGAATTCCTGAGTCACCATCACTTAGGCTTGGAGCCTCCTGGGGTAGTAGGGGGCCACTAGGAGGGACCTGAAGGGCATGGTTGACCAGGCTTCAATGGGGTGGCCTTGGCCTGGCCTGTCTCAGGGTGGCCTCTGGGATCTATTCTGGGCTCCAGGCTCCGGGGCTTAGGACATTGCCTGGGGGTTGAGAAATGACCAGGAAATTCCTCCCTGATGTAGTATTTTCCAGACACCACTGAGAGTTCTGGTCCCGGGACACAATTCACTCCTTCCAGAAAGCTGAGGAAGGAAGCTTGGCCAGAGAAAGGCATGCCAGTCCCTCGAGCCTGTCCCTGGGCACCCAGCTGGCTCTGCAGATACCCAAGAAGGAAGCATGAAGGGGCAAATTTGGTGTCCAGGTGTCAGGGACAGGCTTGGGTGATTCCTACGGCACATCATGAAAGGGTAGCACTGGGCCCCCCTCTACTCACCCCTAGGCCCCAGGCTAAGCTCTGGTGACCTTGACCTTCAAGAGTCCTATTTGGACCACAGGAAGCTGTCTACAGCTCCAGCATTGCTGCCATGTCTCTCCCACCCTCCCCAAACACAGCCAGGCCACCGCAGTTGTAGCCTGGGGCCACTGCGACAGATCACGTGTTCCCGCTGCCCTCACAGTGTTCACGGGTCTCCCTTCCCATGGAGTCTGTGGCTTCCAGGCAGCCTCCGAGCCCAAAAGGGCCAGATAAAACCTTGGAGAACCTCCCTGAGCTGAGCTGTTTATCAGGGAGGCAGTCTGGAATCCATTCCACTTGGCTTCCTGTTTCCATCTGGCCATCTTTTTGCTTGCTGTGTGATGTTCCCAGGCTAGGAGAGGGAGCTGATAGATTTCAGCCTCCTCCTCTGTGCATGGGGTAGCACAGGCCTCATAGGGCTGGTGGCCAGCCTTGGCCTGCTGCGCATCCCAGATTAATCTTTGTTTTTTGGTTTTTTTTGACGGAGTCTTGCTCTGTCACCCATGCTGGAGTGCAGTGGCATGATCTTGGCTAACTGTAACCTCCGCCTCCCAGGTTAAAGTGATTCTTCTGGCTGAGCCTCCCGAGTAGCTGGGACTACAGGCACGTGCCACGATGCCCAGCTAATTTTTGTATTTTTATTAGAGACAGGGTCTCACTATGTTGGCCAGGATGGTCTTGATCTCTTGATCTCGTGATCCGCCCACCTCGGCCTCCCAAAGTGCTGGGATTACAGGCCTGAGCCACTGCGCCCAGCCCAAGGTTGATCTTTGTAACAAGGAGAGAGCCTGTGCAGATGTCTCATGTTCAAGGCCAGGAGGGACGAGTCCGACCCAAGGACTGGACTGTGGGCAGCTGCAGTCATGCCGTCTCTGTCCTCTGCTGTGTGACCACAACCCCTTTGCCCCTTCCATCTCCCTATCACCCATGTCCAGCTGGCATCCACAGCTTCCGGCAGGATGGACGCCCAAGTTCCAGCCCCACCATGGCTCCCTGAGGGACCCCACAGCCCCACTCTGGGGGCGCTTGTGTATAGGGCCTCCAGGTCCTGCCACATGTGGTCCTGTCTCATGCTGTCTGGTCCCCAGACAGACCAGAGGGAACTCAGGAAGTTATATCATATTAATGAAGGGTAATGCGTGGCAGGCCTGCGTCTTGTTTCGGCATCAGGGGAGTTGCGGCGGTGGAGGGGGGGAGGCAGGCTTTAGTTCCCGGAGCCTCCTTCGTTCTCGCTTCCTGTCACCACAAGGACAATTAACTTCAGGAAGTCCCCTCTGCTCCCATGCCCAGTGGGACCTCAGGCAAACCCCCATCCCTTCAAGGCCTCAGATTCTTTCTTGTTTTTTGTTTTTTTTTTTAATCTGTTTGTTTGTTTTTGTTTTTGTTTTGAGATGGAGTCTTGCTCTGTCACCCAGGCTGCAGTGTGGTGGCATGATCTCAGCTCACTGCAGTCTCCACCTCCCAGGTTCAAGCGATTCTCGTGCCTCAGCCTCCAGAGTAGCTGGGCTTACATGTGTGTGCCACTGCGCCCAATTTTTGTATTTTTGGTAGAGGCAGGGTTTCACCATGTTGGCCAGACTGGTCTTGAACTGCTGACCTCAGGTGATCCACCCCCCTTGGCATCCCATAGTGCTGGGATTACAGGCATGAACCACCATGCCCGGCTGTTTTTGTTTTTGAGACAGGGTCTTGCTCTGTCACCCAGGCTGGAGTGTAGTGCTACAATCTCGGACCACTGCAACCTCCACCTCTGGGGCTCAAGCAATCCTCCCACCTCAGCCTCCCAAGTAGCTGGGACTACAGACACCTGCTGCCACGCCTACCTAATTTTTGTAGAGATAGGGTTTCACTATGTTGCCCAGGCTGGTCTTGGACTCCTGGACTCAAGCAATCTGCCTACCCCGGCTTCCCAAAGTTATGGGATTACAGGCCACCACGCCTGGGCCCAGGCCTCAGTTTCCCCACCAACACCACTAGGAGCCATGAGCCCTGGCAATCCCAGCATTGGTTCTGTGCTCCTGCATCAGGAGCAGGTAGCGGTGGCAGTGACTGTGACTCCCTCCTAATGAGGGGACTAAGGTCCCCAGGATCTGTACTGGTGCTGGATAAGCCTCAATCACCTTCCCCTGACACCCAGCCTCCTGCTTGACCGTGGTCCCAGCTAGCGCCCACGGGCCAAGCCCACAGCAGGGTCCTAAAGGGATTCTGCTCGCCGGCCAGGTGCCTTGGGGTGAGGAATCACCCACAGTGTGTGATGTGAGGGGCGGCTTCCAGGGTGGGAGGAGCTATGGAAGGAACTGCCCTGGGAGCATGAGTCAGCAGCCCTCCTCTCTCCATCAAAGGCAGGGAGGAGGAACAGGACTCAGACCTCCCTGGGAGGATCCCTTGGCAGTGTAGATGGACGGACGGGAAGAGGAAGGACAGCTCCGAGACTACTGAGATTAGGGATGGACCCAGGGGCACAAAGCACCCAGGAGGGGAGAGAGAATGGGACCGGGAGAGGCCAGTGTGCTGGGGACTGTGGGTGTATAACTAGATTGTGACTGTGTAGGGTTAGTGCAGCCCACGTGACCTAAGTGAGCATTTTTCTCAGCATTGTGATTGTGTTTGTGTGTGTGAGTATTGTGTGTATGTGTATATTGCGCGCTCATGGAACTCTGTGTGCACATGGGCACACAGCTATGTTGTGGTTTTGTTTGTTTGTTTTTGAGATGGAGTCTCGCTCAGTAGCCCAGGCTGGAGTGCAGTGGTGTGATCTCGGCTCACTGAAACCTCCACCTCCTAGTTTTAAGCTACTCTTGTGCCTCAGCCTCCCGAGTAGCTGGGATTACAGGGACCCGCCACCATGCCCATCTAATTTTTGTATTTTGGTAGAGATGGGATTTCACCATGTTGACCAGGCTGGTCTCGAACTCCTGACCTCAGGTGGTCCGCTTGCCTCGGCCTCCCAAAGTGCTGGGATTACAGGCATGAGCCACTGTGGGCAGCCTAGTTATTTTGAGACAGGGTTTCACTCTGTCGCCCAGGCTGGAGTTCATTGGCATGATCTCAGCTCACTGCAACCTCTACCTCCCAGGCTTAAGCAATCCTTCCACCTCAGCCTCCCAAATGGCTGGGACCACAAGTGCTCGCCACCATGCCCAACTAATACTTTATTGTTTTGTAGAGACAGGATCCCACAATGTTGTCCAGGCTGGCCTCAAACTCGTGTGCTCAAGTGATCCTCGCACCTTGGCCTCCCAACGCACTGGGATGACTGGCATGAACCACGACACCTGGCTGAGAATGGTATTTTTTGAGCGTTTTTTTTTTTTTTTTTTTTTTTTGTGGTAGAGTCTCACTGTGTTGCCCAGGCTGGAGTCCAGTGGTGCTATTTCAGCTCCCTGCAACCTCTGCCTCCCAGGTTCAAGCGATTCTCCTGCTTCAGCCTCCCAAGTTGCTGGGACTGCAGGGGCACACCACCACCACACTCAGCTCATTTTGTACTTTTAGTAGAGATGGGATTTCGCCATGTTGGCTAAGCTGGTCTCGAGCTCCTGACCTCAAGTGATCTGTCTGCCTTGGCCTCCCAGGGTGCTGGGATTGCAGGCGTGCGCCACCGCGCCCAGCTGAGGATGAGTTTTGAAATTCATCTCCACCACTCACCAGTCAGTCACCCTGTGACCCTGAGAAAATGATTTTCCTTAGCAAAGCTTTGATGGTCTTCATCAAATGACCACCTTGACCTTGTTGGGGCCTTATGTGAAGGTAAGAGACAGCTCACCCTGCCTGCCTCTCAGGAAGCCTTCAAATAGCTGTTGGTGTTATTATTCATTCAACAAACCCTAACCAGCAGTTTACCATTGTGCCAAGAGCTGGGGACACAGAGGGGCTCAGAGGGCACAACCCAGGAAGAGTGTTCTCAAACAGCTTTGTCCCCCTGGTGTGGGAAGCCCAAGCAGGGGGCCTGCAGCTGAGTCATCCCACACCCAGCCAGGACTCCCAACGCCGGGCAGACCAGAAGTGGGTCTGTGATGGGTGTCTCCCACACCCGCCAGCCCAGGCCTGCCTCTGTTTTTTGGGATTTGTTATTGTTGTTGTTTTGAGATGGAGTCTTGCTCAGTCGCCCAGGCTGGAGTGCAGTGACGAGATCTCCGCTCACTGCAACTCCGCCTCCCAGGCTCAAGCGATTCTCCTGCCTCTGCCTCCTGAGTAGGTGGCATTACAGGCACCTGCCATGTTGGCCAGGCTGATGTCAAACTCATGACCTCAAGAGATCTGCCCACCTCGGCCACATAAAGTGCTGGGATTACAGGCGTGACCAACCATTCCCAGCCCAGGCCTGCATCTGGAAGTGCCGCAGACCTAAGATCCTGGCTTGCCCTGGGCCTGACCCGCTCCAGACTCCCTGGTTTCCGTCCTCCTGGCACTGGCCCTGGGAGGAGGCAGGCTCCATCCCACGTTCTGCACACACACACCACCAGCTGCTCCTGCCTGCCAGGCCTGCCGTCGGCCTGCTGTGCCCTCTCACCAGTTCAGGAAACTGCCATGTGTCTATCCAGACCTGTATTGCCTCGGCTGGTTCCAGCATGCAGAGTCAGAGACCTTTTTTGTCTACCTACTCATTACTCTCCACCCCAAGTGGGCCCTGGCCTACCTTCTGGCTGCAGCACCTCGCCTTGCTCTGGGGGACATCACCCAGTTTCCTGCCTACCCTTCCTATGTCTGGGCCATGCCCCTCACCTGAAGACCCCCTCACTTCCCAGCCTTCAAGTCCTGCCTGGCCACTTCCTGACCCTCTTCTAAGTGCTTGTCCATCAGATTCTCCCATTCCAGTCTCAAACCCCAGCTGGTTACCTCTTTATGCCTGTTTTTCTCTCTCTGTCTCTTTTTTTTGAGACGGAGTCTTGCTGTGTCCCCAGGCTGGAGCGCAGTGGTGCAGTCTCAGCTCACTGCAAACTCTGACCTGGGTTCAAGCTGTCCCCCTGCCTCAGCCTCCCTAATAGCTGGGATTACAGGTCACCCCACCACACCCAGCTGATTTTTGTATTTTTAGTAGAGATGAGGTTTTACCATGTTGGCCAGGCTGGTCTTAAATTCCTGACCTCAAATGGTCTGCCAGCCTTGGCCTCTCAAAGTGCTGGGATTACAGGTGTGAGCCAACCGCACCCGGCCCCATGCCTGTTTTTCTTGTCTGTAAAATGGGGATAAACAGGCCAGGCACGGTGACTCATGCCTGTAATCCCAGCACTTTGGGAGGCTGAGGCGGTGGATCACCTGAGGTCTGGAGAGCAAGACCAGCCTGGCCAACATGGTGAAACCCCGTCTCTGCTACAAATAAAAAAATTAGGCCAGGCGTGGTAGCTCACGCCTGTAATCCAGGCACTTTGGAGGCCGAGGCGGGCAGATTACCTGAGGTCGGGAGTTCAAGACCAGCCTGACCAACACAGTGAAACCCCGTCTTAAAAAAAAAAAAAAAAAAAAAAGTCAGGCATGGTAGCAGGCACCTGTAATCCCAGCTGCTCAGGAGGCTGAACAGGAGAATCACTTGAACCCTGGGGGGCAGAAGTTATAGTGAGCCAAGAGGGCACCACTGCACTCCAGCCTGGGCAGCAGATCGAGACTCCATCTCAAAAAAAAGGGGGGGGGATAAACAGAGTCACCTTGAGGGCTGCTGTGGGCATTGAGTGAGATGGGACTCGTTTGAATCGTTCCCCTAGGAAGTGATGGCCAAGATTGCAGCTCATGCTGGCTCTAGGCTTCCCCTCCCCTGCCCTACCCCTTCAGCCAGGCCAAGCCCCACTCTGAGGACCTGGGTTGGGGTACAGTGTGCGATGTGGGTGCAGACAGAAGACAGCTTGGAACAGGGCAGCTGAGAGCCCTTGGGTTCTGGAGGAACAAGCACCTCGCCCTGCGGCCAGCTCTACCTCTTGGCCTGTCTCTGACCCCAGCCTAGGCCTGGCCCCAGAGCTGACTTCACCCCACCCCAGGGGTAGCAGGAAACAGCAGCTGGTGACCAGAAGCTGGTGCTGCTATCAGGCGGTAAGGCTAATAAGATTATTCAGATCTGTTCTCATGGAGGCTGGGCACACGGGGACCCGCCCTGTCCTTCCTGGATTGTGACTTCTGGCTTCTCCTTTCCCCCAGCGTTGTTCCCCATCCTCCCTCCTCCTCCAGAAAGATACCTCCTGCTGATCCGCTCAGTGCCCCAATCCTGCCAGCCCTCCCGTCCCCCAACCCAGGGCCCATTCAGCTGCTTACATCTCCATAGTTGCTGTCCCCCGAGACTAGAGATGTGAAGGAGAAAGGGTTTGCATTAGACAGCTCCGAGGTTCCAGGACTGGAAGGATCTAGCTCCAAACAACCTAGGCTCAAGAACTCCTTACACTTCTGAGATGCCAAGCTCTGGAGTCCCAGGGCACAGGACCCTAGGATCTTGGCCCACGGCTTGAAAGACACTGGACTTCCAGCCGTTCAGAGGTCCTGGGATCCTAGATTCCTGTAGTTCAGGTTCTGAGCTGTAAAGATGTAGAATCTGTGAATTCCAGAATCCTTCCAGCTCCTTCCCGCTCAGCTTCTCTCCTCCCTCCTCCTCCACACCCTAGCTCATCCCTGGCTCACTCCCTGTCCCCCATCTCCCGAGGGGCTCCCACAGACATGATGCAACCAGACCGGAGCCAAGTGGGCTCAGAGGTGGGAGGCAGGAGGGAGATGTAATTACAGATGCTCCTGCCTGGATCCTACAGGAAGCTTAGAGTAGGGACCCAGGGGACCCTAATCTGATGTCAATAATGGAGCAGACTTGTGCACATTCCCCCTGTGGAGGGGAGGCCCAGCAAGCCACCTCCAGCCAGACCCAGGGTCCAGCCTCCACCAGCCCCAAGCTGGGGACCCTGAGTATTAGACAAGGTAAGAGGAGATGAGGGAGAGGAGAGGGAGTGACTCTCAGGCCCTTGAGCCAACTAGATACTGTAAAATAACTGGCCAAAACCACAGCTTCTCCAGCCTGCATTCTCCCCGTTTTCACTGGAGGCACAGAACATTTTTCTTTTTTTCTTTTTTTTATTTTTATTTTTTTTTGAGATGGAGTTTCGCTCTTGTTACCCAGGCTGGAGTGCAATGGCGCGATCTCGGCTCACCGCAACCTCCATCTCCTGGGTTCAGGCAATTCTCCTGCCTCAGCCTCCTGGGATTACAGGCACACGCCACCATGCCCAGCTAATTTTTTGTATTTTTAGTAGAGACGGGGTTTCACCATGTTGACCAGGATGGTCTCGATCTCTTGACCTCGTGATCCACCTGCCTCGGCCTCCCAAAGTGCTGGGATTACAGGCGTGAGCCACCGCGCCCGGCCCCTTTTTCTTTTTTTTAAATGGAGTCTCACTCTATCGCCCAGGCTGGAGTGCAGTGGTGTGATCTCGGCTCATTGCAACCTCCACCTCCCAGGCTCAAGTGATTCTCCTGCCTCAGCCTCCCAAGTAGCTGGGGTTACATGTGCATGCCATCACGCCTGGCCAATTATTCTTAGTAGAGACGGGGTTTCACCATGTTGGCCAGGCTAGTCTTAAACTCCTGACCTCAAGTAATTTGCCCACCTCGGCCTCCCAAAGTGCTGGGATTATAGGTGTGAGCCACTGCACCCAATCATTTCATTTTTCATTTCTCTGGAAGAAGCCCCCAACCTAGGGTTCAGGTTAAATGGCAACTGGCCCCCAGCTTCATTGACTAGGAGACAGTCGGGCATGGTGTAGACTTTGGTGAGCTGGAAACCCCAGGTTCTACCTTACAGCCTGTGAGTCACCAGACCTTACAATTCCAGAGAAGTCCTTACAATTCCAGGGAAGACTTTGCAATTCCAGAGAAATACGGACTGCCATGTGGAACATCCCTCTTTTTCAATTTGGCAGCCAAGTCAAAGTGGAGTCTGGCTCTGTTGCCAGGCTGGAGTGCAGTGGCATGATCTCAGCTCACTGCAACTTCCACCTCCCAGATTCAAGTAATTCTCCTGCCTCAGCCTCCCAAGTAGCTGGGACTACAGGGGTGCACCACCACGCCTGGCTAATGTTTTATATTTTTAGTAGAGATGGGTTTTCACCATGTGTGCCAGGATGGTCTCGATCTCTTGACCTCATGATCCACCAGCCTCGGCCTCCCAAAGTGCTGGGATTACAGGTGTGAGCCACCGCGCCTGGCCAAGAACATTAAACATCATATAAAGCCGGCTGAGCGCAGTGGCTCACGCCTGTAATCCCAGCACTTTGGGAGGCCGAGACAGGCAGATCATGAGATCAAGAGTTAGAGACTATCCTGTCCAACATGGTGAAACCCCGTCCCTACTAAAAATACAAAATTTAGTCGAGCGTATTGGCGTGCGCCTGTAGTCCCAGCTACTCAGGAGCCTGAGGCAGGAGAATCGCTTGAACCCGGAAGGCAGAGGTTGCAGTGAGCTGAGATTGCGCCACTGCACTCCAGCCTGGCGACAGAGAGAGACTCTGTCTCAAAAAGAAAAAAGAAAATCATGTAAAGCCATGCAAATATAACTGCAAGCCTCTAGGGGCAGTGGCTCATGCCTGTAATCCCAGCACATTAGATGCCTGAGACAGGCGAGCCAAGAGATCAGGATCATCCTGGCCAACATGGTGAAACCCGTCTCTACTAAAAATACAAAAAGAATTAGCTGGGCATGGTGGCGCGTGCCTGTAGTCCCACCTACTCAGGAGGCTGAGGCAGGAGAATCGCTTGAACCCAGGAGGCAGAGGTTGCAGTGAGCCAAGATCGTGCCACTGCACTCCAGCTTGGTGACAGAGCAAGACCCCATCTCAAAAAATAATAATTATACACACACACACACACACACACACACACACACACACACACACACACATATGCTCTAGCCATGTTTCTCTCTTCTCTGGGTCACCAAGTTTTACTATCACGATGTTCCAGCTCAGATGTTGCCTCCTCCAGGAAGCCCTCCCTTACCTCCAAGCTGAGTCAGGAGTTCCCTCTGCACTCCCCCACCCAGCGCTGCCCACTCTGGGTTTTCACCATCTGGGGACAGGCCTTTCGCTCCCCCTGGACTTTCAGCCCCAAGAGGGCAGGGCAGGTCCAGGGCTGTCTTCGTCACAGCTAGGTCCCTAGCATTGTCCGACACAGGGCCGGTCAGAGAGTAGGTACTCAGGGAGCGTTTGGAAGAATAAATGAATCAACACATGAGCAGAGAAAAAAGTGCACTGCTTTAGGACAGAAGTGAGCATTCAGTAGAGGGGAACCAGGTGTGAAAAAAGGAGTGGTTCAGGAGTGAGAAGTGTGGGATGGGGACCGGGACCCTGAGAATGTCCAACCCATTGGGGAGGAGAGAAAAGAGGCCAGCAGAGGGGTTCAGGAAGCACTGAAGGACCCCATCCACGCCCTGTTACCTCCTAGCTTTGTGACTTTGAATAAGGGACTTCCTTTGGCTCAGTTTCCTCATGGGTATCATAACAAGTAATCTGCCGCTTTCTGGGGCTGTCGGGACCATTAAGTTCAGGATCGATCGTGGAGGAGACAGCACGGAATATGCATCTCCTCCGAGGCTTTAGTGGAGTCGTACTTCCTCCACATCCACCCCCACCGCCAACACGCACACGCAGAAGGAATGAGAACGGACACAACTTCCCCCACGGTGGCCCCAAGCTCTGTGTGCCTCAGTTTCCCCGAAAACACAGGCACCACCACAGTGACCAAGTTTATTAGATCCATACTTTGGCAGGGGAGGGTAAGCTGTCTGGAGGGCTCAGAGCAAAACACAAAAGAGGCGCTTGTCGCGAAAGGGGTTTTCTGCCGCAGGTACTGGCGTCACCAGCGGGTCGTCTTTTGCGTGCGTCTCGCAGAAAGCCAGGAGTTCCGCCGCTGCCTGCGACACCTGCGAGCACCCGGGTGGAGATGTCAACGCCCCGCCCGGCTCCCTGGGGCCGCCCCCTGAGGCCCCGCCCCTTTCCCTGGCACCCTTGCCCAGCCCCTTTGCAAGAGGCATCCTTGCACTGTGGCTCCGGGCCGACCCAACCCCGAGCAGACTCCAGGCCCAGAACCCCCGCCCTATCCCCCACCCCGACTCGGCACCTTCATGCGGTCGATGTTCACCTCCAGCTTCAGCTGTTCCACCGTCTTGCGGGCCTCGGCAATCTTGGCCATGTTGTTGGACATGGCTGCGGCAGGGAAGGGGTTAAAAGCCGCGCGGGAGTGGGGGCTGTGGGGGCAGGTTAGGATACGTCTGGGTCCCGAGGTGGGGACACGGGGGTGGGTCCTGGTAACAGGTGCGATGGTGGAAGGGCGGGTGAATGGGAAGGCCAGAGGCAGGTGGAGGGAGGGACAGATGAGGACAGGAACAAGAGGAGCGGAGGAGGGGTGCACAGATGGAGGCACCTAAGGCAGGTGGGGCGAGGGAGGGAAGGAGGGGCGCACAGATGGGAGGCTGACACAGACGCACAGGCCACAGGTGCTGGATCAGCATCCAGGTGTCCTCACCCCCTGAGGGCAGAGTGGCAGCCAGGAGGGGGCCCCTCCCCAGGCCAATTAGCGGTGGCTCCAGGGAGAACCGGGAATTAAGATCACGGCAGGAGGGGCACAGAGGGGGCCTCATTAGGGCCTTGGCAGCAGCTGCCCCCTCCGCCCCCCTCAGGGAGCCCCCCCACCCAGCCCTGGCCACCTCAAAGGCTCCTCTGCTCATTAGCAGCCAGGGGAGAGGGCTGGGGGAGCCCAACCGTGGCACCCGAGGAGAGGCCGATTGGATGGACAGAGAGACATGGGGGGGGGCGCAGAGGCAGGGTCAAAGTGATGAGGGAGAGACTGAGGCAGGGGAGAATGAAGGATGAGTGATACTCAGAGGGAGAGGCTGGGGGATGGATGAGGTGATGGGAGAAAATAGAAGGACAAATGGAGGGGGGAGCAAGGAACAGGGGGGTACAAGGCAACCGGCACCGAGGGGACAGAGGGACAGAGGGGACAGAGCAGGGGAGATGGAGGGAGGGCTGTGGGGTGGGAGAGCATGGGGAGATGGAGGGAGGAGGTGTGGGGTGGGAGAGGATGGAGAGATGGAGGGAGAGTGGAGTGGGAGAGGATGGAGAGATGGAGGCAGGGTGTGTGGGGTGGGAGAGGATGGGGAGATGGAGGCAGGGGGTGTGGGGTGGGAGAGGATGGGGAGATGGAGAGAGAAGGGGAGATGGAGGAAGTAGGGATGGAGGAAGGAGCAGAGAGATACCAAGGGGATAAAGGGACAGAGACAAGGAGATAGAGGGACAGAGGACAGAAGGGACAAGACAGAGAAGGAGATGGAGGATTGGGGAGAGATGGATCCAGGACCTGGGAGAGAGGAACAAAGCAAGAGGCAGGCTGATGGAGATGCAGAAGAATAAGGCCATTCATTCACTCACTCATTCATTCATTCATTCCCAGGTGAAAGACGGTGGGCATGGAGCAGGCAAAGGGACCAGCTGTGGGGCCAGGACCGGAGCTTCCTACCTGTTGCTGAACGGGGCCAGCTGGCGGCGGTGAGGCTGAGAAGCAGCATCTGGGTCCCTCCAGCCTGTCCCGCCCCCTCCCCTGGGGTGCAGCCTGTAAGGACCCGCCTCCTCCCGCAGCCACCGTCCCCACTGCCACCGCTGCGAGCCTTGGGGCTGCCTCTCTGGGCCTACTCTCCTGTCTGGCAGTCCTATCTTTGTCCCTTTCCCTGTGCCTCTGCTGCTGCTGTCCTCTGTGACTCTGTGCCTCTCTCACACTCACCAGAAAAGACGGGCCCTGGGCCTCGCTGCATTTGATCCACAGTCACACAGACCTCCCCAGCATGTCCCACAGAGCCTCTCACTCAGCCACACTCGCCACCTCAGTGTCACCCCACCAGCCTCCTGCTCACTGTCCCTCACACAGACACACACTATCTTGTTCTGTCACACGGTAGCACCACCCAGTTTCACAAATCACCTTGCTCAACACCACCTCACGCGGTCGCCCCAAATGCCACACACAGCCACTACCAATGGCGACCCCAGGGCTGCACAGTCAGATAAACCATCTCAGAACATCAAACGTGCCAGCAGTTTGTCACAGTGTCACATATAATATTTCCAAATGTCACACACATTTGCATGCCCCCCCTTTTTTTTGAGATGGAGTCTCGGTCTGTCGCCCAGGCTGGAGTGGCAGGATCTCGGCTCACTGCAACCTCCACCTCCCGAGTTCAAACGATTCTCCTGCCTCAGCCTCCTGAGTAGCTGGAACTACAGGCACACGCCACCACACCTGGCTAATTTTTGTATTTTTAGTAGAGACTAAAAATAGGGTTCACTATGTTGACCAGGCTGGTCTCGAACTCCTGACCTCAGGTGATCCACCTGCCTCTGCCTCCCAACATGCTGGGATTACAGGCATGAGCCACTGCGCCCGGCCCTGTATGCCATTTAAACTTCTCCCTCAGTCTCACACCCTGTCCCAGTCTCACACTGTCTGTGTCTCATGGTGGCGTGTAATTACCCATGCGACCTGTCAAGTACACACTATTTTATAGTATTTCATAGTAACACACAGCCGCCTGTTGAGTGACACCCACGGAAGGTCACATTCTCACAGTCTCCTGATGTCACTCACATCTGACACATTCCCTCCACACACAGTCTGTCCCTGTCACACATGCATGCGCCCCATCTCCTGGTGTCATACCTGGCTACCCACGATGGCTCAGTCTCTCGCAGAGTCCCACACAATCTCGCAGCGTTTCACACACTGACTCCCGCCTGTCCATAATTTCTTGCCTTCTACACACATGGCCTCCCTCACACTCTTGATTCTGAATGGACTGCACAGCTGCACACACTTACACTTGCTGTCACAACACTGCCATCTCTCACGAGCTCAGTGTCACACGTAGTCACACAGCTTTGGGTTTTGTTGTTGTTTTTCAAGACAGGTTCTCTCTCTGTTACCCAGGGTGGGGTGCAGTGGTGCGATCATAGCTCACTGCAGCCTCCACCTCCCAGGCTCAAGCAATCCTCCCACCTGAGCTGCCCAGCAGCTGGGACCACAGACGTGCGTAACCACACCTGGCTCATTTCTTTTAATTTTATTTTGGAAGAGATGAAGTTCTCCCTATGTTGCCCAGGCTGGTCTCAAACTCCTGGCCTCAATGGATCCTCCTGCCTCAGCCTCCCAAAGTGCTGGGATTACAGTACTGTGCCCAAATCACACACTTTTTCACAAGCCTTACGCAGTGTGGCCAGCACAAACTGTCTGACTCACTCAGTCTGTCCCAGGCCTCCTGTGAGCCTCTCATGACATTGCCCACACCACCTCTTAGTATATACTGGTCATCAGTCTCGCTCTCTCACACAGTCTGCTTGTGTGACACACAGCACCGTATGCTCACCATCACACACACTGCCCCCTCACACATACCGATGTCTCACTCCCACAGATGGTCTCTCAGTGTCACATACAGAGCCCCAAAGAGTGTCTCTCCCACACCCTATCACACACAACCTCTCATCCGCACACACAGTCACCCACCATCTCTCAGCATCACCAATCATCTCACAGTGTCACAGCCAGGGACATGTCATCTTTGACATACGCAGTCCCACTCAGCCTCTACTTATTGCACATAATCTCACAATATCAGTCACACACAGACTCCCAACATCACACACCATCTCACCAGTACGCCATCATGGCAGTACACACTGAGGGTGTCCTGATCCTGGCATTGCACACCATCTCACAGTAGTGCACACTCACACACTCTCCAGATGTCACACGCCATCTCCCAGTGTCACACATCATCTCACGTCAGGACACACACAGTCTCCCGGTGTCACACGCCACTTCCCGGTGTCACGACGAACACCAGCGTCCCTCGCTCCCCAGCACTCCCCTTCTGGCGCTCACACGCAGCCCCTGCCGGCCACACGAGGGCGCGCGCAGCATGCCCAGCCGCCCACCGGCCCCGAGAGGTCTCTGGAGGAGGTGGCCACAGGGAGGAGGGCCCGGCAGGAGATGAAGGGGAGATTCGGGACCAGAGGAGGCACGGGAGGGAGTCAGGGACTGGAGGGAGAGGACGGAAAATGGACGCGGAGAAATTCACAGACGTGGGAGAGCGATGCAGAGAGAGTCAGAGGGACGCCGGGAGCCATAGGGACAGTACACAGTATAGGGACAGATTTAGAGAGGGACAGAGCTAGGGACCCAGAGAGACACAGAAGGGGAGGGCGCTGCAGAGACAGGGACACGAGGCAGAGACAGACAGGACACAGAGAGACGCGGATAGGAGAGAGACACCCAAGCCGAAATGCGGAGTCAGACACAGGCACGAAGACACAGACACACGGAGACGGAGGCAGAGGCGGCCAGAGAGACAAAGAGACGCACAGAGGGTGCCTTCCAGTGGGGACCCGACGGCGGAGGCGGGGTCGGCTGAGGCACGACCGAACGGGCGGGGTTCGGGGGCGGGGATTTAAGGGGCGTGTCCCTGGGTGTAGGTGGGGCGTGTCCCGGTGGGGGCGTGTTCCGATGGGCGGGGCTTGGAGTTCTTTCTGGACCTGGAGAAGGCGGGAGCGCTGGGAAGACGTGGGGGTGGGGGAGGAGCGCCTCTACCGCAGTCAGCCCACCTTAATTCGGTTTTCACCGAAATTTGGGAAGCGAAATGGGCGGGGAGGGGACCCTGACCCAAGTCCCTGGTAGAGATCTGCGTCTCGGATCCTGGCTCCCCTCCCCCGTCCCCTTGCGGGCGCAACGGGGCCAAATAGAGGAGGGAAACCGAGCCCACATCTGGAAAGCATCAGGCGCGCCGGACGTGCCAGGGCCCCAGGCCCGGCTGCGGAAGAGGGGAGGGGAGCCAAGGCGCTCCCCGCCCCCCATCGGGGTCCGCCGGCGCCGAGGAGGGGCCTGGGCGTGCGCCGAGCCTCCGCGCCTGGCGCAGCTGGTTTCTATCAGCAGTCTGGCCTGGGCAGACCCCGTGGAGGAAACCCAGCTCAGAGCGGGGAAGACAGGGTAACGACCCAATCTTCCCTCCCGCTTCTCCACCGCAGCCAGAAGCTGGGGGAAGGGGCAGACGGACAGACGGACACTGCCTGCTGAGAGCGCAGCCTCTGTTCCTCTCCTGAGCAGCAGACCGCAACAGATGACCTCAGTTCCTGCCCTGTGCCCCCAGCCTCATTACAACCTAGCGCTTGACGGTACTATGGTCCCCATTTTTTGGAGGAGGAAACTGAGGCCCTGGATTCGGATTCCGTTCTGACTTTAATTATTCAAGAAATCACCAAAAAAGTAATTCCAGGTAAGAGTGAATTCCAGGATCAAATACCCAATCGCCTGGGTGTTTAGTGGGTCTCTCAAACTCAACGCATCTAACACTGAGCTGATTCCATAGACCAAATTCGCTCTTACTTCAGGCTTACCCTTCTCAAGTGACGGTAAATCTGAGTTTTTGTTGTTTTGAAACAGGGTCTTGCCTGTCGGGACTGAACTGCAGTGGTGCAATCATAGTTCACTGCAGCCTGGAACTCCTGGGCTCAAGTGATTCTCCTGCCTCAGCCTCCCCAGTAACTGGGATTATAAGCATGCACAACCACAAACAGCTAACGTCTTTTTTTTTTTTTTGAGACGGAGTTTCGCTCTTGTTACCCAGGCTGGAGTGCAATGGCGCAATCTCGGCTCACCGCAACCTCCGCCTCCCGGGTTCAGGCAATTCTCCTGCCTCAGCCTCCTGAGTAGCTGGGATTACAGGCACACACCACCATCGATCTCTTGACCTCGTGATCCACCCGCCTCGGCCTCCCAAAGTGCTGGGATTACAGGCGTGAGCCACCGCGCCCGGCTGTTTTTTGTTTGTTTGTTTGTTTTTTTGAGACAGAGTCTCACTATCATCCATACTGGAATACAGTGGCCCAGTCTCGGCTCACTGCAACCTCGGCCTCCCAGTCTCAAGCCATTCTCGTGCCTCAGCCTCCTGAGTAGCTGGGACTACAGGCACGCGCCACCAAACTGGGCTAGATTTTTTTGTACGTTTAGTAGAGTTGGGATTTCACCATGATGGCCAGGCTGGTCTTAAACTCTGACCCCAAGTGACCCACCTTCCTCGGCCTCCCATGGTGCTGGATTACCGGTGTGAGCCACCGTGCCCAGCATTTTTATTGTTTGTAGAGACAGTCTCGCGCTGTGTTGCTCAGGCTGATCTTAAACGCCTGGCTCAAGGACTCTGCCTGCCTTGCCTCCCAGAGTTCTGGGATTACAGGTGTGAGCCACCATGCCCCGCCTGGGGTCATCCTTGACTCCCCTCCTCTCACACTCCACAAGTGACCTAGCAGGACATCCTATTGGCTCTATCTTCAAAGCAACTCCAGAATCCAGTCCCTCTAACTTTCTCTGCTGTCCCCACTTGGGTCCAGACACTGTTCCCTCCTGCTTGAACCATTACAATGACCTGTGCATTGAGCTCCTACCTTCTACCTGTCCCCCTCAGCCTGTTGCCCACAGAGCAGCCAAAAGGACCCTGTTTCAAACTGTCCCCATATAATAGCAAGTATGTGGAACAATCTGAACCCTCATATGCTGGTGGGAATGCAAAATGGTGCAGTCACTTTAGAAAACAAGCTGGCAGGTCAGGATCGGTGGCTCACACCTGTAATCCCAGCACTTGGAGAGGCTGAGGCGGGTGGATCACTTGAGGTCAAGAGTTCAAGAGTAACCTGGGCAACATGGTGAAACCCCGTCTCCACTAAAAATACAAAAATTAGTCAAGCGTGATGGCACACACCTGTAATCCTAGCTACCTGGGAGCTGAGGAATGAGAATCGCTTGAACCTGGGAGGCGAATGTTGCAGTGAGCCGAGATCGCGCCACTGCACTCCAGCCTGGGTGACAGCATGAGACTTTGTCTCAAAAACAAAACTAAAACCTGGCAGTTCCTCACAAGGTTAAACATAGAGTTACCACATAACGCAGCAATTCCACTCCTAGCTGTATACCCAAGAGCAATGAAAACACACAAAAACACATACAGAAATGTTCACGGAGGCAATATTCATAATGGCCCAAAGTGGAAACAACACACATGTCCGTCAACTGATGAATGGACAAACGAAATGTGGTCTATCCAGACGATGGACTATCTATCGATCATTTGTCAATAAAAGGAAATGAAGTACTAATACCTGCTACATGGATGGAAGTTGAAAATAGCATGCTGGCCAGGTGCAGTGGCTCACGCCTGTAACCCCAGCACTTTGGGAGGCCGAGGCGGGCAAGTTGCTTAAGCCCAGAAGTTTGAAATCAACCTAGGTAATATGGCAAGACCCTGTCTTTGCAAAAAATATCGAAAAATTAGCCAGGCATGGTAGCATGTACCTGTAATCTCAGCTTCCAAGGAGGCTGAGTTGGGAGGATCACCTGAACTCAGGAGTTAGAGACTGCAGGGAGCGATGATTGCATCACTACTCTCCAACATAAGCTAAGTGAAAGAAGCCAGTCACTAAAGGCCGTGTATTCTATGATTCCATTTATATGATATGTCCAGAATTAGCAAATCTACAGAAGGCAAAAATAGATTATTGGTTGCCAGGCACTGGGAAGGTTGGAGGATGACAGCTGTGGTGCAGGGTTTCCTTAGGTGGTGATGGAAATGTTTTAGAGTTCATTGTGATATTTGGACAACTCTGTGAATATACTAAAATCTTTTTTTTTTTTTTGAGATGGAGTCTCACTCTGTTGCCCAGGCTGGAGTGCAATGGCGCCCTCCCAGCTCACTGCAACCTCCGCCTCCCAGGTTCAAGAGATTCTTCTGCCTCAGCCTCCCAAGCATCTGGGATTACAAGCATGAGCCACTGAGTACAGTTAATTTTTGTATTTTCAGTATAGACGGGGTTTCACCATGTTGGCCAGGGTGGCTTTGAACTCCTGGCCTCAAGTGAGCCACCCGCCTCGGCCTCCCGAAGCATTGGGATTACAGGTGTGAGCCGCCACGCCCGGCCTGTTTGTTTGCATGACTGTTTTATGAGACAGGGTCTCACTCTGTCATCAAGGCTGGAGTGCAGTGGAAGCAGCATGGCTCACTGCAGCCTGAACTTCCCAGGCTCAAGCGATCCTCCTGCCTCAGCCTCCCAAGTAGCAGGGACTACCAGTCTACACCACCACACCCAGCTATTTTTTTGTTTGTTTACTAGAGACGAGATCTCCCTATGTTGCCCAGGCTGCTCTCAACCTCCTGGCCTCAAGCGATGTTCCCACCTCAGCTTCCCAAAGTACTGAGATCACAGGTAAGCAGCACTGAGCCCAGCCCAAGTAAGTTACTTAACCCCCCGGTGCCTCCATTTCTCAAAGACAGCTGGTGATATGGCTTGGCTGTGTCCCCACCCAAATCTCATCTTGAATTGTAACTTCATGATCCCCCCATGTTGTGACAGGGAGCCGGTGGGAGATATTTGAATCATGGGGGCAGTTTGCCCCGTACTTGTGGTAGTGAGTAAGTCTCAGGAGATCTGATGGTTTTTAGGTTTCCCTTTTAGCTTGGCTGTTATTCTCTCTTGCCCGCGGCCATGTGAGACGTGCCTTTTGCCTTCCACCATGACTGTGAGGCCTCCCCAGTCACGTGGAACTGTGAGGCTATTAAACCTCTTTTTCTTTATAAATTACCCAGTCTCAAGTAAGTCTTTTATCAGCAGCATGAAAACAGACTAATACAGGTGGAGAGGATTAAACGGGTCAATACGCGTAAAGTGGCGAGAACAGAGTCCAGCAACTCATAAGTGCGCAAATAAGTGTCAGCTGTTGCTTTTTGTAAGCACGAAAATCTTAAAAGGGAGACCCTTAAATACTCATCCATATCGACTGCAACCATTTTGGCCACTAAGTGACCTATGTAGCCCTAGACAAGTCTCTTCTCCTTTCCGACTTCAGTTGCCCCTTTTATGGAATGAAGTTGGAGTCACTGTTCCCAAGGGCCTGCCTGGCAATAGCTTTTCCTGGAAAACTTTTAAAAATAACTTCTATTCATTATTACTCTAAGTGAAACCTAGGTCTATGCCTCACCCTGCCCCCCACCCCCACAGCAGCTCTGTAGGGCCGGGGTTTTCTTTCTGTTTTTTCCCCGCTGTAACCCCAGTGCCTGGCTGGGCACTAAGATACAGGTGAGCACAGCAGGCCTTGTCCCTGCTCTTTCCCAGCTCAAAGGGAGGTAGATCTGCCCATGTAGACTCAAAGGTAAAAGTAGCAACAAACACACATCCTTCTGACTGTGGAATCAGGTGGGGGCTGGGTCCTAGCCCTGGATCCCTCCTGCTGTGTCACCAGGGCAAGCAATGGTCCCTCTCTAAGCCTCCATTTACCCATCTAAGAACTGAGTATAATTTTACATACTCGACAGAAAAACAGCACGAGCACGGTGGTTCACGCCGGAAATTCTGAAAGCCTCCCAGGCTCACCTAACACTTTGGGTGGCCAGGGTGCAAGGACTGCTTGAGGCCAAGAATTCAAGGCGAGCTTGGGCAACATAGTAAGAGTCCATCTCTACACAAAATTGAAAAATTAGCCAGGCGTGGTGGTGCATGCCTGTAGTCCCAGCTGCTGGGAGGGGGGCACGGCTGAGGTAGAAGACTGCTGAAGCCCAGGAGTTTAAGGCTACAGTGAGCTATACCACTGCGCTCCAGCCTGGATGGCAGAGCAAGACCCTGTCTCAAAAAAACAAAGAAAGAAGAAGGAAAGAAGGGAGGAAAGGAGAGAGAAAAAGAGTAAAAAGGCAATTCACGTAAGAGGAAATCCAAGGGCCAGTAAGCATACAAAACTATGTTACCTCAAGGAAATGGGAGGAAACATGCTAATTAAAACAGAACACAGTCTTTTCCCCATAAGATTTGCAAAATGAAAATGATCAATAGCATCTACCATTTGGCAAAGGGGCAGAAAACAGACATCTCAAAAACTGCTGTTAGAAATGTCCGCTGGGGCAGTGTTAATGGAAGGAAGTGTAGCCGTGTCCACTAAAAGTTCTTAAATGGGCATACTATTAATGACCAAGCAGCTCTATTTCTAGGAATGGATCCTACAAAAATACACACATGTATGCACAGAGGCAAATACAAGGACATTACTGTAGCAAGATTCACAATAGCAAGAGAACTGGAGAGCTGGCAACAGGGTTAGATTATGAGAATCCCCATAATGGATTTTTTTTTTTTTTTGAGATGGGAGTCTCACTCTGTCGCCCAGGCTGGAGTGCAGTGGCATCTCAGCTCACTGCCACCTATACCTCCTGGGTTCAACTGATTCTCCTGCTTTAGTCTCCCGAGTAGCTGGGACTATAGGCGCATGCCACCACACCCGGCTAATTTTTGTATTTTTAGTAGAGATAGGGTTTCGTCATGTTGGCCAGGCTGGTCTCAAACTCCTGACCTCAGGTGATTCACCTGCCTCAGCCTCCCAAAGTGCTGGGATTACAGATGTGAGCCACCTCGCCCAGCCATAATGGAGTCTTATATGCAGCTATCAATAATATAGTGATAGGAAAATATGTTACCAAAGTTAGATGAAATGGGCCAGACATGGTGGCTCACATCTGTAATCCTAACACTTTGGGAGGGCAAGGCAGGAGGATCACTTGAGCCTAGGAATTCAAGACCAGCCTGGGCCACATAAGCAAACCCCATCTCTATAAAAAGCTTAACAATAGGCCGGGCGCGGTGGCTCAAGCCTGTAATCTCAGCACTTTGGGAGGCCGAGGCGGGTGGATCACGAGGTCAAGAGATCGAGACCATCCTGGTCAACATGGTGAAACCCTGTCTCTACCAAAAATACAAAAAATTAGCTGGGCATGGTGGCGCATGCCTGTAATCCCAGCTACTCAGGAGGCTGAGGCAGGAGAATTGCCTGAACCCAGGAGGCGGAGGTTGCGGTGAGCCGAGATCGCGCCATTGCACTCCAGCCTGGGTAACATGAGTGAAACTCCATCTCAAAAAAAAAAAAAAAAAAAAAAAAAACAATAGCTGGACAGGGTCGCATGCACCTGTGGTCCCAGCTACTCAGGAGGCTGAAGTGGGAGGACTGCTTGTGCCCAAGGGGCTGATGGTGCTGCAGTGAGTCACAATCACACCACTGTTCTCCAGCCTGGGCAATACAGCAAGACCCCGTCTCAAAAATTAAAAGAAAAAATAATAGATTTAGACGAAATGGACAAATTCTTACGTGAATAGGGCTTAGCAAAACTGACACAAGAAAAAATAGAAAACCTAAATAGCACTATAACTATCAAAGAAATTCAGTCCTTAATTTAAACCCTCCCCATAAAGAAATCTCCAGGCACAGATGATTTCATACAAAAAAGAGATGAATACTGCATACATATAATCCAATTTATGAAAATATAGTTTCACACGTATGTTACATATATAGTATAACTATATGTATATTCATACATAGATATTTATATAGTTATTTAGATTCATATATGTATGCAAACACATAAAGAAACATGGGAGGATGCACATCAAACTGCTGACTATGATGACTGTGAGAGAGGGGACTTAGGGGCTGGCCGTTTCCTGTGCTGTTCCCATTTTTGTGAAACCATTAAATTGTTTTTTGAGACAGGGTCTCACTTGTGATCTGGGCTGGAGTGCAGTGACACAATCACGGGTCACTGCAGCCTGGCCCTCCCAGGCTCAAGCAATTCTCCCACCTCAGCCTACTGAGTAGCTGGGACTCTAAGAATGCTCTACCACACCCAGCTAATTTTTCTATTTTCTGTAGAGATGGGGTTTCACCATGTTGCCCCAGCTGGTCCTGAACTCCTGGGCTCAAGGGATCCCCCGACCTCGGCCTTCCAAAGTGCTGGGATTACAGGCACGAGCCATCACATCCCGCCTGAAATAGTATTTATGACCAAACATAACCCAATCAAAGATGAGATTCATTGATGTAAAATAGCCAATGGTGGGAAGATGATGTTGAGATTCACCCCGAGACTTCCCTGGAAACTGCCATATCCACAGCAAAACAGAAGTTGTTCAGTAAGTGTTAGTCCAAAGGAAAAAGAGCATTCCTCCCATTTCATCATTCAATGAGAGTCTACCACATATGTAACACTGTGCATTTATTTACAAAGAGGTTAGAGAAACACACAGAATCTGGCCCCCCTTTGCACTGGGGAGTCACCGTCGTCATAATAAATACAGTAATTTTAAAAAAGAAAAAAAAGTAGATTGGAACAGCTGAGGGTCATCAGGCTTCCCCCATTCCCTCTCACAGTGGGTGGGGGCACGAGATAGAAACCATCTTCCTTTCCCTCTTCTACCTCTGAATCCTCCATAATTGTCCAGGGATGGAGGTGAAAGAGTCCTTCTTTCCAGGTGTTGCCAACTCCTACATGACCCTCAAAACCCCCAAATCAGTGCTCCTTCCCTTCCCAGGGCACTCTGCAGGAATCACCTGAGTCAGACACAGAGTCTCTGACCAGGGTGCCAAGGGGATATCTTAAGGGTCCAGGGACATAGAGAGGGCACTTTGTGAATGAGAGGGGGGCCATCGCTGGGCAAGGAAAGGAGGAATGAGAGGGCTCATCAGGAATGAGAGCAGGGAAGGGAAACAGACTAGGCTTCTAAACTAAAATGGGGAAATTCAAACCGAATTACCCCTTTTGCATACATGGACACTTACTGTACAGATGAGGAAAGTGACGCCCAGAGAAGGGGAACTGTCTTGCCCAACGGCTTCCGAGCTAGAAGCTGAAATGGGTCAAACAGGGCCCCTCCCCCTTCCAATCCGTGGTGGAGGGGGAACCTTTTCAACCAAGACTGCTAGGAGTGGGGAGAGTGAGGAGGGTCTTTGGAAGCAGAGAAAACGATGGTCTTTGGAAGGTAGATGTGGAAGGGTCAGTGGTTGGGAGTGTGGAGGTGCAGAGGCCATGAAGGGGGAGCCCAAGCAAATCCCCAACCTCACACTGTAGTCATGACCTTGAGAGAACCCGAACGGAAACGCAGTATCTTTTTCTTGAGCGCGTGGGAAGCCTTGATCTTCACGAAAACTTTGGCGGGACCCGCGGGCGCCCCTGCACCTGCTCCGCCCCCTGGCCCGGAGGCCGCGGTGGCCGCCACCAGCTGCTGCGGCCACACGAGGCCACCGCTGCCGTCTGAGTCGCTGGAGGCGGAGCTGAAGGCGGGCGACTCACCCTCGCTGGCGCTCGATTCACTCTCCCCATAACCCCCGCTGACGCCTCCCGCGGGACCCCGGCGTCCCAGGGGCCCCAGGCGCCCAGCGGAGCATTCGGAGTCGCTGCCTGCGCAGCCGTAGAGCAGACGGCGCTGGGGAGCTGATGGGGACGGGCTGGGGCCGGGAACGCGCCCTGCAGGGGCTCGGGGCCGCACGCGGCGCCCGTCGGCAGCGTCGATCTCCGCCGTGGAGCGCCAGCGACGGCAAGACCCTGCGGCCTGGGCCGCCAGAGTGGGCGCTGGGCCACGGCGGGGCCGTGGCGGCCGAGGCTCTTCCCGCTCCGCTGTGGGATACTTGGGGGGCCCCGACGGCACCGAGGCGGCGCGGCCCAGCAGGCTGGTCTCGGATTGGGAGCGCGAGGCCTTGCGCGCCCTGGGCGAGCCCCGGCGGCCCGAGGCCTCGGTCATGCGTCCACGGCGGCCGGCGGCCCGGGGGCGCTCCCGGGGCGGCGACTGCTCCACACTGCGGCCGCGGGTGAGTGGCGGCGGCTTGCGGCGGGCGGCACGGCCTGGGAGGCCTCGGGTGGCCGCCTGCGCGCCGGGGATGTACTGCGCCTTCACCAGGCGGCCCTCGGCCGGGCTGTCGGGGGGCGACGGGGCGGCGGGCGGTGCGGCGGGCTCGGGTGCAGCCTCCGACTCCCACGGCGATGCCCAGGCGCGGCTCAAGGCGGCGGGGCTGGTAGGGAGGCCCCCGACGCGCTCCATCGAGGGCTCCCGCGCGGGCCGCACGCTGCCGGGGGGCGGAGACGCGTCGGGCGGCCGCTGGCGCAAGCTGTTCTGGCGCCGTGGGCCGCCGTCCGCGCCCCCGGGACTGGTTCGGGGCTGGCCCGCCCCCCGGCGGCGGCGCCTGCGCAGGAGCGCCGAGATGTAGCCGTCCAGGGGCCTCCCCGCGCCCCCGGTGTCGGGTGAGTTGGTGGGAGGGCGGCCGCAGGGCCGTGGGCTGCGCAGCGCCACAGCGTGCAGTGGGCTGGGCGTCAGAAAGGGCCCCGCGCGAGCCCGCCGCTCCGCCGAGGAGCAGGCTTCCGGGCCGGCGGACCCCCCTGCCGTCGGGTAGGGCGCTGAGAAGGACCGCGGCACCGCTGCCCGCGCGCCCACCACCTCCGGAGCACTGGGACTGGCGTCTCCTAGGGAAGGAATGCCAAAAAAGAAAGAGAGAAACAGTGGAGAGGCTCTCAAAGTCCTTTCCCGTTTCCCATCCAACCTGGAAGGGGCGGGTTGCCTCCTTCCCTTCCGATCCCCATCTCAGCATAAACCCTCCTCTCACCCCTTCCCTCATGTAAAATTCCTAATAAAATCTTTACAGGGTCCTACAAGACTTTGCATGACTTGTCCTGCCTCTGCCTCTTCAACTCTCACATCTTTCCTTTTCTCTTTTTTTTCTTTTCTTTTTTTTTTTTTGACTGGATCTTGCTTACTCTGTCACCCAGAGTGGAGTGCAGTGGCGTGATCACAGCTCACTGCAGTCTCCACCTCCTGGGGTCAAGGGATCCTCCCGCCCTGTCTTCCTGAGCGGGTGTGACTACAGGCACGCACCACCACGGCCTGCTGATTTTTTTTTTTTTTTGAGACGGAGTTTCGCTCTTGTTACCTAGGCTGGAGTGCAATGGCGCAATCTCGGCTCACCACAACCTCCGCCTCCTGGGTTCAGGCAATTCTCCTGCCTCAGCCTCCTGAGTAGCTGGGATTACAGGCACGTGCCACCATGCCCAGCTAATTTTTTGTATTTTTAGTAGAGACAGGGATTCACCATGTTGACCAGGATGGTCTCGATCTCTTGACCTCGTGATCCACCCGCCTCGGCCTCCCAAAGTGCTGGGATTACAGGCTTGAGCCACCGCGCCCGGCCCGGCCTGCTGATTTTTTTCAGTTTTGGTAGGGCTGGGGTCTCACTGTGTTGCCCAGGCTGGTCTCCAGCTCCCGGGCTCAAATAATCCTCCCACTTCAGCCTCTCAAAATGCTGGGATTACAGGCATGAGCCACCAGGCTGACCCTCCTCCTCTATTTTAGGGCTTTAGCTCTGGTCACACTGGCCTCTTGGAAGCCCGGGCCAGTCACACTCTGGCCTCCGAGCCTTTGTGCTTCCCATTCCAGATTCCTGGAAACTCTTCCTCCTGGATGTCTGCTGGGTCCACTCCCTCACTTAGTTCAGGGCACAACTCAAATGTCACAGCCTCAGTGAGGCCCTCCCTGGCCATATTTTCTAAAATTGCACTTCCCTCCCCAAACTCAAAGGGACACTCCTGAGTCCCTTTCCCTGGCTTATTTCTTGTCTTAGCACATGACATTATCTCATACCCTAGCTATTTTACTTATTTATCCTGTATTTTATCTATTTCTCCAACTAGACTGTTGGTGTCCTAAGGGCAGGGATTTGCTTGCTTTGTTCGTTACTGTTCATTTCGTTCATTGCTCCTGGATACTGCTAGATAGCGCGAAGTAGGGGCTCAAAAACTTGCTCGTATGAATGAATGACAGCAGTTCTGTTTACCAGTGACTGCGGTGTACCAAGTCCAAGGTCTTAGAGCAAAGGGTCACTGAATATTCAAAAACATCCTTTGGGGCAGGCACTGTTTTGTTTTTGTTGTTGTTGTTTGTTTGTTTGTTTGAGACAGAGTCTCGCTCTGTTGCCCAGACTGGAGTGCAGGGGCATGATCTCGGCTCACTGCAACCTCCACCTCCCTGGTTCAAGTGATTCTCCTGCCTCAGCCTCCTGAGTAGCTGGGATTACAGGCATGTGCGGCAATGCCCAGCTATTGAGGCACTGTTATTATCCCATTGTATTTATTTTTATTTTATTTATGTATTTATTGAGGCGGAGTCTTGCTCCTGACACCCAGGCTGGAGTGCAGTGGCTCAATCTCAGCTCAATGCAACCTCCACCTCCCGGGTTCAAGCAGTTCTCCTGTCTCAGCCTTCCAAGTAACTGGGACTACAGGTGCACACTACCATGCTGGCTAATTTTTTGTGTGTTTTAGTAGAGATGGGGTTTCACCATATTAGTCAGGCTGGTCTTGCTTGAACTGCTGGCCTCAGGTGATCCACCTGCCTTGGCCTCCCAACGTGTTGCGATTACAGGTGGGAGCCACCATGTCCAGCCTATTTCTTTTTTTTTTTTTTTTGAGACGGAGTTTCGCTCTTGTTACCCAGGCTGGAGTGCAATGGCGCGATCTCGGCTCACCGCAACCTCTGCCTCCTGGGTTCAGGCAATTCTTCTGCCTCAGCCTCCTGAGTAGCTGGGATTACAGGCACGCGCCACCATGCCCAGCTGATTTTTTGTATTTTTAGTAGAGACGGGGTTTCACCATGTTGACCAGGATGGTCTCAAACTCCTGGCCCCAAGTGATCTGCCTGCCTCCCAAAGTGCTGGGATTATAGGTGTGAGCCACCTCGCCTAGCATTTTAACAGGTGGAAAAACAGAGGCCCAGAAATAAGAGACCTGCTCATAATCACATGAAAAAGAAATGTCACCGTCGGAATGGGAATCCAGGCCTGATTCAGAAGTCTGTGCCCACAACTATACTCTTACGGTCCTCTCCCTGGCCTCAGGGACCCACCCTCACCCACCTTACCTAGGGACTTGGGTCTCTCACTGGCATAGATGCCCCGGGGCTCAGAGGGACCCAGACGGCCGTAGGAGCTGGATCCAGAGAAGCCGCTGTCCCCACAGAAGGTTGAGGGCGGTGAATCTGGGCCTCCTGTAGAGCTGGGATCTTCATAGAAGCCTGAATTTCCAGGAGAAGCAGGGAGACTTCAGGGGGTTTGGGAAAGCCAGGTGCGGGGAAAGGAGATGGGGTGGGGAGAGACATGGGGGCCTGAGAAATAGGGAGACGGGGAACATGGAGGTGTCCCAGGCAGACCTTACCCCTCCACCCATGCTCACCCGAGCTGCGCCCGCTCTCCTGTTCCAGGCCCCCAGACTCCAGGCTCAGGTCTCCCAGCTGCTGTCCCAGGTCCCAGACGAGCCCAGGTAGGGCTTCCTGAAGGCATAGGGAGAGCAGGATGGTCAGAAGGCCCCCAGTTCTCTGCCGACTGGTCCCGTATTCCACGAGCTCATGGGCAGAGTTTCACTTTGACAATGAGGCTCTGGCTTCAAAAGGATAAAAGCAGTACCTGAGTCCCAGAACCCCCTCAAGGTCTCTGTCCCTTCACCCCCAGTAGAAAGTCCTTCTGTCTCACTCCAGTCCTTCGTGCAGCAGCCGCATCTCATTCTCTCTTAGGTGGGATGAGGCCTCAGAAAACTCCCGTCTCTTGGCCACTCTTTATTAGCTGCTCCCCCAAGTCTGTGCTCAGAGTCCCTTGACCCCAATTAGAATGTCCCTCCTTGAGTCTAACTTCAGGGATTGCTGTAAGGACAGTTCACTGCTAAAAGGTGGTATCCTGGACCCCCAGATCCCTTAGCCATGGGTCTGCCTTCTTCTCCCAATTTTTTTTTTCTTTTCTTTCTTTCTTTTTTTTTTTTTTTTTTTTTTTGAGACAGGGTCTCACTCTGTTGCCCAGGCTGGAGTGCAGATCCCAGCTCACTGCAGCCTCCGCCTCCCGGGTTCAGGCAGTCCTCCCACCTCACCCTCCAGAGTAGCTGGGATTACAGGCGCCCGCCACCATGCCCAGGTAATTTTGTGTTTTCAGTAGAGCTGGGGTTTCACCATCTTTACCGGGTTGGTCTTGAACTCCTGACCTCAGGTGATCCACCCGCCTCAGCCTCCCAAAGTGCCAGGATTACAGGCATGAGCCACTGTGCCCGGTCTCTCCCCGTTTTTGACTTTCCTTTCTCAGATATGCCTGTTGCCCTTTATCACCAATAAAAGGTCCTTTTAAAAGTCTTCCTTGGGCGGGGCACGGTGGCTCAAGCCTGTAATCCCAGCACTTTGGGAGGCCGAGGCGGGTGGATCACGAGGTCAAGAGATCGAGACCATCCTGGTCAACATGGTGAAACCCCGTCTCTACTAAAAATACAAAAAATAAGCTGGGCATGGTGGTGTGTGCCTGTAATCCCAGCTACTCAGGAGGCTGAGGCAGGAGAATTGCCTGAACCCAGGAGGCGGAGGTTGCGGTGAGCCGAGATCGCGCCATTGTACTCCAGACTGGGTAACGAGGGAAACTCCATCTCAAAAAAAAAAAAAAAAAAAAAACAGTCTTCCTTAAATCCTTCCTGCTGCAGATTACCTCTTTCCACCACATGGATAAAATAGGCTGACCACGACTCATATACCTCTTTGCTCTCCCCTCGGAAAGAACCTCCCAGGCCTCCTGGAAAACCCTGTGAGTCTAGCGTCGCTGGCACTGCAGCAGCCATCCCCAGTACGTTCCTTTGCCCCAGAGACCACATCCTCCTTCTGCCTTTGGTCCATTCCCACCAGGAAGCTCCAGTGGGCATACCGTTCCTCATCAACATAAGAAATGTCTGGGAGTCAGGCCGGGTGCAGTGGCTCACGCCTGTAATACCAGCACTTTGGGAGGCAGAGGCGGGCAGATCACATGAGATCAGGAGTTCGAACCAGCCTGGCTAATATGGTGAAACTTCGTCTGTATTAAAAATACAAAAACTAGCGGGGCGTGGTGGTTTGCTCCTGTAATCCCAGCTACTCGAGAGGCTGAGGCGGGAGGATTGCTTGAACCCAGGAGGTGGAGGTTGCAGTGAGCCATTGCACTCCAGCCTGGGCAACAGACGGAGACTCTGTCTTAAAAAAAAAAAAAAAAAAAAGGAAAGAGAAAGAAAGGAGGGAAGAAAGAAAGAAAAGAGAAAGAAAGAGAGAGGAAGAAAGGGAGGGAGGGAAAGAAAGAAAAAGAAAAAAAGGAAGGAAGGAAGGTCTGGTGGCCAGGTGCAGTGGCTCACACCTGTAATCCCAGCACTTTGGGAGGCCAAGGCAGGTGGATCACGAGGTCAGGAGTTCAAGACTAGCCTGGCCAACGTGGTAAAACCCCATCTCTACTAAAAATACAAAAATTAGCCGGGCGTGGTGACACATGCCTGTAATCCCAGGTACTGGGAAGGCTGAGGCGGGAGACCTCACTTCAACCCAGGGGGCAGAGATTGCAGTGAGCTGAGATCGTGCCATTACACTCCAGCCTGGGCAATAGAGCAAGACTCCATCTCAAAAAAATAAAAAGAAAGGGAAGAGAGGGAGGAAGGAAGGGAGGGAGGGAAGGAAAGAAAGACTGATTTCCGTGAGTCTACCCTGGATCCTTCTTGCTGCAGGAAAAGAGCCCTTCTCATCAGATGTGAATTAATGAAGGTGAAAACCCTTTTAGGGGCGTGACGGTGACAGGAGGTGGGGTAAGGGCTGGGTGGGGTCTCCAAGACATTAGGACTTAACCGCATTTTAGAAAAGAGGACCAGAGCCAGAAAAAGTCTCACATGGGTCTGAGTGAGGCCGGGTAGCAGCAGGCAGCCTCGGCTGGCGGCTGGCGTTGACCCTCAGACAAAAGCGGTTTGTCTGGACCGCAGGAGGGAGGGAAGCGGGGAGGAGGGGTGGGGAGGGCAGCCACCCAGCCCTGCCTATTTAGGGCAGAAAGACTGGCCTGCTCCCGGCCGCCACAACCCCCCCAGTCGCAGTCTCTCCAGGGCCCAGCCCCTCCCCTCCCCTGACAGCAGAAGCCCCCATCTGGGCCTGTTTATTCGAGGAAGGTCAACAAATCATTCCACTTTGGGCTCTTGCTCTGGGCATGTTGAGATGCTCACAGTGAAGTCATCTTTGAGTGGAACTCAAAAAAGCAGCTGAATTGTGCAGCATCAGGAAGTAGCTAAAAAAAATCTCTCAGACCGCCCATGTACCCCATGTCATGTCCCCCACAAATCACTGGCATGCCATCTCCACTCTGGCCACGCCTGGCCTCGCCACCGTCCCTCGAACGTACCATGTGTGCTCCTACCTTGGGAGAATGTTTCCCACACATACCATCCTTGCTTCCTCCAGGTCTTGGGTGGCGTGGTCCCTTCTCTGACACCTTTCCAAAATAGCTTCCCTGTCATTGTGTACCCCGTTGCCCTGCTTTTCACTTTTTTTCTACGTATCAGTAATGACCTCTTGATTTAAAATTATACATCAGAAGCCAGCCGTGGTGGCGTGTGCCTGTAATCCCAGCTACTCAGGAGGCTGAAGCAGGAAAATAACTTGAACCAGGGAGGTGGAGGTTGCAGCGAGCCAAGATCGCGCCACTGCACTCCAGCCTGGGCCACAGAGTGGGACTTCATTTCCAAAAACAGATAAAATGAAATAAAATAATACATCAAGGTGTCATTTGTTGAGTCTCTCACTAGAATGCCAGCCCTAGGAACACAGAGACGTGTCTGTCTGTTTAGCTCCCAGGCGCACGCCCACCCAGTGCCTAGAACAGTGCCTGGCACAAAGTGGGTGCTCAGGAAATATTTAATGGGCTGGGTGTGGCAGTGTATGCCTGTCATCCCAGCACCCTGGGAGTGCCAATGTGGGAGGATCACTTGAGGCCAAGAGTTCGAGACCAGCCTAGGTGACATAGTGAGAGACCAAGTCTGTGTGTGTGTGTGTGTGTGTGTGTGTGTGTGTGTGTGTGTATGTATTTGAGACAGAGTCTAGCTCTGCCGTGTGTGTGTGTGTATTTGAGACAGAGTCTAGCTCTGCCGTGTGTGTGTGTGTGTGTGTGTGTGTGTGTGTGTGTGTGTGTGTGTATTTGAGACAGAGTCTAGCTCTGCCACCCAGGTTGGAGCTCAGTGTCACAGCCTGGGCTTACTGCAGCCTCCGCCTCCCAGATTCAGGTGATTCTCCTGCCTCAGCCTCCCAAGTAGCTGGGATAACAAGCATGTGCCACCACACTTGGCTAATTTTTGTATTTTTAGTAGAGATAGGGTTTCATCATGTTTTCCAGACTGGTCTCGAACTCCTGACCACAAGTCACCTGCCCACCTCAGGTTCCCAAAGTGCTGGGATTACAGGCATGAGCCACTGCGCCCGGTTTTTTTAATGTTAGAGACAAGGTCGCATTCTCTCACCAGGCTGGATTGCAGGAGCATACTCATCGCTTACTGTAGGCTTCAACTCCTGGGCTCAGGTGATCCTCCCACCTCAGCCTCCCAAGCAGCTGGGACTACAGGTGCATGCCAGCACACCCAGCTGGCTTTTGTGTTCTTTTGTAGAAACAGGGTCTCCCTATGCTGCACAGGCTGGTCTCAAGCTCCTGAGCTTAAGCAGTCTTCCTGCCTCAGTCTCTCAAAGTGCTGGGATCACAGACGTGAGCCACTGCACCCAGCTCTCTCTCTTTTTTTTGAGACAGAGTTGCAGGAAAACTCACCTTGAGCTCAGATGGGATGGACCTTACACTATTTTCTTTTTAAGATGCAGTCTTGCTCTGTCACCCAGGCTGGAGTGCAGTGGCACGATCTCGGCTCACTGCAACCTCTGTCTCCCAGGTTCAAGCGATTCTCCCGCCTTAGCCTCCTGATTAGCTGAGACTACAGGCGCGTGCCACCACGCCCAGCTAATTTTTGTATTTTAGTAGAGACAGGGTTTCACCATGTTGGCCAGGAGGGTCTCAATCTCTTGACCTCCTGATCCACCCGCCTTGGTCTCCCAAAATGCTGGGATTACAGGTGTGAGCCATCGCACCTGGCCAAACAGCTATTTTTAGAAAAGAAATATTAGATGAAGGAATGAATGTATACAATGGAATACTATACAGCTGTTAAGATGGAATGATTCAACTTTCTATATAGAATCATCACCAAGATATGGCATTGAACAGAAAGAGAAAAGGGCAGAATATATATAGTATGAGTGAGAGTGACTCAGAATGACCCGGAGGGCTTTTGAAAACCCAAACTACTGAATCCCATTCCCAGAGCTTTCGATTGCAGCCTGGAGTCGGGCTCAAGTAGTTAAATGGCAAACAAGTTCTGTGTGATGTGGTACTACATGCCAGGGGGCCACGCTTTGACTGGCATAGTCTCTGGGACCTCACCCAAGAAACTAGAGTTTGTAAAAAGCAAAGTTCTGACAAAAGCTCTGCTGGGTTTTTTTTGTATGTAAGCTGTTTCTCTTAGGAGATAGGTTGGAAGAGGTCTGGAAGGTGACACTAAGGTGACAGTGATGGTGACCTCAGGGGGGAGGTTGGATTTAGGGTATTCAGGGAGGTATGGGGGGACTGGATGGCAGAAGGAAGTGTTTAGGAGGCGTGACTCGGCATCACATTAAGCTCTGCAGCTCCTCAGCTATGTGACCTTGAGTGGGTGACTTTACCTCTCTGGGCTTCAGTTTCCTTATCTATAACTGGGCATCAGAGGATACCATCTCCTAGGGATTACTGTGAGGATTAAATGAGTTTCTTTTGACCCATAATAAATGCCAGTTTGTATGATTACATGAAAGCTATGAATGTCTTACAAGGAAAATAGAAAATGTTTCCACTGTTTAATTAAAAATAAATGTAGGGGTCCAGCACAGTGGCTTATGCCTGTAATCCTAACACTTTGGGAGGCTGAGGCGGGAGGATCATTTGAGGCCAGGAGTTTGAGACCAGCCTGGCCGACATGGTGAAAACCCGTCTTTACTAAAAATACAAAAATTAGCCGGGGTGGTGGTACGTGCCTGTAATCCCAGCTACTTGGGAGGCTGAGACAGGAGAATCGCTTGAACCCAGGAGGTGGACATTGCAGTAAGCCGAGATTGTGCCATTGCACTCCAGCCTAGGCGACAGAGCAAGACTCTATCTCAATAAATAAATAAATAAATAGGCCAGGCACAGTGGCTCACGCCTGTAATCCCAGCATTTTGGGAGGCAGAGGTGGGCGATCACCTGAGGTCAGGAGTTCAAGACCAGCCTAACTAACGTGGAGAAACCCCTTCTCTACTAAAAATATAAAATTAGCTGGGCATGGTGGCGCATGCCTGTACTCCCGGCTACTTGGGAAGCTGAGGCAGGAGAATCATTTGAACCCGGGAGGCGGAGGTTGCGGTGAGCCAAGATCACGCCATTACACTCCAGCCTGAGTAACAAGAATGAAACTCTGTCTCAAGTAAATAAATAAATAAAGGCCAGGTACAGTGGCTCACATCTGTAATCCCAGTGCTTTGAGAGGCTGAGGCAGGAGGATAGCTTGAGCCCAGGAGTTGGAGACCAGCCTGAACAACATAGCAAGACTTCATATCTAAAAGGAAAAAAATTAGCTGAGTGTGGTGACATGACCCTGTAGTCCTAGCTTCTTGGGAGGCTGAGGCAGGAGGATTGCTTGAGGCCAGGAGTTAGAGGCTGCAGTGAGCTATGATTGTGCCACTGCGCTCCAGCCTGAGAGACTGTCTCTAAAAATAAATGAATAAATCAATATATCACTTAAAAATACATAAATAAACAGGAAAGGGTAGACTTTTTGCTGAGTTCTGGGAGTCTAATTCCATTTCTTCCACTACAAGGAAGAGCAGAAATTAGGGAGACAAGACAGGAGATGCCTCCTCCTCCCCAGTGCCTAGACACCCCCCAAAAAATATCTCAAGTCCACACCCCTCTATTTGCAAGTCTGGCCTCATTCCTTCCAGTTGCAAAAGGATGAATCTTTACAAGATTTAGAAAGTCCTTGGCCTGAGTCTGGCTCCCTGCCTCCCCTCCATGCCTGTCATCCTTTCTTTGTAGGCTTAATAAGTGTGTGGTTAGGACCCCTGGAGACCCCTTTGCCCAGATTTCCCTGCCTTTGTTTTCCTCACATGCCCCTCGTCAGTGTCCAATGCCCATTTATCTCTATTAGGAAGTCCTTCTGCAAGTCTACCTTAAGTCCTTCTTGCTGAAAAGATCCTTTCTCCTTCTTGAGAGCAAACAGGACCCTTCCCTCACCCAGGATCCCTGCCTCTCTTCTCTGCAACACCCCTGATCTTTACCTGGTATTCCCATCATTCCTATCAGAAAGTAATCAAGTCTGGTTTCAGTCTTTCTTGCCTTGAAGGAAGTGTATTTCTGGCAGGGGGTGGGGGTGGGGCGGTAAGTCATAAGACAAGGGCTGGAGGATCAGAGGAAGACCTCACCCGCTCTTCAGAGGGACCCAGGAACCCCCAGCACTAGAGAAGTTTATATTTAGCGCTTCTCTGCTCCTCCTCCTCCCCCCGCCTGCCACCGCCTCCTCCCTGATGCTGGGACAAGCTTTGCCTAGAGACTGGGGGGTGGGGGGGACAGGCCTCTCCACTACCGTCTCAAGCCGGGAGGACAGAGGGCTGGGGGGAGGAGGGGACAGAGGGACTGAGGAGAGGGAGACTGAAGGGCAGAGTTGGGGAAGGTGAAGGGTGAGAAGGGGAGAGACAGAGGGCAGAGGGGGAGAGGACACAGCGACCCTATCCTCTTGCCTCGCCTTCTCCTTGTCAGGATGGAAGGCGCCTTCCAAGCCCAGCCAGCTTGGGGTGGGGGGAGCTCTCGAAGGCCCCCACCATCCGTCTCTAACTTTGGGAGGGGGCGGGGCCTCCCACAGCTGTTTCTGTTTCCATAAAAGAATGTGCAGGGGGGTCCCACTCCTGAGAGGGGGAGGGGCTGGGCGTGCAGCCCCGGGAGTCTGGCTTCAGTCTTTCTCCCCAGTCCTCATCTGGGGAGGGGGCAGTCGAGGTCAGCGGCGGGGTGAACCCCCGCCACCGCCACCTCGGCTCAGGTTTCCCGAAACGGGAAGCTCTGGCCACACACAGGCTTAGGGATCGGGATCTGCCGCGGAGCCAGGGCGTGCGGGCTGGGGGGAGGGGAAGAGAGACCGAGCCTGGGACGTCGGGCAAGAAGAGAACGAGGTGCAGACAGGCAGGAAAGGAAGGCCAGGGAGACAGATGCAGAGGGACACAGAGACATAGAGATCTCAGACAGGATGGAGAAAGAGAAGCAGACACAGAAAGTCACCGGGATGTGGCAGGACCGAGAGAGGGAGAGAACCCCCGGACGAGCTCGGGAGACTCAGGGAATGACACAGAAAGGGGAGAGGAATGGAGCCTCCGCGAGTCATTCCGGAGACCTATGTCCATCTTCCACCATGAGAATACCCAGAGTGCAGAAGTATCCTCCAGGCGCTGCCTTGACCTGCCTCCCCTTGGGTCAAGGAGAGCCGGGGCCACGTAGGAAGCAGGGGAAGTGTCACCGAAGGCTCAAGATCCCAGTGGGGGGTCCTCAGGGACTGTGAGCTTCCTCTCAGCAGTGGTCCCTCCCCCGGAGGCCCTGAGATCCCCTCCTCCCACCCCGCCCCCTCCAGAGATCTCCAAGCACACCAGGACTTAGGGAAGATGGAGCCCTGGGAGCCGGGCCCAGAGAAGGGCATGTTTGGAGCCTGGCTGTGTGACCTTGGGTGAGTCGATTGCTCTCTCTGAACCTCAATGTCTCGCTCTGTTAAATGGGGGACTATCACCCCCTGTTTCCCAAGCTGCAAGAAGACAAGGCTTGCAAAGTACCCGGTCCCAGGTTTGACACCTACTTGGCGCCCAGAAGGATTTTCTTTGGGAAAGGGGTGTAAGGGATGGGGCCTGTGTTTCTCATGAGGCCCCAGTGGGGACGATGCAGTTTCCCCCTCCCCCGATTTGGGGGCGGGGAAGCCAGGTCTGGTCCGCCGCCGGAACTCCGGGGTCTCCAGCCCCACCCCCTGTCCTTCTCACTCCCTGCCTACCCGGGTCCCCAACTCCCCCGGGTGTCTGAGCATCCAACCGAGACAGACAGACACAGACGGGGGTGGAGGGACGGATGGACAGGCGGCCCCTTACCAGCTGCTCCTCTAGGGCCGCTGCGGCCCGGCGCGCCGCCGCCGCATCTTCATCCTCATCGGCGTCCTCCTCGTCCTCGGCCTCGGCGCCCCCCATTCCGGGCTGGGCCAGCCGCAGCGCCTGCTGCACGCGGTACTCCTGCCTCTCCCGGAGCCAGTGCAACTCGCAGAGCCCGGCCAGGCTACCCTCCAGCCAGCCCCGCAGCCGGCCCCGTTCGGGGCTCACCGGGAACGAGAAGGCCCGGATCATGGCTGCGGCCCCCCGCCCCAGCCCGGCCGGGCCCCGCGGCCACCCCTCTCCCGGTCCCACCTCCCCGCCCCAGCAGCCTGCCCGCCCGCCCGCTGGCCGGGCTGTCACCGTCTCATCTGCATAGGCGCCCGCCCATTGGGCCGCCCACCCGCGCCTTATCTGCATGGCCACGCCCCCGGCGACCGAGCAACAGCCGCCTATTGGTGGATACCCGCCCTGACGAAGATGCTCGGCCGTGCACCCGCGCCGCCCTACACGACGCATGCTCGCAGCTGCCTACTCACTCCTCTCGCCACGCCCCCTCCGTGCAACTGCCTTGGGGCCCCGGTCACGCCCCCCCACGCGTCACAATGAAACAAGTCCGCCCTTGCTTCAATGCCATTGGTCTGTGCCTGGCCGGTCTTGCAGCAGGTTCCACCCTCTTGCGGGCGAGCTCTGCCTACCATTGGACTGTCCGGCACGAGGGGACGGGTGATCTATAAATAGGGAATGGGTCCACGTGACAGTTTGGCAGCTGCTCCTACCCCTTCACCCCGCCCAGCCTTCAGCTTCTGAGGCTGCGCAGGGGGAGAAAAGGGTTAGAGGGTCGAGCCCTGACTTCGCCTCCTCTTCCAAGAAGCCTTCCCAGACACTCAGCTGTAAAACGAAACGTACGTCCTCCGATAAAATTTTGTTTCTACTTAGGGCTGGCTTCACCAGCTTGGAATCCGCTTAGAAGGGTCTTCGCGCTTGGTTGAATGTTCTGCAGTTGCTGTCTTGAAATTCTTAGTTTTTGAGCAAGAGACCCCTTGTTTTCACTTTGCACTAGGCCAAATATGTAGCCGGCCTTGCCGCTAAAAGTCTAAGATCGATTGCATTCCAAATTCTGGAATTATAAGACCCTGGGTGGAAGATTCTAGTCTTTGACCAGAAGAGAGCGTGAGCAGCTTTTGTCTCCCAGGTGCTGTGAGTTTGTATGCTCATCATTCTTCCATTCCAGGGCCCTTTGTTCTACGTTCTAAGGGGCTTTGTTCTCAGCCTTCTATGATGCTCTATGCTCAACGTTCTCTGGTCCTAGGAGTCTGAGCCTGACATTCGTTTCCAAGGCTTTCTGCTGTGTCCCCAGGCTCCGCGAGCAGCGCTGGGGCACCCTCAGGCGGCCAACCTGTGTCACTACGCCGAGCGTGCCTCCACCAACTTCCAAAACCTAGCTCTAATATTCATACCCATTTCTCAGGCAGACCTTGGCTCCCTAAAAGCCAAGACCCAGAAGCTCATATGAGAAATTCCCTCTTTTATGATTCCCCGTGCACGAAGTGACCTTCTGGTGGTGAGATGGAGAGAAAATGATAGTGCCGATAGACAGCCAAGTCTCCTGGAGCCAGACTTCCTCAGGGTGAGTCACAGATCTGCCACTTTCCAGGTGAACTTGGAAACTTACTTAACCTCTCTGTGCTATCGTTTCTTCATCTGATACGGGATCATAATACTGGCTGCCTCATAGAGTTTTCCTGAGGATTAAATGAAATGTATCTTGTACTTGAAGCAGTGTCTTCTGTGGATCAAGAGCCACAGAAGGGTTTGATAAATACATTTTAAAATAATCTAGAAAGTTTCAGGGGAAAGAAAGTCTTGAAATTTAGCAGAGACAACCTTTGTTCAGTCTTCCTCTTGTTCAGAATAGACTTAGAAAATTAGTTGGGTGTGGTGGTGCTCTCCTGTAGCCATAGCTACTTGGGAGGCTGAGACAAAGGACCACTTGAGCCTGGGAGGGCAGAGGTTGTAGTGAGCCATGATCACGCCACTGCAGTCAGCCTGGGCGACGATATCTTGTCTCAAAAAAAAAGTGGGGGTCCATGTGCAGTGGCTTATGCCTATAATCCCAGCACTTTGGGAGGCTGAGGCATATGGATCACCTGAGATCAGGAGTTCGAGGCCAGCCTTGGCAACATGGTGAAACCTTGTCTCTACTAAAAATACAAAAAGTAGCCAGGCATGCTGGTGCGCACCCATAATCCCAGCTTCTGGGGAGGCTGAGGGAAGAGAATCGCTTGAACCCAGGAGGTGGAGGTTGCAGTGAGCCAAGATCGTGCCACTACACTCCAGCCTGGGAGATAGAGCCAGAATCTGTCTCAAAAGAAAGGTGGGGGGGTGGTAATTTTAGAATGCCCTAATTTTCCAACAATAGGGAGACAGTGAAGGATTGATAAGTGTCTGGGGCGACATCAGTATTCGTTTTCCATCCCTGCTGTATGTACAAGATCAGTTGAGCCATTTGCTTAGAACAATGTTGAATCTGGGGCTGATTTAGGGTTCTGGTCCCCAGGCATTTGAAGATGGATATTCCTAGGAAGATAAGTAGAAAGAGAATAAGAGAGCACAATGAAGGTGCAAGGCCAGAGAGCAGCAGGTGGGAGAGTTCCAAGGAGATGAAGAGACATCCTTGGTTAGTGGAGTCCAAAGAGCTGTAGCAATTTGGAAGATTTCCTTTTTGACTTCTTGAGGTTTTTATTAATGGTGATGCCAGAAGATTTCTGGAGAATCAGCCAGGCGCAGTGGTTCACATCTGTAATCCCAGCACTTTGGGAGGGTAAGGCAGGCAGATCACCTAAGGTCAGGAGTTCAAGACCAGCCTGGCCAACATGGTGAAACCCCATCTCTACTAAAAGTATAAAAATTAGCCAGGCATAATGGCACACACCTGTAATCCCAACTACTTGGGAGGCTGAGGCAGGAAAATCATTTGAACCCGGGAGGCGGAGGTTGCAGTGAGCTGAGATGGCACCACTGCTCTCCAACCTGGGCAACAGTGGGAGGCTGTGTCTCAAAAAAAAAAAAAAAAAAAGAGAATGCAAATGAAAGGCAAAAGTCACTGGGCATGGTGGCTCATGCCTGTAATCCCAGCACTTTGGGAGGCTGAGGTGGGCGGATCACCTGGGGTCGGGAGTTCAAGACCAACCTGGCCAACATGGTGAAACCCCATCTCTACTAAAAATACAAAAAAATTAGCTGGGCATGGTGGCAGGCGCCTGTAATCCCAGCTACTCGGGAGGCTGAGGCAGGAGAATTGCTTGAACCTAGGAGGCAGAGGTTGCAGTGAGCCAAGACCGTGCCATTGCACTCCAGCCTGGGCAACAAGAGTGAGACTCCTCTATCTCAAAAAAGAAAAAAAAAAATAGTGTAGGGTCCATTCCATCTGAGTTCACAGTGAGTCTTCCTGCAATGTCTTCTCCGGAGGACGAAATCCCCTGTTTGGAGAGTATGAAGAGGCTGTGATGGAATATCTGGAGGGAAGGCAGCTTGCACCTGTTAGTGACAAGCATGAATCTACCTAGTCCTTGATCATGTCTGAGAAAGTCTGATTATAGTAGATTAGAGTCCTCAAGGGCCCAGCAGGAGTAGAAGCCTCGTGAGTCTTTGATTATTTCATAAGAAGATTGTTGATATGTGTTCTGGTAGGGAGAGTAATGGCCCCCCAGAGATGTCTTCATCTTTATCTCTGGAACCTGTGACTATAGTACCTTTTATGGAGAAAAGAACTTCTTGTGATCAAGAATCTTGAGATAGGGAGATTTATCTTGGATTATCCTGGTGGATCCAGTATAATCACGAGCTTCCTTATAAGATGGAGGGAGGAACATTAGAATCAGAAAAATATGTAAATACAGAATTAGAGGCCAGGCCAGGCACAGTGGCTCACACCTGTAATTCCAAAGCTTTGGGAGGCTGAGGTGGGAGGATCGCTTGAGGCCAGGACTTTGAGACCAGCCTGGGCAACATAGTGAGACCACATCTCTACAAAAAAATAAAAATAAATAAAATAATTAGCCAGGCATGATGGAGCACATCTGTGGCCCCACTTATTTAGGAGGAGGATCAGGAGCCCACGAATCTGATGCTGCGGTGAGCTGTGATTGTGCCAGTGCCCTCCAGCCTGGGCGACGGAACAAGACCCTGTCTCAAAAAATTAAATCTCTATTGGTTTTTTCCGCCCGTTTCTAAGCCAATAAATCTCTATTTTTTTTTTAATATAAAAATATGGGCCGGGCGCGGTGGCTCAAGCCTGTAATCCCAGCACTTTGGGAGGCCAAGGCGGGTGGATCACGAGGTCAAGAGATCGAGACCATCCTGGTCAACATGGTGAAACCCCGTCTCTACTAAAAATACAAAAACATTAGCTGGGCATGGTGGCGCGTGCCTGTAATCCCAGCTACTCAGGAGGCTGAGGCAGGAGAATTGCCTGAACCCAGGAGGCGGAGGTTGCGGTGAGCCGAGATCGCGCCATTGCACTCCAGCCTGGGTAACAAGAGTGAAACTCCGTCTCAAAAAAAAAAAAATAAATAAATAAATAAAATAAATAAAAAATAAAAATATGGACCGCTTCATGAATTTTCGTGTCATCTTTGCACAGGAGCCGTGCTAATCTTCTCTGTATCGTTCCAATTTTAGTATTTGTGCTGCTGAAGCGAGCACACATCTCTATTGTTTTAAGGCACTACATTCGTGGTGATTTGTTCCGGCAGTGTCTTCATTTGCTAAGGTGGCCATAACAAAGCACTACAGACATAGTTTAAATGCCAGAAATTTGTTTGTTTTGAGACAGGGTCTCGAACTGTCGCCCAGGCTGGAGTGCAGTAGCACAATATTGGCTCACTGCAACCTCCGCCTCCCAGGTTCAAGCAATTCTCCTGCCTCAGCCTCCCGAGTAGCTGAGATTACAGGCACCTGGCACCACACCTGGCTAAAGAGACAGGGTTTCATTATGTTCATCAGGCTGGTCTTGAACTTCTGACCTCATGATCCACTCCCCCACTTGACCTCCCAAAGTGGCTCACACCTGTAATCCCAGCACTTTGGGAGGCCAAGGCAAGCAGATCATTTGAGGTCAGGAGTTTGAGACCAGCCTGGCCAACATGGTGAAACCCCGTCTCTACTAAAAATACAAAAATTAGCCAGGCGTGGTGGCGTGCACCTGTGATCCCAGCTACTCAGGAGGCTGAGGCAGGAGAATCGCTTAAATCTGGGAGGCAGAGGTTGCAGTGAGCTGTGATCACACCACTGCACTGCAGAGCGTGTGGCCCCTGTCTACAAAAACGCTGGCAGGGTGCTCATTAAGGGGAGAGATGGTCATTTCCCCCTGAAGGTTAAGTAGTGCTTATAGACACAGAGGAGAGAGTTGGCTGGAAGTGAGTCACTGGGAGACTGAATCTTAGACTCAAATTCCTTTTGCATGTCAAAGCTAAATAGTGTCAAGTCCAATGTCCGTTTTCTTTACAGTATATACAAGTATCTATGAGATTAGGTTTTGAGGCTCTGCAGTGACCCACGCCTGTAATCTCAGCACTTTGATATGTGGAGGCAGGAGGATCTCTTAAACCCAGATGTTCAAGACCAGCCTAGTCAACATTGTGAGATCTCGTCTCTATAACAAATAAAAAACATGCCCGGGCATGGTGGCTCATGCCTGTAATCCCAGCACTTTGGGAGACTGAGGCAGGCAGATCACTTGAGGTCAGGAGTTTGAGACCAGCCTGGCCAACATGGTGAAACCCTATCTCTACTAAAAATACAAAAATTAGGCATGGTGGCTTGTGCCTGCAATCACAGCTGCTCAAGGAGGCTGAGGTGGGAGGATCACTTGAGCCCAGGAGGTTGAGGCTGCAGTGAGCTGTGATCATGCCACTGCACTCCAGCCTGGGCAACAGAGTGAAACTCCATCTCAAAAAAAATAAATAAATACATTAAAAATTAAAAATTAGGGCCGGGCGCGGTGGCTCAAGCCTGTAATCCCAGCACTTTGGGAGGCCGAGGCGGGTGGATCATGAGGTCAAGAGATCGAGACCATCCTGGTCACCACGGTGAAACCCCGTCTCTACTAAAAATACAAAAAATTAGCTGGGCATGGTGGCGCGTGCCTGTAATCCCAGCTACTCAGGAGGCTGAGGCAGGAGAATTGCCTGAACCCAGGAGGCGGAGGTTGCGGTGAGCCGAGATCGCGCCATTGCACTCCAGCCTGGGTAACAAGAGCGAAACTCCATCTCAAAAAAAAA
>NW_022437070.1:1406033-1413683 GCF_009761245.1 Sapajus apella | reverse complement strand
AAAACAAACAGAAAAATAGCCAGGTGTGGTGGCTCATGCCTGTAATCCCACCTACTCAAGAGGCTGAGGGGGAGAATGGCTTGAACCCACCCAGTAGTTTGAGGCTGTAGTGAGCTAGGATCATACCACTGCACGGAAGCCTGGGTGCAGTGGTCAGAGCGAGACCCTGTCTCTAACAAGCAAAATTAGGTTTTGTGGTTCCAGGGGTCCCAATAGGATAAACTTTTTGTCTCTAATGATTTAAGTGGTAGGGCCCCAAGTTTTCATTGTGGATTTAATTTCATATTTTCTTTCTTTGAGATGGAGTCTCATTCTGTTGCCCAGGCTGGAGTGCAGTGGCACGATCTCAGCTCACCACAGTCTCCACCTCCCGGGTTCAAGGGATACTCCTGCCTCAGCCTTCTGAGTAGCCGAGACGACAGGAACATGCCACCACACCCAGCTAATTTTTGTATTTTCAGTAAAGGTGGGATTTCACCATTTTAGCCAGCCTGGTCTCGAACTCCTGACCTTGTGATCTGCCCGCCTTGGCCTCCCAAAGTGCTGGGATTATAGGTGCGCTCGGCCTGATTTTATCTTTCATGGCACCTCATGATGTTTGCGCTATCTCGGAATTCTGTAATTGAGGAGTTTTGATGTTTTTTAATCATGTCTCTTGTTTCTGGTCTCGGGATATTAACTAGTGGCAAGACAGGAGCAGGTCAAGGCTGATAGTCTTTTCTATACATTTTCTAGCCTGGGCCTGTCACAGGAGATGGATTCATCTCTCTGTTGCCTACACTTCTAGACATTAGACTAAATAGAAGCATAGGCATTGGGGATGGAGTCTAAGAGACTTTCCCCAATAGTCTTAGCTTCGACTACGTATACCTCAGAGGTATCCTGCTCATTTGAATACCTTCGTTTACTGAGGCTCATTTAGCATCTTCAAAGAGCTGCAGCTCAGCCAGGTGCAGTGGCTCATGCATATAATCCCAGCACTTTGGGAGGCCTAGGCAGGTAGATTGCTTGAGCCCAGGAGTGTGAGACCAGCCTGGGCAACATGGTAAAACCTCCACAAAAAATACAAAAAATTAGCCGGGCATGATGGCACATGCCTGTAGTCCCACCTGCTCAGGACGCTGAGGTGGGAGGATCACTGGAGTCCAGGAGGTCAAGGCTGCAGTGAGCTGTGATCACGCCACTGCTCTCCGACCTGGGCAAGAGTAAGAACCTGCCTCCAAAAAAAAAAAGCTGCAGCTCTGGAACCAACCATCAGATGGACAAGTTGACACAAATCAAATTGGAAAACGCCAGAGAGTAAGCTCTCAATATTAGCCTAAATTGGCTGCTAAATTCTTTCGTTTTCCCGTTTTCTTAGGCTATGTTGCCCAAACTGGACTTGAACTCCTGGACTCCAGCGATCCTCCCACCTCAGCCTCTTAGGTCGCTGGGAATACAGTCACATGCCATCATGCCCAGCTTTCAGGTAAGTCTTTATTTTTTAATTTTTTGAGTTCAGGTGCATGCTCCGATGGTTCACCTTCAGCTGTGGAAGGTGGAGGACCATGTGTTAGGCTGTTATTGGAGAACTGGGGACCTGAAGGGCTGGAGTCAAAGGTAGAGAGAGGTGGATACATGTTCCCTCTGCTTTCAGTCTTTCAAGGCCAAGGTTAAGCTTAAGAGGTCACCTCTGACCACCCACCCTCTGACCCTTGAGAGCTCATTCTAGGCTGCCCAGGCCTCCCAAACTCCACCAGCCCTGCCCTGCCCTTCCCATTCTGGGTCATCACTGTCTAGGGACAGGTATGTCTCTCCACTGGATGGTGAACCCCAGGGAGTCCTCAGCATGACCCAGCTCAGTGAGACAAAGAAATGAGTGAATCTATACTTCTTTATATATTCAGCATATAGAGAAGTCATCACATCAATATAAAATAATTTTTTTTTTTTTGAGACAGAGTCTTGCTCTGTCACCCAGGCTGGAGTGCAGTGGGGCGATCTCAGCTCACTGCAACCTCTGCCTCCCAGGTTCAAGCGATTCTCCTGCCTCAGCCTCCCTAGTAGCTGGGATTACAGGTGCATGCCACCATGCCTGGCTAATTTTTTGTATTTTTAGTAGAGACGGGGTTTCACCGTGTTAGCCAGGATGGTCTCAATCTCCTGACTTCGTGATCCACCCATCTCGGCCTCCCAAAGTAAAAATACTAAACGTTACATATCAGTTTTCTTTTTTTTTTTTTTCTTTGAGACGGAGTTTCACTCATGTTACCCAGGCTGGAGTGCAATGGTGCCATCTCGGCTCACCGCAACCTCCGCCTCCTGGGTTCAGGCAATTCTCCTGCCTCAGCCTCCTGAGTAGCTGGGATTACAGGCACGCACCACCATGCCCAGCTAATTTTTTGTATTTTTGGTAGAGATGGGGTTTCACCGTGTTGACCAGGATGGTCTCGATCTCTTGACCTCGTGATCCACCTGCCTCGGCCTCCCAAAGTGCTGGGATTACAGGCTTGAGCCACCGCGCCCGGCCTACATACCAGTTTTCTACTATGGATCAGACTTGAGCTAACTGCATTTTATTTTAGTAGTTTATTTTTGAGACAGGGTCTCACTTTGTTGCCCAAGCTGGAGGGCAGTGATGTGATCTTGGCTCACTGCAATCTCTGCTTCCTGGGCTCAAGCGATCCTCCAGCCTCAGCCTCCCATGTAGCTGGGACCACAGGCACAAGCCACCACACCCAGCTAGTTTTTGTTACTTTTTGTAGAAAGGAGTTTCATCATGTTGGCCAGGCTGGTCTCAAACTCCTGAGATCTAAGGGATCTGCCTGCCTCAGTCTCCCAAAGTGCTGGGATTACAGGTGTGAGCCACTGCACCCAGCCTGAATTGTTACTAATAGTTGTGATTAGCAGGAAAAACACCACCAAATAAAAAATCAGTCATCACAAACCATTAGATTGCTTCCTTTTCTCCAAGTTCTCTACCCTCCAGTCACATTCCTTCCATCTCACCTATTCCCAACTCCTCCATTACTCCTCCCTCCGCTTAGTCTTCTCTCCTGGCAATCCTCTGTATCCGCTACCCCAGCTAGTCCTCCTTCCCCACCCCTTCCATGCTTCCTCTTTTCAGGCAGTCCTCCTTCCACACGGACCCCATCTTGGTACAACAGACTAATTAATGATTCAAGAGTGCTGTGTGCTCTGGAGACCAAGGCCAAGGGGCCAGAGATGAGTCCGTTTTAATTGCTGGGGAGACAGGGAGGGGCCTTAGAAATAGCTCCCTCCCCCCACCCCACGTGTCCCATCCAGTTTAGACAGGAAGCCACTTTCCCTACAACAGTTCATTGCTGGGATCCTCTGAAGAGCTGCTGTGGAGGGCAGCCGCCAGACGAGGGCACAGGGCCTCAGAGGACGCTGATGCGCTCTGTCAGCCCCTGCATGTCGTGGTCCTGTGGTGGATGGGCCCCAGCGAAATCCCTGTCGTCCGTGGGTGGCCCGGACCCGGGCAGCGGATGTTCTGCCACAAACTGCTCCCAGCGCGCGTCGTCACTCTCGTGCGTGATGTATCGCTCGCCCATCTTCCCCTCCAGTTCTCGGAGATCCAGCCACGTCTGGTACTCCTGGGCCCGAGAGAACTGAGGTTAGCTTGGGGTCTGCATTGGAGCAGTGCCTGGATGCCATCTGCTCTGCCACTGAGATCTGGGTACCAGTGAAGGTGAAGCCACACCCTCTGCAACCCACCCAGCCAGTAGACATTTAGCTCCACCCCCTCCTCCTCGCCCAGCCAATGGGAGGCCTAGCCACATTCCAGACCCAAGGAAGCCTACATCCTTCACTACCTGCCTAGCCAGTAAGTGGTCTAGTTCCATCCCTTCCTCCAGCCCTGCCCCCTGCATCACCTGTAACCAGGGATGGCTGAGAGATTTGTCCACACTGTAGCGTTTGCGCATCTTCACCTGCAGCAGGTTGTTGATGAGGTCGATGGCTGCACAACAAAGAGAGAAACAGTTCAAGCGCTGCAGGACAAAGGGTCATTCCTTCTCCAATAGGCCCCCCTAGCCTGCCTGCCTGCCTGCCATCAACACCTTCCTTCTGCACTAGCTCAGGTGACTCAGAGGCCTCACCTGTGCCAACCACTCACCCACCCATTTCCTCATTACCTTACAAACTTGTCTCCTCTTGCCCACCCATGTGCACACTGGCTTCTTCTCTTCACCAATTCTCTTCTTCCATTTCCCCATTCCCCTGTGTCACCACTTTTTTTCTTTTTGCTATACAAAGGTACACACAATTACACTTGTGCTATTTATTTGAGACAGAGTCTCGCTCTGTTGCCCAGGCTAGAGTGCAGTGGCACAATCTTGGCTCACTGCAACCTCTACCTGCCAGGTTCATGAGAGTCTCCTGCCTCAGCCTCTTGAGTAGCTAGGAATACAGGTGTGCACCACCCCATCCAGCTAACTTTTTGTATTTCTAATAGAGATGGGGTTTCACCATGTTGGCCAGGCTGGTCTCAAACTCTTGACCTCAAGCAGTCTGCCTGCCTTGGTCTTCCAAAGTGTTGGGATTACAGGCGTGAGCCACAGCTTCACCCCAGGCTTCAGGCCCATCTTCACCCAAGTCATGGCTCCAGTACCCAGCAAAGTAGCCATGCCCTTGTCCCTCAGTCCTACCCACTGGTGCCTCCTTTTTGCATGGCTGACCCTTTTGGGGTCATAAACCCAAAGCCTACAGGTCCCAGCCAATGCCTTGAGAAGCTCGGCCCCTTCTCCTGGTCACCCCGCCCTTTGGCACCCTCAAGTCCAGTCCCTGTCCTGGTCCCACCCTAGACAAGCCAAGTCTCACTCAGTCCCCTAAGGCTCCAGTGTCCTCCTTAGCGCTTCTGGGACACTTGGTTTCCAGCCCAAGTAACCTAGTGTAGGCCTGAGTCCCAGCCCACCGTTTACAGGACTGCCCCTCCTGTGGCCCCACCCCTCTGGTAGGCCCGCCCCAGCACTAGGCTCCACCCCCAAGGTGCCAGGCTGTTTCCAGGTCCACCCCGTCCCTTGGCCCCGCCCACTCCTCCAGCCCCACCCCACAACCATCCACCCACCCAGGGGATAGGCGGGCCCCAGGCACCTCCAGCTGAGATGTGGCTCCAGGGGGTAGCCGGGTACATGAAGGCGGCATTCTGGATCTGGTCATTGATGTCTTCGTCCTCGTTGAAAGGGAACGTGCCGCTGAGGCTGACGTACATGATCACGCCCACCGACCACATGTCCAGCGAGCGGTTGTAGCCCTGGTTGAGCAGCACCTCGGGCGCCAGGTAGGCCGGCGTGCCCACCACGGAGCGGCGGAACGACTTCTCCCCGATGATGCGCGCAAAGCCAAAGTCACACAGCTTCACCTGCAGAGGGCGAGGGGTGGAGGGTCTAGCGGGTGATGGAGCCGCACCTGCCCCAGCATCCCCACTGCACCACCCTCCTTGATATTCCAGAGAAAGCTGAATACTGGTTTGAATCCAAGGCACCTCGGCTCACTAGCTAGAGCACCCTGGGCAAGTGACTTCTCTGCTCCGTGCCTCAGTTTCCCCATTTATAGGAAGGAGATGAGCAGAAAAGTGCCTATCTCTGAGGACTGCCATGATGGTGAGTTAAACCATCCAAAGCTCATAGGACAGTATTTGGCATGCAGTTGATGCACAATAAATGCTAGCTGCTGCTATACCTCTGCCACCTCCAGTGGGTCTCTCAACCTCCTTATGCCTGTTTCCTCTTTTGAACAACACAGATTTTTTTTTTTAATAGCCTTAAAATATACATGATCTGGCCACAGTGGCTCATGCCTACAATCCCAGCACTTTGGGAGGCTGGGATGATGAATCATTTGAGGTCAGGAGTTCGAAACCAGCCTGGCCAACATGGTAAAAGCCCGTTTCTACTGAAAATACAAAAATTAGCTGGGTGTGGTAGCACACGCTTGTGGTCTCAGCTACTTGGGAGGCTGAGGCAGGAGAATCACTCCTACCCAGGAGGCAGAGGTTGCAGTGAGCCAAGATCGCACCACTGCACTCCAGCCTGGGCAACACACTGAGAATTGCTCTCAAAAAACAAAAAAACATGAAACATAATAGAGATCTTAACGGCCCCGACCTTACAGGGTGCTTGCTTTGATTGAAAGATAAATATATGCAACACGTTAGGAGCAGTGTCTAGCACAGAATGAGCCTCAGTTTTTCTTCAGGCCTTGGCTTTGTCATCTGTAATGGAGGGATGTTAACAGCAGACCCCTCTCAGGCTTTCCTGGGGACTAGGTAGGAGCGGGTGCTGACTGTGGTATACAGCAGACAGTAGGGTGTATGCCTACCTTTCCCTCATTGTGTTGTTTCTTTTGTTTTTTTGTGACAAGAGTCTCGCTCTGTCACCCAGGCTGGAGTACAGTGGCGCGATCTCGGCTCACTGCAACCTCTGCCTCCTGCGTTCAAGCAATTCTCCTGCCTTAGCCTCCCAAATAGCTGGGATTACAGGCACCCGCGCCACCACCCCTGGCTAATTTTGGTATTTTTAGTAGAGACAGGGTTTTGCCATGTTGGCCAGGCTGGTCTCAAACTCCTGACCTCAGGTGATCCACCGGCCTCAGCCTCCCAAAGTGCTGGGATTACAGGCATGAGCCACCACACCTGGCCCCTTTCCCTCATTGTTAGTGGCTGCAGTCTAAGGTCACAGACAGGCTTTGGAGCCAGCAAGACCCGGGTTCAAGGTCCTGCTATGCTGCCCACCAGTCTCAGCCTCAGTTGCCCCTCTGTTCATGTATTGTCCCTTCCCTGTTCAAAACCCTTCCTCGACTCACTGTTGCTTGCAGGATAGAGCTCCAAATCCTTGAAGCCTGAAGCCCTTGTCACCTTTGAAACCAGCCACGTCCCAACCCCTGAGCTGCATCTCAATGGGACAGCTACCCTTTCCTGAGATCCTCTGCCCTTTCTACAGATCTTTCCCTTTTCAGGATCTGCCCTTTCCTACAGATCTTTTTAAATTTTTTGTTTATTTTTGAGATGGAGTCTTGCTGTGATACCCTGGAGTGCAGTGTTGCCATCTCAGCTCACTGCAACCTCCACCTCGTGGGTTCATGCAGTTCTCCTGCCTTAGCCTCCCAAGAACCTGGGATTACATGTGCCCTCCACTATGCCCAGCTACTTTTTGTATTTTTAATAGAGACAGGGTTTCACCATGTTGGCCAGGATGGTCTTGAACTCCTGACCTCAAGTGATTCTCCTGTCTTAGCCTCCCAAGTAGCTGGGACTACAGGCACCCGCCACCACGCCCAGCTAATTTTTGTATTTTTAGTAGAGACAGGGTTTTGCCATGTTAGCCAGGCTGGTCTCGAACTCCTGACCTCAAGTGATCCTCCCGCCTCTCAGCCTCCCAAAGTGCTGGGATTTCAGGCATGAGCCACTGCTCCCAACCAGAAAACTTTTAAATATATATCAAACAACTTGGGTATGTCAATCTATCTTCCCAACTGTTAAATTTTATAAAATCTGAACACAGGCCGGGCGCGGTGGCTCAAGCCTGTAATCCCAGCACTTTGGGAGGCCGAGGCGGGTGGATCACGAGGTCAAGAGATCGAGACCATCCTGGTCAACATGGCGAAACCCCGTCTCTACTAAAAATACAAAACATTAGCTGGGCATGGTGG
>NW_022437070.1:1357574-1405633 GCF_009761245.1 Sapajus apella | reverse complement strand
GTCACTCAGGCTGGAGTGCAGTGGCACGATCATAGCTCACTGCAGCCACCAACTCCTGGGCTCAAGCAGTCCTCTCACCTCAGCCTCCCAAGTAGCTGGAACTATAGGCGTATGCCATCACGCCCGGCTAATTTTTTTCATTTTTTGTACAGATGAGGTCTCCTCTGTTTCCCAGGCTGGTCTTGAACTCTTGGGCTCAAGTGATCCTCCTGTCTCAGCCTCCCGAAATGCTGATTACAGGCAAGAGCCACTGTACCTGGCCCCCACATCTTGATTAGTATAATCCCCCTCCCCACCCCGACCCCAGCCATCAGTATTGCCTGGATTTTCCCACATCAAGAGGGGACATAACTGACCTGAGGAAACGGGTCAGCTGATGCCAGCAACACATTTTCTGGTTTCAAGTCGCAGTGGACGATGTTCTTGAAGTGAAGGTGTCTCAAAGCCACCAGGATCTGAGGGGAGCATGTGGGGTCAGTAAGAAAGGTAGAACTCTAGCCGGGCGCGGTGGCTCAAGCCTGTAATCCCAGCACTTTGGGAGGCTGAGGCGGGTGGATCACGAGGTCAAGAGATCGAGACCATCCTGGTCAACGTGGTGAAACCCCGTCTCTACTAAAAATACAAAAAACATTAGCTGGGCATGGTGGCGCGTGCCTGTAATCCCAGCTACTCAGGAGGCTGAGGCAGGAGAATTGCCTGAACCCGGGAGGCGGAGGTTGCAGTGAGCCGAGATCGCGCCATTGCACTCTAGCCTGACGATAGAGCGAGACTCTGTCTCAAAAAAAAAAAAAAATTTCAACTGTTTCTTTTTACTTTTTTTTTTTTTTTTTTTTTTTAAATAGAGACCGGTCTTCACCACATTGGCCAGGCTGGTCTCAAACCGCCGACCTCAGGCGATCCACCTGCCTCAGCCTCCGAAAGTGCTGGGATTCCAGGCCTGAGCCCCCGTGCCCGGCCCATCTCCAGATTTTGTCAGATATCTTCTCCCGGTTCCCATGAACAAAGAGGGCGGGTTGGAAGCTAGATAGACCCAGACTCAAATCTTGGCTGGACAGCTGCTCGGCTGAGACCTCGAGGGAGAGACCACTACCTCCCCGAGCCTCAGTTTCCTCATCTATACAATGGGGGTTATAGTAACACCTACCTCACAGGATGGTGGTGAGGCCTAGATAAGCTCATGAAGTAAAGGGCTTGGCACAGGGCCCGAGTGTGGGCAGGCAAGAGCCCAGAAAGCAGAAATCTGCAGAGAGAAACAACGAAGAGCGAGCAGGCAAAAAGGAAGGAAGAGACAGAAGACCAGAAAGAGAAACCCCTTCAGCTGCTAAAAGCCGTCATCTGTGAGAACCGTGATTCCTCTCCACACCTAACGTGTGGATACGACTGGGCATGATGGCTCATGCCCGTAATCCCAGCACTTTGGGAGGCTGAGATGGGAGGATCGCTTGAGGTTAGGAGTTCCAGACCAGCCTTGGCAACATGGTAAAACCCCATCTCTACTCAAACTAAAAAAATTAGCCAGGCATGGTGGCACACACCTGTAATCCCAGCTACTTGGGAGGCTGGAACTCAGGAGTCGAGGGTGCAGTGAGCTGAAATCGTGTCACTGCACTCCAGCCTGGGTACCAAAGCAAGAGTTTGCCTCAAAAATAAATAATAAAGTCTGGCTGAGGCTGCACCAGTGGGTTTCTGTCCCCACCCCATAAGCCAGCCTGACAAACACAGACACACTGCCTGAGGGGATAAGGGTGCTGGGCCAGGGTAAAGGAAGCCCAGCAACGATGGCTCTGAGACCAACAGAGATGTCTCAGGAGGAGGCAAGGTACCAACTAGAGGGGAAGGCCTTTCTAGGAAGGATGTGAAACACACAAACCACAAAAAGGGACATTTAACATCGTACAAGTTCAGTTCTATGGCAGGCCGGATGCAGTGGCTTACGCCTGTAACCCAGCACTTTGGGAGGCTGCGGCAAGAGGACCACTTGAGTCCAGGAGTTCAAGACCAGCCTGGGCAACATGGCAAGACCCTGTCTCTCAAAATACATTTAAAAAAAAATTAGCCAGGTGTGATGGCTCATGCCTGTGGTTCCAGCTAACTCAGGAGGCTGAGATGAGCGGATTGCTTGAGCCCAGGAGTTCAAGACCTGCCCGGGCAACATGAAGAGATGCTGTCTCTACAGAAACATTAAAAAAAAAAAAAATTAGGCTGGGCATGGTGGCTCACGTCTATAATCCTAGCACTCTGGGAGGCAGAGGTGGGTGGATCATGAGGTCAGGAGTTCAAGACCAGCCTGGCCAAGATGGTGAAACCCCATCTCTACTAAAAATACAAAAAAATTAGCCAAGTGTGGTGGCGGACGCCTGTAATCCTAGCTACTCAGGAGGCTGAGGCAGAGAACTGCTTGAACCCAGGAGGTGGAAGTTGCAGTAAACCAAGACTGCGCCACTGCACTCCAGCCTAGGCAACAGAGCGAGACTGTCTCAAAAACAACAAAAAAAACTTAGTTGGATGTGGTGTTTCACACTTCTTGTTCCAGCTAACTCAGGAAGCGGAGATAGGAGAATCGCTTGAGCCTAGGAGTTTGGGGCTGTAGTGAGCTATGATCACACCACTGCGCTCCAGCCGGGGTGACAGAATGAGACCCTATCTCAAAAAAAATAAAAAAATAAAACCCTATGGTAAATCAAAGCTAAATATAAAAGAGCCAAACACTGGGATAAAAACAATGAATGAACAACCTAAGTGATAAGAATCTAATGTGTCCCCCACCAAAACACAGAAATGCAGAACATGTCTAGGAAGGAAAAAAAAGAATCTAATATCCTTCATATACAAAGAGCTCCTACAATTCAAAAAGATAACAGTCCATTGACAAATCAGCAAAGGATAATACAGCATAGGCCAATAAACATGAAAACATGCTCAACCTCACCCATTTTATATATATGTAAATTTATATACTATAATATATACATATATAATATACACATATATTAATATATATTATGTATGTATATTGGTTATAAATATATAACATTGTTATATATTTTATATAATATGTGTATTAATATACAATATATATTATGTATGTATATTGGTTATAAATATATAACATTGTTATATATTTTATATGTGTATTAATATACAACATATATATTAAAATTTACTTATGAATGAAAGAGGATCTCCGTCTCCCAGGCTGGCATTGAATTCCTGGGCTCAAGTGATCCTCCCACCTCAGCTTCCCAAAGTGCTGGAATTACAGGCATGGAATTAATGGAATTACACTGTATCAGGCCCCATAATAATTATTTTTTTGAGACAGAGTCTCCCTCTATCACCAGGCTGGAGTGCAGTGGTACAATCTCGGCTCACTGCAACCTCTGCCTCTTGGGTTCAAGCAATTCTTCTGCCTCAGCCTCCTGAGTAGCTGGGACTACAGGCGCGCACCGCCATGCCCTGCTAATTTTTGTATTTTTAGTAGAGACAGGAGCTTACCACGTTGGTCAGGCTGGTCTCGAACTCCTGACCTCATGATCCACCTGCCTCAGCCTCCCAAAGTGCTGGGATTAGAGGCGTGAGCTACCGCACCTGGCCTACTCTTTATTATTTTTAATTGTTATTGTCACTCTATTATTTTTTTTTTTTTCAAGAGGCAGGGTCTTGCTGTGTTGCCCAGGCCGGAGCACAGTGCCTCTTCACGGATGCACTGTCACTACTGATGAGGTTAAAGAGCTTTGACCTGCTCTGCTTCCATCCTGGGCTGCTTTGCAACCTGGCGGTCCCCGGCTCCTGGGAGGTCACCACGTAGATGCTGAACTTAATGAGGATGTCTGCTCAGCACAGAACTCCTGGGATCAAATGATCCTCCTGCCTCAGCCTCCGGAGTAGCTGGGACCACAGGCACATGCCACCGTGCTCAGCTTGTGTTTTTGATTATGGTTTCTCTCATCTGCTACTGTGACTCCCGCCAGTGTCTGCCTGGCCTCCTAGGCATGCAGGGCCTCTCCAAGCTGACACCTGATGGGGAGGGGCGGGTGGCAGCTGGCAGGCCTCGCGCACCTGAGTGATGAGGAACTTGGTAAGGCGCTCAGGCAGCCGGCCCTTCTCGCTGGAGAGGATCATCTCCAACATGTCCCCATGCAGCTTCTCCATCACCACAAACACTTTCTCAGGCGTCTCGAACATGCACTCCAGGTTCACGATCCCGGGGTGCCGCAGGCTCTGCAGGGTGGGGCGCAGGGTCAGGGCCAGGTTGTCCACAGACTCAGACCCCAAACGGTCAGGTATGGGAGCAGGAGGATGACAAACAAGGAGAACGATGTCGCTGGGGTGTTGGCACTGGGGGAGGGAAGGAGGCTTCCCACAGGCCAAGACAGAACAGGCCCATCTCCACCCCACCTGCCAGGTGCCCAGAAGGGTTTGTTCCCTTTTTAAATATAGAGATGGAGGCTGGGCGCGGTGTCTCACGCCTGTCATCCCAGCACATTGGGAGTTCGAGGCAGGTAGATCACCTGAAGTCAGGAGTTCAAGACCAGCCTGGCCAAGATGGTGAAACCCAGTCTCTAATAAAAATATAAAACTCAGCTGGGCGAGGTGGTGCGTGCCTATAATCCCAGCTACTCGTGAGGCTGAGGCAGGAGAACTGCTTGAACCTGGGAGGCAGAGGTTGCAGTGAGCCAAGATTGTGCCACTGCACTCCGGCCTAGGCGACAGAGCGAGAGTCTGTCTCAAGAAAAAAAAAAAGAAAAAATATATATAGAAATGGGGTTTTCCTGTGTTGGCCAGGCTGGTCTCAAACTTCTGGCCTCAAATGATCCTCCCACCTCAGCCTCCCAAAGTGCTGTGATTACAGGTGTGAGCCACCATGCCCAGCCCAGAGGATCTTTACATCCTGCAATTCTGGTGGAAGCCCAGGGTTTCAGGAGGGAGGAGGGGGAGCTCAGGTAAGTGGGGAGAGCTCTGCATGACTGTATCTTTTAAATCCATACCCCCTCCACTTCCATGCCCCCAGTCCTGTCCTGGCCTAACCCCTCTCTCCCACCCAGATCCACACCCACCCTCCAGGTGGCAGTCAAGGGATCTTCCTAAAGTACACACCTGATCCTGCCCCTCCCTTGCTCAAAAGCCTTCTATGGCTCCCCAGTGCCCTCAGGAGAAAGTCCACAGGGTCTGGCTCCACCTTCGTCCCTGGCCTCATCTCCCAGTACCTCCTTCCTAGAAAACCTCATGCTCCCTTTTACCAGGCCTTTGTACAGGGTGGTCCTTCCGCTATGAACACCTTCTCCTCCCCTTCCGTCTCAACATGCATATACCATTCTCCAGGAAGCCTTCCCTGACCACCCCTACCCTGGGTCCACTGGCCCCTGAAAGGAGGGAGGAGAAAGGGAAGGCGCCCTGGTGGTCACCTGCAGAATGGCCACCTCGTTCCGGAGCTGGCTCTCTTGCTTGGTGGGGAAGCGCAGTTTGTCAATGACCTTAACTGCCACGTCCCGGCCTGTCTTCCGGTGCTTTCCTGGGCAGGGAGTAGGAGAGATGAGAGATGAGAGAGCAAGACCACCCAGTCGTGGCAGGAGCATCCCCACCTCTGCTGACCTCTGCCCCCCACCATGGAGACAGCCAGAGTTGAGCAGAGCTGGAAGGCCCCAGGAGACATGTGTAAAAGCCATGAGAGGTGCACCTTGGGAAAGAAAAAAAAAAAGCTCCAAAGAGGAGACTCTATAACATGGGGAACTGGATTTACAGCCAGTCAGAATCCAGCATCGAGTTTTGTGTGGCCCATAAGAGTCCCGGGGACAGGGGAGAGACAGATGTGTGAGGACCCCAGGCACAGGATCATCTCCACCCAAATTCTACACTTCCAAGAGTGTAGAATTTTCCCTCCATGTCCTATCAAACTCTAGGATCTAGCCTGTGGCCAACCCCAGAATGCAGAATCTACCCTCCTATCCAATCAGAATCTAGGATCTAGCCTGTGGCCAACCCCAGAATGCAGAATCTACCCTCCTATCCAATCAGAATCTAGGTTCTCCTTCTGTGGCCAATCAGAGTGCAGAATCTACCTTCCCTGTTCAATCAAAATCTACCTCTGTGACCAGAGTGCCAAATTTACCCTTCCTATTAATAACAAGAAAAAAGAAGAACCTGCAACCAGTCCACCCAGGATCTAGCTTTCTAAGACAATCAACATAGGAGGTGAGCATGTGACAAATCAGAAAGGAAGGGTTGGAGCCAGAAAGAAACGATTGGAGCCAGAACAGCTTCCCCGAGACCCAGGCCCCCTCTGGGTTGGCTCTGAAGTGTCCTCACCTCCATACACCACTCCAAACTGCCCTGAGCCCAGCACTTCGTCAGGGAAGATCTGGTAGACGGTGGCAATGTCCTGCAGGGTGAAGACAGGGCAGATCAGGGATGCGAATGGAAATGAGGGAGGGGGAGTAGAGGGGATGGGAGAGCTGGGGAGAGAGTGTGCGAGGGGAGGGCATCAGGGGTGGGCAGGAGCCTCACCACATTCTCTTGGATCTGACTGTTGGACACAGAGATGCTCAGAGAAGCTTGTCCTGGGGAGAGGGAGAGACAGAGGGGAGACAGAGGTGAGACGACTCTGGGCTCAGGGTTATCTCTACCCATACCGGCAAAGGCAGACTCGGGAGTCAGGCCCACCCAGGTTTGAATCTAGTGTGCAATACAATGTGCAGCTTCAGGCTGGTGACTTGTCACTGTGAACCTTGGTTTCCTCATCTAGAAAATGGGAATAATAAAAGGACCTCCCTCACAGGGCCGCTGGGGGAGTCAATGAGGCGTGCTGAGCGGCTGAAGTCACGGACGATTTTGCTGAGCATTTTACCCCAGGACTTCAGCACCAGGGGAGGCAGACTGACCCCTTTATACAGAGAAGGACACAGTCTTGGAGGGAAAGTGCAGACTGACTCCTGCGTCTTCCCCTGAGCTCGCCCCCGACAAACCCAACCAGAGCCAGACACTTCTGTAGTCCTGAGCCTTCTGCCCTTTGAACATCTGTCCCTTCCACCTGTCCACAGCCTGGTCTAGGCCCCTGCTCGCCCCCCAACCCTGGGTCCTCACCCCACAGCCCTTTCCCTGGTCTCTTGCCCCAATCCTGCCCCCTCCTATTCACTTCCACAGAGAAGCCAGAGGGATCTTACGGAGACACAAGAGTGATGCTGTCCCTCCTCTGCTCCCCAGTGCCCTCAGGAAGAAACCTGAACCCCTTAAAGGGCCCAAAAGGCATGGCTGAGAGCCTCATCTGCCAGTGACTTCAACCCCTAACATGCTATTCCCGACATACTGGCCTTGCTCCTGGGCCTCACATACGGCAGGCTCTCTTCTCCCTCCTGGTCTTTGTAGATGCTGTTTCCTCTGCCAGGAATACTCTTTCCTTCATCCTACACTTAGCTAAATCCTCCAGTGTCAGCTCAAACGTCACTCCTAGGACCAAGCCGGATTACACTCACAAATGTTCTGCATCGCACTCGTTGCTTGTGTGGATTAATGATCAACGTCTGTCGCCCATGCTGGATTATAAGCTCCAGAGGGTGGGAACCTGGTACTCTCACCACTTTTTGCCTCTGCCTAAAATGAGCTCCCATTTGTTTTTCCACATCTCACCCCGCCTCCGCCTCCAGGTCTCAGTTCAGATGTCACCTCCTCGAGGAAGCCCTCCTAGATACCTAACCCATTAGGTAACCCTCTGGGCTCCTCCAGCTCCCTGGCTCCCTTGTCCCAACCCTGCCCACCCTGGACCATCACTCTCTGAAGATGGGTATTCTGCCCTACTGAACTCTAAGCCCCATGAGGGCAGGTGTTGGGCTGTCCTGGCCACTGCTGTCCCCAGCACCATCTCACACAGAGGGGAAGTGACTTGCCCAAGGCCACATATTAGGCCAGGAGCTTAGCAGAGATTTTTTTGTGGACTTTGGTTGTTTTCTCTTTTTTGGAGATGGCGTCTTGCTCTGTCACCCAGACTGGAGTGCAGTGGTGTGATCACGACTCACTACAGGCCCTCAGCCTCCCAGGCTCAAGCAATTCTCCTGCCTCAGCCTCCCAAGTACCTAGAACCACGGGTGTGCGCCACCACACCTGGCTAATTGTTTTTATTTTTTGTAGAGATGGAATCTCGCTATGTTGCCCAGGCTGGTCTTGAACTCCTGGCCTCAAGTGATCCTCCCGCCTTGGCCTCCCAAAGTGCTGGGATTAACAGGTGTGATTAACGAGTTTGAACCCAGGCCTGCTGAGTCCAGAAGCCACATTCTCAACCCCACCATAGCCCACCTCCGTCTTTGGCCATTCCACTCCCCAGCATCCTGCCCGCCCACCTAGACCCATTCTCTCAAGGACCTGAAGTGGGGGGACTTACTGTGGGGTGCGTGGCCTGGGGCGCTGGGTGCATCCTGAAGGATGACGGGCATCAAGGCCTGGCGGATGGCTGTCTCCCAGCCCCGGGCAGCCTCGGCCCCCTGCCCACTTGGCCCACCCGGAGCCCCGCCAGGCATCTCGCCCACGAAGTAGGTGGCATTGGCAGTGATGATCTCAAAGCAGTGTGGGTTGGTGCCCGGTGGCACAAGGCTGAAGTTCTGGGCGGGCTCCACCGTAAGGATTTCTGACAGTGGGATTTCCTGCAGGACATGGAACCAGCACAGGTGAGGATGCCAGGCAGACCATGCAATTCTACTGAAAATACAAAAATTAGCCGGGCATGGTGATGCGTGCCTGTAATCCCAGCTATTTGGGAGGCTGAGGCGGGGGAATCACCTGAACCTGTGAGACGGTAGTTGCAATGAGCCGAGATTGTGCCACTGCACTCCAGCCTGGGCGACAGAGCGAGATTCCATCTCAGAAATAATAATAGTAATAATAATTACTGGCAGAAGTGATATCGAAGCAGAGACCAGAAAGGTAAGAAGAGGCCAGCTGGCAAGGAGTGGGTGAACCACAGCATGTGCAAAGGCCCTGAGGAAAGGCTGTGCTCCAGGCTAAGCTGCATCCCCATCACGTGGGGTGGTGCCTGGACACAGTAAGAGCTTGGAAAACGTTTGATGGCTGGACACGGTGGCTCATGCCTGTACTCCCAGCACTTTGGGAGGCCGAGGTGGGCAGATGGCCCAGGAGTCCAAGACCAGCCTGGGGAACGAGACGAAGATGGAACCAGAGCCGGCTGTGGGCAGCGGACGCGGTTCTGCCGGGAGCCGAAGTTGGCGGTGAACGTGTACTCAACGTCAGTGACTGGTGATGATCTAAGTCCACGTGGCATGCGGGCCTGGCTCAATGAGTCTCTGCAGTTGAATCTGACACAGCTGTGCTCAGGGGCTGCCTATTGTGTTTATGGACTTGCTGTTCCCTGGCTCCATTGCCTTGAAGAAAGTGAAATTCCAAGCTAAGCTAGAACACGAGTACATCCAGAACTTCAAAATACAAGCAGGTTTTAAGAGGATGGGTGTTGACAAAATAATTCCTATGGACAAATTAGTAAAAGGAATGTTTCAGGACAATTGTGAATTCGTTCAGTGATTCAAGGAGTTTTCTGCCGCAAACTATGACGGAAAAGACTATGACCCTGTGGCTGCCAGACGAGGTCAAGGAACGGCAGCGGCTCCCTCCCTCGTTGCTGTCAGCTCTGGCAGTGCAGCTCCCAGAGGCCCGTCTCAGCACGGCGCTGCTGCGGTTCCTCAGGCCGGCCCTGGCGCGCTATGCAAGAGCCCTGGTGATGCCGGGGCAGCCGAGTTGAAGCAGCTGGTCAACGTATTGAAACTTACTGTTAAAGACTTGGAGAAAGACAGGGATTTCTACTTCGGAAAGCTACGGAACATTGAATTGATTTGCCAGGGGATGAGGAGGAAAACCACCCGGTATTGCGGAGGACTGTAGCCGTTCCGTATGCCACAGATGGAGGCTTATGTGATGCCTGAGGAAGGGGACCAACAGGAGGAGCAAGAAGAGGGTGAGCAGCCTGGAGCAGCAGAGCAACACCCGGACTCCTCACTCCGAATCATGGGCTTCGCTGTAAAATACTCCCTTTCGTTATCCTTAGAGGCCTCACTGGTTTCTTTTCATAAGCAAAAAGCACTTGTTCTAAAGTGCATGTTGCAGACGTTTCCCTCCTTCTCCAGGAAGTTTGAGTTAGGAGCTCTCACCTTGTAGCACGCAGCCTCAACATCTAGTTGGTTCACCTGGGAAGCAAAGAGGCTGACCCTGGGGCTCGCCGTTCGGATTCGGGTCACACTGAGTGTTGGAGGAGAGGTTGTGTCGTATGCTGAGGCAGCGGCCTCAGTGGAGAAATGTCAAGACTGAATTGAATTCTAAGCTACTGTGAAATCAGAGAATGCTGTAATAAATGAATGCCTTAAGAGAGAAAAAAAAAAGACCAGCCTGGGCAACACAGTGAGACCCTGGCTCTGTAAAATATTTAAAAATTAGGCAAGGTGCCACAAGCCTGTAATCTCAGCTCTTTGGGAGGCCAAGGCAGGCAGACCGCTGGAGCCCAGGAGTTTGAGACCAGCCAGGGCAACACAGCGAGACCCCCATCTCTACAAAAAATGCAAAAATTAGCCAGGCACGCTGGTGAGAGCCTATAATCCCAGCTACTAGGGAGGTGGGAGAATCATTTGAGCTGGGGAGCCAGAGGTTGCAGTAAGCCATGATCATGCCACTGCACCTGGGAGACAGAGCAAGATCCTATCGCAAAATAAATAAACGTTTGATACTAAATGAAGGAAATGAGGCCACGCAGGGCTTCACAGGTCACGGGGAGGAGTCTGGGCTTTGTCCAAGGGCCCTAGGGAGCCACTGTAGGCTTCTGAGCATCATCTGTTTGTGTGCAGAGGGCAGATGGAACAGAATGAGATGGAGACAGTGAACCAGGAAGGAGGCTGAGGGGACCCAGGTGGGACAGAAGGCGCAGGGACCATGGGGTAGGAAACGTGTCCAAGGAGGAAGGGGGGAGGGAGGATGAATGACTTAGGTAGCCCATAAAACCAGGTGGTGACATGGACACATGGGGGGTGAGGACAGCATTTTATTTATTTTACTTTTTGAGACAGTCTTGCTCTGTTGCCCAGGCTACAGTGCAGTGGCACAATCTCAGCTCACTGCACCCTCCACCTCCCAGGTTCAAGCCATTCTTCTGCCTCGCCTCCCAAGTAGCTGGGATTACAGGCACCCGCCACCACAGCTAGCTAATTTTTGTATTTTTAGTATAGACAGGGTTTCACCATGTTGGCCAAGCTGGTTTCAAACTCCTGACCTCAAGTGATCCCCGCCTTGGCCTCCCAAAGTGCTGGGACTACAGGCGGGAGCCACCGCGCGCAGCCTAATTTTTGTATTTTTAGTAGAGATGGGGTTTCACCATGTTGGCCAGGCTGGTTTCAAACTCCTGACCTCCAGTGACATCCTCCCACCCCCACCGCCTCGGCCTCCCAAAGTGCTGGGACTACAGGCAGGAGCCACTGTGCCCGGCCAAGCACAGCATTTTAGATGGTGTTATCTGAACAAAATGGGAAGATGAGAAGAAACCAGCTATGGAAAATCCAAGGAAGACACTCCAGGGCAGGTAACAGCTGGAGTCCGGGTTTTATTACTCTAAGAACAATGGGAGCCACTGGAGGGTTTTGACGATTTCTTGTCTTTCCTTATTTTTTTTGAGATAGATTCTCCCTCTTGTTGCCCAGGCTGGAGTGCAATGGCACAATATCGGCTCAATGCAACCTCTGCCTTCTGAGTTCAAGAGATTCTCCTGCCTCAGCTTCCTGAGTAGCTGGGATTACAGGCTTTTTGCCACCATGCATGGCTAATTTTTGTATTTTTAGTAAAGACGGGGTTTCTCCATGTTATTCAGGTTGGTCTCGAACTGTCGACCTCAGGTCATCTGCCCTCCTCGGCCTCCCAGAGTGCTGGCATTACAGGCATGAGCCACCATGCCAGGCCTTAATGCTTTTAATAAAGACTCCCCCTGCTGCTATGGGGGAAATGACAGAGGCTTCGAGATCAGAAGCAAGGACCCTGCAAGGAGCAGGCTGCAACCATCGAGGTGGAAGACAGTGGCTGGGACACGGTGTGGGCACGGGAGACAGTGATGAATAGGCACACATCATGCAATACATTAATTATAAAGGAATAGTGAGAACAGCCTTAGAATTACCGGGAGCTTAACATATACCACGCCCTAAGCTGATTGCTTTAGTGGATTGGCTCTTTGAATTCCTGCACCAGCCCTGAGGTATTAGCATTTGAGACATTTTACAGGTAAGAAACCTGAGGCACCAAGAAATAAGGGAACCGGCCCGGATTCCCTTCCCTCCCTTCCCCACCACCCACCGCAGCCCGGCGCTGGAAAGTGGTGGGGCCAGAATCAGATGAGCAGCACTTGCTGATGAGCTGAGGCAGGGAGGACGTGATTTGCAGGATCTATCTGGAGTAACTGGGGGTAGGGGGTAAGAGGAGGTGTGGAGAAGTTTGTCGGCACAGAGGGAAGCCCGGGGGAGCTGAGGTCCCGGGGACTCACCTTATAGTATCTGTTGGTCGTGTTGTTCTGGAAGAGGGTGATGCACTTGCAGTCCAGGCGCCAATAGTGCCGCTTTCTCTGCAGAGATGTTTGAAGGGTCAGGTGAACCGCCAGACTTTCCTCCCCAGTCCCTGTCCGGTGATGCTGTTTGGGGCTCCAGGTGTCTGGAGCACCACGTGCACGCCTAAGCCTAGCACCTACCCCACGATGTAACCCCACCCCGCCTACACGCCCTAACCCTAGCCCCGCCCCTAGCTTTAACCCTAGCCCATCCCCCAGACCCTAACCCCAGCCTCGCCCCCACTTAGCCCTCTTCCTCCAGCCAAGCTCCTCCCCTAACTCTAGCTCTCCCCGCCGCCCCCCACGCCGCGCCTTGCCTTTAGCCCCGCGTCTTCCCTAACTCCTGTCCCTCGTCCCACCCTTAAAACCCACACTCCTAATTCTAGCCCCGCCTCCAGCATGGCCCCGCCCACGCCCAGCTCCAGCCCCACCCACCTAGCCCCGCCCACTCAAGCTGAGCCGTCCCTCTTCCAACCCTCGCTCCTCTGCACCTGGCCCTGCCCCAGCCACTCACCAGCGTGTCCTTGTTGCTGTAATGAACCACCCAGCCCTCCCGCAGCGTGCTGCTGGATTTCCGTGTCGTGTGTCGCACCGATTGCACCACCCTCATTAGGGGGATGTACCCCAGGGAGCTGCGAAGGAAGAAGAAGGGGTGACAAGTCACATGCAGAAAATGACCATGCTGCTTGGGGCCGCAGGGGGCATCTCTGGGAAGCTAGGGAGTTGGAGAAGTTTTTTTGTTTTGCCAATACCCCCTGCTCCCACCCGCCACGTCCCCGGGAGTTTTTTGTTTCTTTGCTTTTAAGATTCTCGCTCTAGGCCGAGTGCAGTGGCTCACGCCTGTAATCCCAGCACTTTGGGAGGCTGAGGCAGGCGGATCACAAGGTCAAGAGATCGAGACCATCCCGGTCAACATGGTGAAACCCCGTATCTACAAAAAATGCAAAAATTAGTTGGGCGTGGTGGTGCGCGCCTGTAGTCCGAGCAACTCCAGAGCCTGAGGCAGGAGAACCGCTTGAACCCAGAAGGCAGAGATTGCAGTGAGCCAAGATAGCACCACTGCACTCCAGCCTGGTGACAGAGCAAGACTCCCCGTCTAAAACACAAAAACAAAAACGCGTGTGGCTCTTCCCCAGGGCCTTTGCATTTACTGTTGCCTCTGCCAGGAAGCCTCTTCCCCCAGAGCCCCACAAGGCTCCTACCCTCCACTCCCTTCAGCTGCCACTTCCTCAGCGAGGTCTCCTTGAGTGATCCTAAGTAAGCACATCTCCCATTCTCCATCTCCTCTTGTTTTATTTTTCTTTATCACCATTACCAATATCTGATGCTATGGATGCATTTATCAGCTGTCTCCCCACTGAGACCGTCAACTCCAGGAGGGCAGACTTACCTCTTTTTTTCATAGCTGTGAGCTTGGAGTCAGAACACAGCAGGTGCTCATTAATATTTTCCGATGCACCTGTGAGGGTGCCCCCTTACCCCTACACCAACTTTGTCACCCTGCAGGGTAGGTACCTCATCACCCCAGGAGAAAACCAGGGCAACCAGGGAAGTACCTAGCAAGTGAAGCAGTAGAGCTGGGATCTGGGCTCTCAGCCTCCAACGCCTGCGTGAACCACGCTGCTTCCCAGCTTTTTCAATAAACATTCACGCCACACCTAAGTAGGAAGCACCTGATCTGAGCCAGCCCTGTCCTAGGCACCTGGGAGGGCAGAAAATATCCTTGCCCTCACGCACCTGAGCACACATTCCAGTGAAGCTGAATAAGTATGAACTCTGTGTATAGTTTAAAAATCTGTAGGCTGGGGGCATGGTGGTGCACACCTGTAATCCCAGCACTTTGGGAGGCTGAGGTGGGAGGATTGCTTGAGTGCAGGAGTTCAAGACCACCCTGGGCAACATAGCAAGACCCCTATCTCTAAAAAACTAAAAATAATAATAATAATATAGGCCAGGTGTGGTGGCTCATGCCTGTAATCCCAGCACTTTGGGAGGCCAAGGCAGGGGGAATCACCTGAAGTCAGGAGTTCGAAACCGGTCTGACCAACATGGTGGAACCACATCTCTACTAAAAACACACATACAAAAAATTAGCCAGGAGGCTGGGTGCTGTGGCTCACACCTGTAATCCTAGCACTTTGGGAGGCCGAGGTGGGTGGATCACCTGAGGTCAGGAGTTCGAGACCAGCCTGGCCATCATGGAGAAACCCATCTTAAAAAAAAAAAAAAATTAGCCAGGTATGGTGGTAGGCGCCTGTAGTCCCAGCTACTCAAGAGGCTGAAGCAGGAGAATTGCTTGAACCTGGGAGGCAGAGCTTGCAATGAACTGAGATTGTATCACTGCAATCTGGAGCTCAGGAGTCAGGAGTCTGAGACCACCGTAGGCAACACAGGGTAGTCCCTGTCTCTACGAAAATACAAAAATTAGCTGGGTGTGCGTGGCATGAGCCTGTCGTCCCAGCTGCTCAGGAGGCTAAGTGGCAGGATCACTTGAGCCCAGGAGTTCAAGGCTGGAGGAAGTCAAGATTGCACCATTGCTCTCCAGGCTGGGTGACAGAGCGAGACCGTGTCTCAAAAAAAAAAAAAAATTATTTAAAAAAAGTTTTAGCACTTTAAGAGGTTTGCCTCAGAAACTGGGAAAATTTACAAATATGAGGTGATGCCAGCCCATTGTAGAAAAAAGTAAATTGAGGTTCGCTGTGCAGGACGGTCTTCCCCAGGGTCTCTTGGAGGGTTCTGGGTGTACCTCTGGGCCTTGCCTCCCTCGCCTTCCTCCTCCTCACTGGCGTGGAGCGCATTCTCCGAATGGGAGCCTGGAATCACACCAGCGTCCTCCGACTCATCCATGAGGGTGCCCTTGTCAGCCTCGCTGAAATCCGTGGCCTCCTCCATCGGCACATCTGCGGGGATGGAGGCATCAGGGGGGCCTCCACCCAGTCCTGCCCCTCCCCCTTTCCTCCCCAGCACCCCCGCCAGCCTCTCACCTCCATTGATGAGGGCCTCCCCCAGGCAGTCATTAGGGACACGGGTGGCGCAGCGTTTGTGACAGTTAAACTTGCAGTCTGGCAGGACAGGAAACAATGGGATGGGTGAGAAGGGGAAGACAGGTTACCTGGAAGGCCTGAACTTTGACCCCTAAGCCCCAGGCTCAAAACAGTCTACTCTTGCTGCCTTGGTCAGAACACTGGCTCCCTTTCCTGGTCATTTTCCCACGCTGAGACACAGTTTCCCCAACTATGGCGGGGGTCTTGATTAAGTGGGAGGGCTGGACTCAAAATCCCGACAGCTGCTGGGGGCGGTAGCTCCCGCCTGTAATCTCAGTACTTTGGGAGGCGGGGCAATTGGACCATTTGAGGTCAGGAGTTCCAGACCATCTTGGCCTACATGGTACAACCTCATCTGTACTAAAAATGTAAAAACTAGCCAGATGTGGTGGCAGGTGCCTGTAATCCCAGCTAGTCGGGAAGCTGAGGCAGGAGAATCACTTGAACTCGGGAGAGAGAGGCTGCAGTGATCCAAGATCGTGCCACTGCACTCCAGCCTCAAAGCATGACTCCATCTAAAAAAACAAACAAACCCTACAACTAAAGGTGCTAATGCTAAGTTTCCATGAATCTATACTCCAATTCCAGAATGTAATTGGTTCTTTATTTTATTTACTTATTTATTTTGAGACAGGGTTTTGACCTTGTTGCCCAGGCTGGTGTGCAATGGCTCAATCTTAGCTTACTGCAACCTCCACCTCCCAGGTTCAAGGGATTCTCCTGCCTCAGCCTCCGGAGTAGCTGGGATTACATGTGTGCCTCACCATGCTCAGCTAATTTTTTTGTATTTAGTACAAATGGGGTTTCACCATGTTGTTTAGGTTGGTCTCGAACTCCTGACCTCAGGTGATTCACCTGCCTCGGCCTCCCAAAGTGCTGGGATTAAAGGTGTGAGCCACTGCACCCAGCTTGTGATGTGTGTGTGTATGTGTATGTGTGTGTGTCTGTGTGTGTTTCTGTGTATGTGTGTGTGTGTCTGTGTGTGTCTGTGTGTCTGTGTGTATRTGTGTCTGTGTGTTTGTGTATCTGTGTGTCTGTGCCTATGTGTCTGTGTGTGTCTCTGTGTGTCTGTATGTGTATGTGTCTGTGTGTCTGTGTATGTGTGTGTCTGTGTGTGTGTCTGTGTATGTGTCTGTGTGTGTCTGTGTGCGTATGTATCTGTGTGTATGTATCTGTGTGTATGTGTGTGTATGTGTCTGTGTATTGTGTGTGTATGCATGTGTGTAATTAGTTCTAATGGTGCTGTGACTGTAGACTTTGAATACCCTAGAGCTGGGTTCCTCAGCCCTTACACCACTAACACAGTACCCAGGATACTTCCTTGTTTTAGGGTACTTGCTCTGTGTACTGTAGGATGTTTAACTTCCTCTCTGACCTCTACATACTGGATACCAGTAGCACTAACCCAGTATCACAAACAAAACCATCGCCAACCCTTGCCAGACACTCCCTAGGAGCAAAACTGTCCCCGGTCGAGAACCATTGCTGTAGAGTTCAACATTTCTATGGTTCTAAGGACACTACACATCAAACATGCTAGAGCTTACTAAAAACCTGTTTTATGAAGGCTCTATGATTCTATATTTCTTTGCTTTTTTGAGAAACGGTCTGGCTCTGTCCCCCAGACTAGAGAATGCAACGGCACAATCTTGGCTCCTTTCCATCTCTGCCTCCCAGGCTCAAGCGATCCTCCCACCTCAGCCTCCCGAGTAGCTGAAACCACAGGCACGCATTACCACGCCCAGCTAATCTTTCGTATTTTTTTGTAGAGACTGGGTCTTTCCATGTTGCACAAGCTGATTTTGAATTCCGGGGCTCAAGCAATCCACACACCTCAGCCTCCCAAAGTGCTGGATTACAGGTGTGAGCCACTGCCCCGGCCTGATTCTGTATTTCTAGGGCTTCAGAGTGTGACGTCCAAGTTTCTAGACATCTAGACATCTATGATTCGACACTTGTAAGACCCTTTAATGTCCAAGATTTTAGGATTTTATATATCTCAGCTCTAAAATTTGACAGTTCAACAGCTCAACAATTCTAGACTTCTCTACTTCAGAATCTGCAGATTCCAAGGTTCTAGGATTCTATATATCTAAGATTCTAGAATTTGATGTTCTATGCTTCTTTAGCTCTAGGCTTCTAAGATTCTAGAATTCGGTTGTTCCAATAAATTCTTGAGTTGGATGTTTCTAAGTTTACACTACACTTCTGAGGTTCTAGAATTATTATTACTATTTGAGACAAGGTCTTGCTCTGTTACCCAGGTGGGAGTGCAGTGGCACAATCACGGCTCACTGCAGCCTCAACGTCCTGGGCTCGAGCGATCCTCCCTCCTCAGAGTCCCAAGTAGCTGGGAGCACAGATGCATGCTGCCACACCTGGCTAATTTTTAGGGGTTTTGTTTTTGTTTTTGTAGAGACAGGGTTTAACCATTTTCCCCAGGCTAGTCCTAAACTCCTGGGCTCAACTGATCCACCTACCTTGGCCTCCCAAAGTGCTGCAATTACATGCATGAGCCACCACACCTGGCTGGATTCTGAATTTGACAGTTCAAAGTTCTGGGAGTCTAGAATTTCCAGGATTCTAGGTCACAACAGTATTAAGCTTGTATGATTCTAGACGTCTAAGACTCTCAAATTTGACGCTCCTATGTTCCTGTCATCCTCCAGCCCTGTAGTTACAAAATTATAATGTTCTGAGAATCTAAAACTTAGGAGATCTAAGATGTGTAAAGTTCTGTGGTTATTTTAGCTGAATTCTATCATTCAGAATTCTTAAATCCTATGATTCTGATTCTAGAATTCTCAGATTCCACAGCATTAGAATTCCATGCTAAGCACTTTATGAATCTAGGATTCTAAGGTTCTAAAGACTGAGGTTCAACTGGGTGCGGTGGCTCACATCTGTAATCCCAGCACTTTGGGAGGCCGAGGCAGGAGGATTGCTTGAGCCCAGGAGTTCAAGACCAGCCTGGACACTATAGTGATACCTTCTCTCTACAAAAAATTTAAAAATTAGCTGGGTGTGGTGGCACCACCTGTAGTCCTAGCTATTTGGGAGGCTGAGGCAGGAGGATCATTTGAGCTCAGGAGGCTGAAGCTGCAGTGAGCTGTGATTATGGCACTGCACTCCAGCCCGGGTGACAGATAATATCCTGTCTCCAAAACACACACACACACACACACACACACACACACACACACAGCCCAACTGAGGTTCCAGGATTCCAGAATTCCAAAAGTCCCAGAATGCCAGGATTCAGGGCTTTCCCCTTCTGAGGCCCTGGGCTCCCAAGGCTCAGAATACCTGGCTTGAGATCCTCAAGAAGGGACCTTGCCCCTCCTAGGTCCCTTCTTAAGAAGCTCTGCTCTCTCTGCCCAATCTCCCACCTGGTCCTGTTCCCCTACGCCCAGCACAATCTCCTCCAAAAGGCACTGCTACCTGTACAGCCTCCGCCACAAGCCCAGGTTGGGGCTGCGGGAAGGCTCTGACCCTGTCTGTCCTCCCGGACCGGCAGGCTAACCTTTGCATTGCAGGCCCTGCCGGAAGAGGCCCTTGAGGAGTTTCTTGCAAGCCTGGCAAACGGTGGGCCGTGTGTAGCTGTGGATGAGGAAGGTATGTGGCACCTTGACCTTGGAGAGCAGCATCTTGTCCAGCTCAATAGGGCGGCCCGTGTAGGATGAGGCAGAAGAGGAGGAGGAGGATGACGGGGGGCGGCGAGGCAAGAGTTCGGTGGTGCTGCGGCTCTGTCATCCGCAAGAATGGAAAGGACACGTCAGAATATTGCCCCCAGGTCTGGGCCCCGTCACCTCCCCCCAAGCCACCAAGCCGTCTCATCCCCCATCCCCTCACCAGCTCATCAGCCGTGCAGGGCAGGGACTCGGAGGTGCCTAGGCGCACTGAGTGACCACTGGCCAGAGACGTGGATGACAGGCGCCGTTTGCGGGCCCCGCTGCAGTTGTTGGGGATGCTGAAGGCGCAGCGCTTGTGGTAGTTCAGCCCGCAGCCTGTAGGGGGCGCCAGAGAGTAGGGGACTTGTCTGCCCCTCCTAGGTCCCTTCTTGAGAAGCTCTGCCCTCTCCACACAACCTCCCACCTGGTCCTGTCCCCTCACCCCCCAGCACAATCTCCTCCAAAAGGCACTACTACCCATAAGTCCACCAGCCCCCTCCCCCCAGGCCCACCCCTCCTTAGAGCTCCGCCCCAAGTTCCAACTTGTAGCCCCCAGCATCACCCCATATGTCACTCGGCCTCTGAACACGCCCCACACCCCACGTTTGCCCACCCCAACAAGGGACACCTCAAAGGTCCCCGCCAAAGCTCCACCCCTGGTTCTCGCTTGTAGCCCCGCCGTCACCCCATCTGTCCCCCAGTCTTGTACCCCACCTTTTCCCACTGCAGCAAGGGACGCCTCAAAAGTCCCCTCCAAAGCTGTGACCCAGCTCCAATCCTCTATGGTAAGCACCTCCTTCCCATCCTCCCCAAAACTCCTGAACATCTCCCTGGAGACACCTGTTCCCTCTTCTAGCCCTGACCTTCCTTTTTCTGAGGCCCCTCTGGTTCTTCTCTTTCCTCAGCCCCAACTTTCCAAGAGAAAATCCTCTCCTCACCCCCAACCCTAAGGTCACCATCGTCCCCTCCAGGTCTGCTCACCTCCCCCCCCCACACACACCCCACTTTCTCTGTAGACCTGGAATCCAGGAGATCCCTAAGTAGTGTGATTAAATCTTAGTAGTGTCACGCATGGTGGCTCATGCCTGTAATCCCAGCACTTTCGGGGGCCAAGGTGGGAGGTTCACTTGAGGTCAGGAGTTCAAGACCAGGCTAGCCAACATAGCAAAACCCCATCTCTACTAAAAATGCAAAACTTAGCTGGGTGAGGTGGCACATACCTGTAATGCCAGCCACTCAGGAGGCTGAGCCAGGAGAATCATTTGAACCTGGGAGGCAAAGCTTGCAGTGAGCCGAGATGGCACCACCGCACTCCTGCTGGGCGACAGAGCGAGACTCTGTCTCAAAACAAACAAAAAAATCAAAAAAAAAAAAAAAGAGTTTTCAGTTGTACTCCGGTTCATTGTACCATACTAGGCAGAAGTATGACTTGTTATTGTCTTTATTTTATTTCGTAGAGACAGGATCTCCCTGTACCCCAGGCTGGAGCACAATGGCACAATCATAGCTCACTGCAGCCTTCAACTCCCAGGCTCAAGCAATCCTTCTGCCTCAGCCTTCTGAGTAGCTGGAACCACAGGTGAGTGCCACCATGCCCGGATAATTGATTTGTTTTTGGTAGAGATGGGGTCTCGCTGTGTTGCCCAGGCTGGTCTTGAAGTCCTGGGCTCAAGCGATCCTCCCACCTCAGCCTCCCAAAGTGTTGGGATTACAGGTGTGAGCCACTGTGCCTGCCTGTTTTATCTTTTAAAATCCTCATCCATGGAGAAATCAGCTCAAGTCATCGTTTCTCACTGGACGCGTGCTCTAACACATCTCCAGTGATTCCAGACGATTCTAGGATCGCTTTCCATTCTGGAGGGAAGGATGTGCCTCCAGCCTTTGCACGCCCTTCCTGGACCCGCCTGCTCTGGGCTTTCCAGCTCCATACTTCATTGCAGGCACTGTCTTGGCCGCAGGCTGTCATCATGAAGGCAAGCTTGGAGAACCATGTCCCTGCAAGAAGAGCTTCCGCAGGGCAAATGGTCTTCGCATACAGGAACCATTTCCCAGTTTTGGCCTTGAATCGCTCATAGGCTTCCCAGAATTTCAGAATCTGTAACTCCCGGAATGAGTCTCAGGGTACAGTTAACCTCCCGTCGGAATGCAGTGATTTGGGCTTCTCTTGACACCACAGGAACTGGGACCATCATCTGTGATGCGGCCAATGAAGTCTGTGCTGAGAACCCATTAGGACTGGATGACACCAGGGCTGTAGCATGACAGACTGGATACGCTGAGACCGTGAGAGGTGGATATGGTGTGTGGACGATGGCAATATTTTTAAGAGTTTGAATGCACTGAATCAGTTTCTCCAGGTCTAGAGTCCTTAAATAACACAAGTACACTTAGGACTGCATGATGCTCTGAAACATAGGATACTGGAGAATCTGGATTTCTTTTTTTCTTTTTGAGACGGAGTTTTGCCCTGTTGCCCAGGCTGGAATGCAATGGCACAATCTCTGCTCACTGCAACCTCCGCCTCCCAGGTTCAAATGATTTTCCTGCCTCAGCCTCCCGAGTAGCTGGGATTACAGGCGCCCGCCAACATGCCCAGCTAAGTTTTGTATTTTTAGTAGAGATGGGGTTTCACCCTGTTGGCCAGGCTGGTCTCGAACTCCTGACCTTATGATCTGTCTGCCTTAGCCTCCCAACGTGCTGGGATTATACATGTGAGCCACCACACCCGGCCCAGAATCTGGATTTCTGTACAAGCGTGGCAGCCATGGAGCTGCAGATGCTACCTCAGACCTAATACCCAATGGAACATCAGAGAATATGCCTCTAATGGCAGGGCACATTGTATAAAAATGGAGGTGCTTGGGGCCTGGCGCAGTGGCTTATGCCTGTAATCCCAGTACTTGGGAAGGCTGAGGCGGGTGGATTACTTGAGGACAGGAGTTTGAGACCAGCCTGGCCAATAAGGTGAAACGCTGTCTCTACTAAAAATACAAAAATTAGCCAGGCATGGTGGCTCACACCTGTAATCCCAGCACTTTGGGAGGCTGAGGCAGGTGGATCACAAGGTCAGGAATTTGAGACCAGCCTGACCAACAAGGTGAAACCCCGTCTCTACTTGAAATACAAAAAAATTAGCCGGGCGTGGTGGCATATGCCTATAATCCCAGCTACTCAGGAAGCTGAGGCAGGAGAATTGCTTGAACCCGGGAGGCAGAGGTTGCAGTGAGCTGAGATCATGCCACTGCACTCCAGCCTGGGTGACAGAGTGAGACTCCATCTCAAACAAACAAACAAAAAGACATAAAAATACAAAAATTAGCCAGGAGTGGTGGCACGCACTGTAATCTCAGCTATTTGGGAGGATGAGGCAGAAGAATTGCTTGAACCGGGAGGCGGAGGCTGCAGTGAGTCAAGATCACGCCACTGCACTCCAGCCTGTGTGACAGAGTGAGACTGTCTCACAAAAAAATAAAAATGGAGGCACAGGGTCTCATGAAGGAATGGATGGTCCTCACCTGTCGTGTATCCTCATAGCCAATGCAGGTACATGGCGTTCATCTGTAGGCAGAGCCCCAGTTTCAACATTCTCACTCAGAAGCATGAGTAAGAGGGACAGAGGACTTATAGATCTTGACACTTGGGCTGAACCTTGAGACACCTTGACTTAAAGAATTGTATGTTTTGGCCGGGCGCAGTGGCTCACACTGTGTAATCCCAGCACTGTGGGAGGCTGAGGCGGGTGGATCATTTGAGGTCAGGAGTTCAAGACCAGCCTGGCCAATGTGGTGAAACTCCATCTCTACCAGAAATACAAAAATCAGCCAGGCGGTAGTGGCACGCGCCTATAATCCCAGCTACGCGGGAGGCTAAAGCAGAGAATCGCTTGAGCCTGGGAAGTGGAGGTTGCCGTGTGCCAAGATCCCACCATGCACTCAAGCCTGGGCAACAGAGTAAGATGCTGTCTCAAAAAAAAAAAAAAAAAAATTGTATGTTTTTAATCTATGATTTAAGGAGACATGTATGGGTGCTGTTATGGACTAAAATGTCTGTGTCTCCCCCTATATTTGGAGATGGTGCCTTTATGGAGGTAATTAAGGTTAATTGAAGCCGAAAGAATGTGGCTGTAATCCAATGGGACTGCTGATCTTTTTTTTTTTTTTTTTTTGTGACAGAATTGTGTTCCCTCACCCAGGCTGGAGTGCAGTGGCACGATCCCGGCTCACTGCAGCCTCAACCTCCCGGGCCCAGGTGGTCCCTCCCACCTCAGCCTCTTGAGTAGCTAGGACTAGAGGTATGCCCTACCATGCCTGGCCAATTTGTTGTATTTTTTAGAGCCAGGGTTTCACCATGTTACCCATGCTGGTCTCAAACTCTGGATTCAAGCAATCCGCCCACCACATCCTCCCAAAGTGCTGGGATTACAGGCATGAGCCACTGTGCCCAGCCTTCCTTATAAAGGGAAGAGATACCAGGGATCTCTCTCTCCCTCTGTGTCCCATGTGAATGCACAGTGAAATACTGGCCCTATTTAAGGCCGGAAAGCAGGCTACACCAGAAACAGAACCCTGCCAGAATCTGGATCTTGGTCTTTCTAGCCTCCAGAATGGTGAGAAGTAAACATCTGTCATTTAAGCCACACAGCCGGTGGTATTTTGTTACGGCAGTCCTGACAAACAGACAGGTGCCAGGTTGACGAGGGGTGGACCCTGGTGGTCACGTTTACGTGTCAGCTTGGCTAGGCAGGATCCGCAGTTATTCAGACACTAACCTAGAGGTTGCCATGAAGGTTTGTTTTTTCTCTTCACCCTCTCAACCCAGCTTCTCCCGACTCTGGGGAGAACTAGAAAGGGAAGGCGCTGTGGAGGTTCTTTCTAGATGTGATTAAAATCCATAATCAGTTGGCTGTAAGTGGGAGGGATTATCCTTCTTGTTCTAGGTGGGCCTGATTCAATCAGCTGAATGTTTTAAAAAGCAGATCAGAGACTTCTCGGATGAAGAAATTCCACCTGTGGACATCAGCTTCAGCTTGTGCCTGAGAGTTCCCACTCTCCCTTCCTGATACAATGGATTTTTCTTTTTTTTTGAACCAGGGTCTCGCTCTGTCACCCAGGCTGGAGTGCAGTGGTGCAATCAGGGCTCACTGCAGCCTCAACCTCCCAGGCTCAAGTGATCCTCCCACCTCAGCCTCCTGAGTAGCTGGGACCACAGGTGTGTGTCACCATGCATGGCTAATTATTTTTTGTACAGGCGGAGTCTTGTTATGTTGCCCAGGCTGGTCTTGAACTCCTGGTCTCCAGGGATCCACCCACCTTGGCCTCCCAAAGTGCTGGGATTACAGGCCTGCCCCACTGTGCCTGGCCTAACCAGCCCACACAATCCTGTAAGCTGATTCCTTGCATACAAATATCTTTTTTTTTTTTTTGAGACAGAGTTTCGCTCGTTACCCAGGCTGGAGTGCAATGGCTCGATCTCGGCTCACCGCAACCTCTGCCTTCCGGGTTCAAGCAATTCTCCTGCCTCAGCCTCCCGAGTAGCTGGGACTACAGGCACGCACCACCATGCCCAGCTAATTTTTGTATTTTTAGTAGAGACGGGTTTTCACCATGTTGACCAGGATGGTCTCGATCTCTTGACCTTGTGATCCACCCTCCTCGGCCTCCCAAAGTGCTAGGTTTATAGGCATGAGCCACCGCGCCCGGCCACATACAAATATCTTAATATATATCTTCTACAGGATCTGTTTCTCTGCTTGGTCCCTAACTGATACAGGCCCCACCCTCTTCCCCAGCCACCCTTCTACTCACCAAGACTCAGTACTTAGGTCCCTACTTGTCCCTCCCAGCTCCACCTCCTAGGCTCCGCCCCCAGATCCGAGCCCCGGCCCAGCCCTACCCCTCCTTCCCAAGCTCTGCTTCTGGGCCCTTACTTTTTCCCATTATTACTTCCTAGGCTGTGCCCCATCTCTGAGTCCGGCCCTTCCTCCCCTGGGGTCCGCAGGCCCAGACCATTAGGCTCCGCCCCCGGAGCTGAACCCCACCCCCGACCCCGCCCCTAACCCCTTCGCTCTCACCATCGCACTTGAGGCCCTGGCGCACTAGGCCGAAGAGCATCTCCCCGCAGTGATCACAGAAGGCAGGCGCCCGGTAGGAGTGCACCGTGAGGGCGTGCGGGCGGATCTGGAAGTCCTCGAAGGTGGCCGAGGCTGTAGACGGCAAATAGAGGCGGATGCTTGAGCCGGGGTAGGCCAAAGCTTTTCCAGACCCCACGTTGCCGATTTCTTACAGTCCTCCCAGACGCAAGGTTTGGTCTTTCCTTCCTTTATTATTTTGCTCTCATACTACATTCTGCCTGGGTTCAAATCCCACCTCCACCCCTGGACAAAACACCTATATCCCTATGCCCAGGCAGGGACAGAGAGGGAACTGGGGAGCTGTTTAATGGGCAGGGAGCTTCAGTTTTGCAAGATGACAGCAGCTCTGGAGATGGGCTGCACAGAGTGTGCATGAACTTTAACATTACTGAACTGTAATATTTTTATTTTTTGAGATGGAGTCTTGCTCTGTCACCCAGGCTGGAGTGCGGTAGTGCCATCTTGGCTCACCGCAACCTCTGCCTCCCAGGCTCAAGCAATTCTCCTGCCTCAGCCTCCCAAGTAGCTGGGACTACAAACGTGTGCCACCCTGCCTGGCTAATTTTTTTTTTTTTTTTTTTTTTTTTTTTGGTAGAGACAGGGTCTCCCAATGTTGCCCAGGCTGGTCTCAAACTCCTGGGCTCCAGCGATCCTCCCACCTCGGCCTCCCAAACTGCTGGGATTACAGCTGTGAGCCACTGCAACTGGCCCATTTTTTACTATTATATTAAAGTTTAACACAATCAGTTATGGAGCGAACTCCTCCTTCTCCTTTTTTCTCTCTTCTCACTACTGCCCTTGACTAGTCTTATAAATAAATAAATAAGCATAACATATGTCCAGAAAAGAACACACAAGTGCACAGCTCAATGAATTTTCAAACAGTACAAACCATGTCACTAACATCCTGATCCATATATGGAAGTTTAGACCAGTCCCTAAAAAGCCCCTTTACGACCCCACTCAGTAACCAACTTCCCCGAAGCCCCCCACTCTCCTTTTTTTTTTTTTTTTTAAGAGAGGGAGAGAGAGATGGAGTCTCACTATGTTGCCCAGGCTGATCTTGAACTCCTGGGCTCAAGCGATCCTCCCAGCTCCAGCTCAGCATCCCAAAGTGCTGCACTCACAGGTGTGAGCCACTGCACCCGGCCTCTCCTGACTTCTAACTCCAGAGAGACATTGTATCTGTCTTTTTCGTGCTTCACAGGACATCATACGGTTTGTAGCCTGGCATCTAGTTTCTCTCGCAGCGTTATGTTTGTGAGACGCATGTAGGTTGCCGTGGCTCCTTCATGCTCAGTGCTCTGTGAAGGCCGCAGCGTGAACGCACCACAATGCATTTACCCATTCAGGGTGGTAGGGGGGAAAGGCTTCCCCAGATGAGTCTAATTTGCAGAACTACTAGCCTCGAATTTCTAGGACGTTTCTCATGCCAACACCCGGCTACCCTCCCCTCCTCCAGATATCCCGGACCCGCCACCAGGCCGGCAACCGCCTCTCACCCGACAGCACCACCTCCACCAGGTCGCCCTCCTGGATGTCTCCGGCCGAGCGCACCAGCTGCAGAAGGTTGGCCGACGTGGGGTCATGTTTGAAAAGCAGGATCTTGTCGTAAAGGCCGTAGAAGCCACACTCAGGGAACTGAGGGGTGGGAGAGGGATGTGGCGATGGAAAGGCTCAGAGCCGCCTTCAGCAGCGGGCGGACTGTGACCCTCCCAGGGCAGGGCCGGCTGTTTCCCCCGGAAACTCAGAGACCCCGCAGGCCCTCGCTTCCTGCCTGCCCCCTCCCAACCCCAGTGTGAGCCGGGCAGGATGCCAGCACCCCAAGTGTGCGGGGAGGGGGGCGCCGGCGTGGGTTTGGTGGCTGGAAGGGGGAGCTGGGGTGGGAGGGATTGTGGCTCCGGGAGCGTGGACACCTCGAATTTTCCGGAACCTGGTGGGGGCGGGGAGGGGGGGTGAGGCTGAATGAACACCTCCTCGCCTGTGCCCCCGACCCAGGCTCACACACCCGCCCCCCAGCTTCCTTCCTGGATCTGTCTATTGTTGTCCCAGTTACCTGGCTCGAGGCCCAGCAATGGGGCGGGGCGAGCTGGAAGGAGGACTTTTCGAGCCTCCTTGGAAAGTGGTGGGGGGGGCGGGGGTCTAGGACTCGAAGGGGCTGGAGATGAGGAGGGTGCCTCCCACCCAATGCTCAAAGGACCCAGGTGTCTGGGTCCCTCAGCTTGGGGGGCCGGGGGCAGGAAATGAAACCTGATAGAACAGAAAGTGAAACTGCCCGGGGGGGGGCCTCGGGAAGGAAGGTATGGGGCTCTAACACACCTGGACCTGGCAGAAAAATAAAACTGGGGTGAAGCCTGAGCGGGGCAGGCTGGGGACATGAGCACTGGACAAAGTTCACCCAAGGGACAATCTACCCCCGTACTCCCACCGCCACCAGCTTCCCATGAAGTGGGCTGAGTTGGGGTGGGGAGCTGGGCCTGCTAGATTTGGGTATTTGGTGGGTAAAACCCTATCTGTTCTCACTGCTAAGAGCCAGCCCACAGAAGATCAGGACTGCCTTGGCTCTGACCCCTGGGAAGTCTTTGTCTACGCTTGTTTCCTTGTCTGGAGAATGGGGGAGCTGGCCTAGTTCCTCATGTTTCTCTGAAGCCCAAAGGATTCATTTCCAGGAGTCTGCAAAGATTCTGGAATTTGGATATTTTGGGATTCCAACATGCTCACATTACAGAATTCTACACTCTAGATTCTAACCTGGTATCACTATATATTTTAGGATTTCAGTAACCTACATTAGCAGTAATCTAATATTTTAATGTTCTAGGCTTCTGACAAGCTAGGGCTGTGGTATTTAGTATTTGAATTCTTTAGCATTCAAGGACTTCATCCATCCAGCATTCCAAAATTCTAACATTTTAACTCTCTAGGATTCCACACTCCAGGAATCTAACATTCCGACGTTTTAATGTTTTACTGTTTCACAAACTTCAGATTCTAACACTAACATAATGGTTCAGGATGCCTGGTCCAACAGTTTGTGACTCTAATATTCTCACATTTGTACAGTCCACTACTCCAACACAGAAGCCCTATTCGAACTTTGAACATTTTAGGATTCAGATGTGGAGTTCCACCTGGTCCCTTCATAACGCCCAGCTGCCCACCCTGGGGACTGTGGTGTCCAAAATTAAGAGCAGGGTAAGAGCACTGAGTAGGAAAGGGAATGGAGTCCCCAGAGCCTCTAGGGGTGCAGAAGGGGTGGCTGCCCCTCCACACACACCTCAGGCTTAGGGAAGGGCAGAACTGGGCTCTGAGACCTCACTTGCCCCTGGCAGCTGACTCAGGCACCTGCACCCACACATGTCACCGGATCGCCATGGCCAGCCCAGGTTCAATTTCTCCTGTTTCCACCAAATGGGAGGCCCGGAATGGGCCTGGACGTGAAGATCCCCCGAAATCTGCTGCCCCTTCCTCCCCTTTCTACACCTGGCTGGCCTCTCCCTTCCTCCCTGTTTGCTGCAGAAAACAACATGCAGGGACATGAAATTTGGGGAGGCCTCTGGGGCACCCCACCCCTGCCCAGTCCTCTCTCAAAGGGACGTGGGGTGAGGGGCAATGGCCAGGGAGCAATGCCCCCTATCCCTCCATCACACCCAATGCTCAGGTCCCCTCCCTTCCTCTTCCACACCCCAGGCCGCAGACCCCCCTGCCAGCGCTCCCTCCTTCAACCTCTCCCCAAATTGGATCGGTGAGCCGGTGCCCTCACCTTCTGGTCCACGATGGAACAGGCCAGCTGCTTCACATGAGCCAGCTCAGAGGCGGCGGGCAACAGCACGAACTCGCGGGTCAGTCCGATCTGGATGTGAAAGGAGACCCCGGAGCCCGGGGCCGGGATTTGGGGCAGTAGCGGTGGCGGCGACTGCAGCTCTAGGCCGCCGGGGGGCGGAGGAGACCCCGGCCCGGGAGAGCCAGGGAGCCCCGCGGGATAAGAGGGGGCGGCGGCCATGCGGGGAGGCCCGGGACCGGCCGCCCGGCGCCCACCCGGGACCCGGCTGGGGGGCCCCGGGGGACCACGGGTCCTAGATCCGCGGGATCTCGTGAGCAGGTGGCGGGAGTGCGGGGACCCTAGAAGAGATCTGGCAGGCGGCGGGGACCTGAGGATGGCGGGGTCCTGGGAAAGAGAGGAAGGCACTGTCGTGGGTCAGAGGCCCGGAATCCAGGGCTCCCAGAAGATCAGAAAGGAGAAAAGTAGTGGTTTGGGGGTCCCAGCGATTAAGAGATTCCAAGAAGCCCGAGGGGAAATCTAGTAGGTCGGGATCGCAGGGATCGGGAGAGCCCGCGATTCAAAGGCCCCTTCCCTAGAGGAGGGATTCAGAAGGGGGCAGAGGGAATCCCAGCATCCAGTGCTCCAAGAACAGGATCCCTCTCGGAAGGCGGCCCGGGGGATTCACCTTGGGGGTGGAGGACAGGAGCCTCTGAGTCGGGGACCGAGTGGATCCCAGAGATAAAGGGGTTCGCAGGAAGAACCCCGACCGGCCCGGGGATGGGCAGAGGGGTCCCGAGGGCCGGGGAAGGTAGCAGGGAATCTCACGGGTCGCGGAAGTTGGAGAAAAGTTCAGTCGGGAGCCGTGAGGAAGGGGGCGTTGCCGGCAGCGGGGTGGGGTGGGGGGCAGGGAGGGTCGCCAGGAGCGGGTAGCTCTTTTTCCCCCTCCAAAGTTTAAGTCGGCGGCGGTGGCCCAGGAGGAAGTGTCCGGAGCGACAGCGCAGTCGACCAATCGACGCGGGCCTCGGTGACGTCAGAGAGGGGCGGAGCCTGCCGAGTGGCCGGGGGCGGAAGGGGAGGGCGGGCCCGAAGCCTCTGAGTTGGGGGCTGGACCTCCGCCGCCCGGGTCGGGGGCCAGGGATGGTGTGGGAGATGGAGGGCGGGCAGGCAAGACCGACTCCTTCCCTGAACACAGCTAAGTCTTGAAAGTTAACTTTTCCCTGGGCTGGACGGGGAGGGGAGACACCCTCACCCACCGCCGGTCGCGGGCGTCGGGCTTGGAGGCCACTAGCCCTTTAAGGAGGGGCGCCCTCTCGGGCTGGCGGGTCTCCGGCGCCCACCGGAGGGGACGGAGTGGGAAATTGGTGTCAGGTCTCGGCCAGCTCCCTGGGCTCGGCCCCTCTGTTCTCCGAGCTTCGCCCTGCCCTCCCCGCCGCGTCCCAGCCCAGGGGAGGGGGTGCTGCGGAGCGTTCCCCCGCCTCCCCAGCCCATTTCTCAGATGGGGAAGACCGAGGCCTCCAGATGGGCAGGAAGGCTTCGCTTCAGATCTGTCTGCAGCGTTGCTGGGCAAGGTGCATGGCGCTAACTGGAGGATGGGTGGGAAGGGTCCATCCCCACGCCCACCCCAACTCCGCCTTAGGACGGTGTGGGGCTGCCCGGAAGGGAAGACAGCACACCCACACCACGTCACAGATGGAGAGTCTCCTGGGGATGTGCAGTACGTGTGCGTGTCTTTCTCTCTATGTTACTTTAGGTGAGTGTCTTCTCCTCTGTGAGCCTCAGCCCCTCCTGTTAGAAGGGACTGTTAATAGGACTGACCCCACACAGGATGATGGGGACCGATGCAGTGGTACACAGGTGCCTGGAACGCAGCAGCTCAGAAAGTAGTGGCTGTCTCTAATAATATGCGGAAAGGGGTGGGCGCCTCCAGCACTCAGGCTCTGATGGGTGGGCACGTCCATTTAGTCATCCAACAAGTATCTGTGAGGACCTACTGGGTCCTGGGGGGGCCCTGACATAAAACAGCCGCTACAGGGGTGAGTCTTGATCTCCCCTCCACAGCCAATAATCAAATAGTGGCTGCCGTTTAGTGTACACGGCGTACACAGAGTAAGCTGAAGCCTCAGAGAAGCAAAGCGACTTGTGGAGATCTCAGAGTGAAGTTGCTCCAGGGAAGCTGCCCCACCCACCCCTTTGATTGACAAGTCAGGGCCTAGGTTTGAGCACTAAGAGAAGGGCCACCTGTCTGGCTGGGATGCCATAAGACTGGAAATGGCACGGCTGGCTGGGGATGGGGGCTGCCAGAAGAGCCCCTCTTCCTGGTGTAGGGCCGTTGGGGGTTGCTGAGGTCGGTACAGAAGCGATTCTGTCACCACATCCGGGGGCTGGGGCTGGGGAAGGAAGTCTGAGGCTGGAGCGAAAACCCAAACTACCACCTGGGGAACTACATCAGCCTAGAGGAATGAGCAGGGAGCGCGCCATGTTGAGCCCACGCAGGCTCCTGTGGGCGTCACCTAAGGGTCTCCTGCCCTCCTGCACCCTTTTTCCTGAGGGGAAGATGACCGTCCCAGCAGAACACTGCTATGTCTCCCGTGTGCAGGCAGACGCCTCCATCCTTCCTTTTATGTTCACCGGGGCCTGCTGGAGGGCTGGGGGCACAGCCCTTACATCCCAGGAAGTGGGCATTAGTGGCGTGTGGCAGAGGAGCTGGGATTGCCTGGCTGGTAGGTGGTGGAAGCCTCCTTCTGGAGATGGGAGCGCGTCCCCTCCACCTCATCTGGAGCCATGTGGAGAGCCGTTCCCTCTTTTCAAGTCTGTGGACCCAGTGAAATGCCGTGTAAAGCACCCTGCATGGGTAGACATGGGTGTCTGAGAAGGGAAAGGACGGACTCATCAGGACAGGCGCCTCCTCCCAGCACGGAGGAGCCTGCAATCTGTGCCCCAAAGCCATCATCCACCGCTGGAAGGTGCAGCCTTTCCCTCCCTGCTCCTTGTGGGCCTGGGATGGGAACCGGAGGGGGGCACCAGCCCTTTGGCCTCACCCCCACCCATCACACATCCCAGGCAGGCTTAGGCATCAGCTAAACTGTCATCACAGCATCTGCTCCCCAGGGCTCTGTCCCTGGGGAGGGAGCACTTAAGGACAGAAAGGGCATGAGGAGATTCGGTCCAGTGCCCCTTCTGCTCTCCACCCACACCCCACCCAAGCTCTGGGCCCCTCTCCGGCCCCTGCTGCCCTACCACAAAACCCAACCCATCCTATCCCCTCTCCAAACTCCACCCAACCCAGCCAGAGCTGGTCACGCCTCCCCCAAAGTTCTCAGTCCCCTCAACAGACGGCATTGTCACTCATCTTACTCCAAAGGGTTTACTGAGACAAGTTTTCACATACAAGATGGGGGCAGAGAGGATGGGGCTTATAAACAGGAACCTGGAAGGGGACTGAGGGTACAGGAAACAAGAAAGTGAAATAAATAGAGGAAAGAGTGGAGGCAGGGACAGACTGACCGAGACCATCACACAGTGACACCGCAGGTGGGGCGGCATGAAAATCCTGTTATTTATACAGATATACAGGGAGTTCAGGTGGACCCAGGGGCCCACTCCACCCTCCATGCCCCAGGGAGGGGCACAAGGCCATCTCTGCCCATGGGTGGCCCCGTGGAGTACTGGGAGGGCTGCCCTAGGAGTCTTGGGCAATCCCTAGGCCTTGGTTAGTGTCTGGAAAGCAGTGGAGAGGACCGGAGGGGAGGGGCGGCCAGCCCGAGGCTCCCAGCTGCCACCCATTCTCCCAGCACAGCTCCTGCCCAGCTCTGGGAGGATGGGGTTGGGGGAGCAGGAGCTCAAGGGGAGAACCTGGCACCTTCTGGCGTCTTGGAGAAACTGATCCCTAAAGACACCTGGCCCTGGCTGTGCTGCCCTTCTGAAGGCAGCTCTGCTACTAGGAACAGCTGTCAGGGCGCAGGGGGAAACCCCGAGGCCATCCTCGGGGGTGATTCCTGAAAGGGGCCCATCCCCAGGCTGGATGCTTGGGGAAGGCAGCCGTGGGGGAGGGATTCCTGGGGAAAGGGCCGTTAGCACCACCAGGCTCCATGGCAGACAGGCAGAGGCCAGGCCTCTGCACCTCCAGTGAGGCTGGGAGACCCTGCAGGAGACAGAAGAGAGGGGAGGCTGAGCCGCTGCCTCTAGGGTGCCTCTCGGGCCTCAGTCCCTCCCCTGCATGCCCAGGGCTCCCCCAGTGATTCACAGGGTGCCCCTGACTGCACTTTGGGACTCAGCACCTGGGGAATATCAGCCCAGGGGCGTGCGAGGGCTCAGGATGCGGGGTTTCTGCCCTCACCTCAGCCCCACCTGCCTGGCCCCGCTCCCCAGCCAGCATGGCGGCCAGGGCAGGGCCAGGTGGGCATCATACGAAGACCTTGGCCAGGGCGTCGGCGCCAGCACTGGCGATGAGGGCCTTGCTGGGGTGGCAGGCGACGGCATGGATGGCCTCCTCGTGCTTCTTGCGGTGGGCCGTGATCTCCTGCACGCACGTTTTGTTGTCCAGGCTCCAGAGACGCAGGGAGCAGTCATGGCCTGCGCAGGTGTGGGGGGACAAGAAGGGGTGGTCACTGGGCTCCTCACTCAGACTCAGCCCTGAAGCCCCTCACCTGGCCTTGTCCAAAGGCCTCAGGGGAAGTAGGGCTCAACTCTCCTCTCCCTCACCCTCTGCCCATCACCTCCTAAGACCCACCCAAAGGAGAACCCCCATCCCTTCCGTCCATGGTCCATCTCATCCCCCAGCATTTCCTGAGCAGCTACTGTACACTGAGCCCCAGGGGCGGGGAGTGAACAAAACAGGCAACTCTCCCTGCCCAGCAGCATTGAGGCTGCAGCTGAGACAGGAAGAGAAAGAAGAAAGCAACCCAGGGGTCAGTGTGAGGACAGAATGGCCCCAAGAAGAATGCAGGGAGCCTCCCAGGCAGGACAGGCGGGAAGGTCCCAAGGCAGGAGGCAGGGGTGGCCACAAGAGCCTGAGCAGGGCCCTGGGGAGGAGACATCCGGTTTAGGGTCAGGAAGACCAGGCAGGGCAAAGGCTCAGCTTCTTCCACTGTCTAGCAGTCCCCAGAATCAAGGCCTGTCTGTGGGGACCTGGACCCTATACTAATCTCTGCACTGAGCTGGATCTCACTAACCAGCCCCTCACCCACCAGAGGCTGCCAGCACAGGCCTGGAAGCAGAGCCAGCCACAGCCTCCAGCACCACGGCCTGTACCTCTATGCGTGCACACGCACTCATGCCTGCACTCACTGCAGGCCTCACCAGGCAGGCCTCGCCCTTCCCCCCGCAGCAAGCTCCAGCCCCTTCTCCACGCACCCACATCCCGCTCCATCCCTTCTAAGCACAGCCTGTTGCTGCCCTGGATGCCCTTATCCAGAGACAGCAGGGTGGGAGCACGTAAGTCCCTGTAGGGACTGGCCAGGCAGACCTGGAACAATGCTACGAAGCCCCAATGCCAAGTTACAAAGCGTCTGAGGGCCAGGGCCCACGTCTGTCAACTGGGGATAAAGGTACCAACCTCGCAGGTTGTTTAGGGGCCAAATGAGATGATGCAGCTCCGGTGCCCCAGGGAGCTGAGCCCGGAGTGCTGTGCTGCTCCTATCTCCATCATTTCACCCAAACCGGCTTCCCTCAGTCCTGACCCCCAGACCCCTGAGCACTTGCCTGGGGCCAGTGCCCAGGCCTCTTCCTCCCCTTCTCCCCAACCCTCATGGGCCTAGTGTGCCCAGCTTACTTCCCGACATCAGGAATACGCCATTGGGGTCCACAGCTAGGCAGGTGACTGCGTCCAGGTGTGCAACCATGGAGTGCACGGATTTACCTGAGGTGAGAGGGGGTGGGTGGCAGGCTCCTCTCCCACTCTGGGCCTCCCTGGGAGAGGGAAAGAACTGGAGGAGACCCTCCCAGGGCCTCCCACTGGGACTCGAGCGTCTCTGATGCCTGCCGCTGGCCCTCCCCACCGTCCACGAGCACAAGGGGCTGGGCTTCACCTGTCCGATTGTCCAGGAAGCGGATGCCCCTGTCGTCGTGGGCGGTGATAGTGAGAGGCTGGTTTGGATGACTCACCACTTGGTTGATCTGGGTTGGACCTGAAGGAAAAGCAGGGTGAGAAGGATGTCAAGGGGAAAACCAAGAAGACCGGGACAGAGGCACGAGTGCAGCGTGACAGCCCCACACCAGCCTCTGCCTGGATGTCGAGAGGGGCTGGGTGAGGCCACTCCCATCCCTGACCTCAGTGGCTGCTTCTGCACAAGGAGCCCCTGGGCCATTCTGGGGCTGGGGGAAGAGGAGTAACAAACATGATATTCCACTACTCTACCAAGAGGGTCCAACAGGGCGTCCCTGACGCACTGTCCCCACCTGGGCCCCCAAGTGCCCTGGCTGTGAGGGTGGGGGGACCTGCACCAGGACTCGACTTCCTTCCTGCTCAGGGCCCGAGGGTGCAGGGCAGTCATCTGAGCTGACTGGCAAGGGGGTCATCAAAGCCCCAGGAGGAAGTGGGGCCCGGAAGACACAGAGCAATTCCATGAGCTGCTGTCAGCCCGCTTACCGCTGCTGCCCCGGGACTCCAGCGTGAGGAGGGCACTGCCAGCCTCCAGGTCATACAAGACAGTGTCACCAGAGCGGAAGGAGGCCACGATATGGGCAGGCTCGGTGCTGGTGAAGGCCACTGAGGTGGGGACCCCGTGTTCTGAGGGCACAGGGGAGAGAGAGCTGCTGAGGGACGCTCAGACCCAGCCCTGCCCCAGGGTGGGGGACTCCGGGTGGGAGGCCTGGGGCCTCAGCGGGAACTACGTCGACAGCCTCCAGCCCCGCAGAGCTCCAGGGTGAGGCGCAGCCCCCACTCACCGCTGGTTGTGGGGAAGGTGCAGAGGCAGGCTGGGCTGCTGCTGCTGGGGTCCCAGATGCGGATGGTGCCGTCAGCGGAGCAGGAGGCCAGGCGCTGGGAGGCAGAACTGAAGGCCAGGCCCCACACGGCGTCCCCATGGCCCTCCAGGACGTGGCTCAGCACGCTTGGGTCTGCACCCACCGCAGGGAGGAAATGGGCTGTGTCAGGGCTGCCAGCTCCTCCCCGGACAGCCTGGAGCCCCAGCTCTGCCAAGCTCCAGGGGGCTGGGCTTGAATAACCTGTGCACCTGCTTCACGAAGCCCTGGTGCCCCTCAGAGCTGTCCACCACCGGGACAGCCTGGAAGCTCATCACACTGCCCACTAGCTCTCCAAGGAAGGTTCTAAGGCTCCCGAAGGCCGGGATTTCCCTCCATTCACCGCTGTCCCCCCAAGCAGAGCCCAGAAACTGGAAGCTCAATACAGAATTTTTCAGTCTCCATTAAGAAAAAAGAAACAGTGTGGTTCTGTGTCCCCATGAGCAGCACACGGCCTGTGTTGGCTGAGGGTCCGCCCTAGCCCCGGCCCGTGCAGTCTTTTCAGCCCCCGGCCCAGTGCCTGAGCTTTGCTTGGTCTCTCCAAAGCCCCCTGGTGGTTCAGAGGTCCAACCGCTGCCTCCCTGGTTGCTGAAGTCCGTGCTGGCAGCTCTGGCCTGCTGACACCGAAGGTGCAGTGGCCAATGTGTCTGGGACCGACCCCTGACCTTGTGCAGGTGAGCCTGTTCTCTAACATGTCCTCCCCTTGAAAGCAGACAAAGACCTCTGAACTCTGCCCGGACCAGATGGAGCACAGGGCCAGATGCATGATCAGAAGAGGCGGCAGAGCTGGGCGCTGTGGCTCACACCTGTAATGCCAGAACTCTGGGAGGCAGGTGTATGGCCTGAGGTCAGGAGTTTGCGGCCAAACTGGCCAATATGGTAAAACCCTGTCTCTACCAAAAATATAAAAATTAGCTGAATATAGGTGTACCCACCTAATGCTAGCTACTCAGAAGGCTGAGGCATGAGAATCACCTGTACCTGTGAGGCAGAGGTTGCAGTGAGCCAAGATCGCGTCACTGCACTCCAGCCTGGGCCACAGAGCAAAACTGTCTCAGAAAAAAAAAAAAAAGTGGCAGAGAGCAGGGGGACAGATGTTGAATGGAGGTGGCAGTCTGGTCACTTCCCTAGTTAGCTCTTAGTTGCCCCAAAGAGAAAGCCCCAACTCCATCCAGCCCGGCCCAGCTAACTCCACCTTCTCTACCTTCTCCTCACATGCCCTCCACCCAACCACGCAGACCCTGGCGGATCCCCACAGACAGAGAACGCAGCGTGGCAGAGCAGAGGCTGCCAGGGCCAGCCACGCCTCTGCATGGGCTGCTCCCGGCCTGGGCGGCCCCAGCTCTGCCTTCTGGACGCCAGTCATGTGGATTCTCAGTCGGCTTCACCATCTCCTCCCACGGCCATCATTCCCAGTTGGCTGGCCCAGCCCTCAGCCACGCACTGCATCTTGCTGCTCACGACAGAGCAGCGCGGAGTCCTCACACACACTCCCAACGCCTGCAGTGCTGGGCAAGAGGTACGAGGCATGTTCGTGCCTACGTGCGTGCATGCGTGGAGACAGCCAGGCCCCAGCAGATGTGAGGGGAAGGCAGGCAGCGCTGGCCTCACCGTAGCCATCGTAGGGATCCATGCTGAGGTCTGGAATCTTCCAGCTATGGATGCAGGCATCTGCCCCTCCACTATAGCAGTATTCGCTGTTGCTGCCCATAGTCACGGCCAACACTGGTCCCCTGGAAGGGACAAAGATGCGAGAAGGGGATGAGACAGGCTCAGAGCCTCCCCTGGCCACAGGACCTATGTTCCTACTAGCACCCTTCAACGATGGCCAAAAGGAATTCAGCGACTGGAGCTCTGGCCGTGCCACCTGGGTAGGTTGCCTGTCCCCTTCCCTCCCCTACACCACCTTCCCTGAAGGGCTGTGCTGGGCACCAGCTGCCAGGGCATGAGAAAGTCGGCACAAAGCCCGAGGAGCCAGCGCTTCGTCTATCACGGAGGGGCACAGGGACTGAGCCCCCTGCTGTCCTGCCTCCTGCCACAGGCCTCCTAGCATGGCGGTGAGTGGATCAGGGGTCAAACTGCATTTGGGACGAAGTTTCTAGCAGGTTCAGGGGCACCTCCCTACCTGTGAGCCCGGAAGGCATGGATAGGTTCCACATCTAGCGCTGCATTCCTGTGGGATGACAATGAGCCTGATGTCACTGAGACCCTGTCACCCCCATCCCCAGATGCCCCTGCCCCCGGCTCTGGGCTTGCTGCCCTCACTTCTTGGCCGTGACCGCCTTCTGCAGGTTCCAGAGCTTCAGCGTGCCATCCTCGGAGGCGGTGAGCAGAGCCGACTGGCTGTGGTGGAAGGCCAGAGAGCGGATGCCGTCATAGTGTGAGCGCAGGGTGAACTTGGGGTTCCACGTCTTCTTAAAAGCATCTTTGCTGTCAGACAGCTAGGGTTGGGGGGAGCTGCCTCAGTGTCTTTGCATCCATCTCAGCAGTCACGCAGACACTGACACCCAGGGCTTGAGGCCCCTCTCTTCCCCCCAGATGGCCCTGGCAGGAATGCCCTCAGAGGCTGGGCTCCAGCGGGGACCTCTCCCCCTCCTCTGCAGGGCAGAGTCTCCACGCTCGCCCTACAAGTCCCCACACTGGGCTAGGTTCTGGAGAGACAGGTGAGCTTGAGCTCTTGGGGTCTTGCAGTTGAGAGGAAGGGGACTGAGAGAGACACTGGGGCATCCCACACGTGTGTGGGATGACGAGCCATGAGCAGGGCAGTGAACTAAGATGCCCTCCTCCCAGGGCCTTTCCTGAGGAAGCACGAGTGAGCAGGACTTCACCAGATAAGTGAGGTCCCTGGAGAGGAAAAGCTCCTGTGCAGAGGCCCGAGGGCAGCACGGACGGCCCAGCCTGAGAGGCCAGTGGAGCAGGCAGCAGAAGGCGAGCAGGAGAGCGGCAGGGGATGAGGCAGGTGCTGGGTGGTGAGCCCGGAGGAATGTGTGTTTCATCCCGAGAAAAAGCCTCGGAGAAACCAGGAGCTGGGAACTCAAAGCAGAGGAACGACATGGCTTGTTCCTGCCACCCCTGAGAGGCTCAGATTTGGAGCAGGTAAAAGCAGCCACAGGCCGGGCGCAGAGCTCAGAACACTGTACTTCCCCAAGAGGGGGTGACACCTCGGGGTGTGCAGGGGAGCCCCATGGCACACTCCGATGCTCAGGCCTTTGCTCTGACCCCACTTCCCGAATCTCACAGCAGTCCGCCCACCAGCCTCGCTGGGGTCACCAACACTGGAGATCCCATTCTGCCACGGGAAAATGGGCACAGGCACCCACGCCAAAGGCTCCCAGATGGCCAGAGGCCCATCCACGTATCTCAGCCCTGGAACATCTCATTTCAGCCCAGCTGCTCATTCACACTAGACTGGCCTGATGTGGCAGAGCAGGAGGTGGCTGGAGGTCATCTTCCTGCATTGCAAATCGCCAGGGGTGAGAGGGGCACTGAGTGGAGAAGCTGTGATCTCCACACAGGCTCCAGAGCCTTCCAGGCCCTATTCCTCAGTGACCGCAGTCAAGTCCCTCCGCTGTCTACATCTGTACCCCTCTGTGAAACGGGGTGAGCAGGGCATGGGAGGCACCCTGTAGAGTTTGCAGGGGCTGGCCCTGGGCACGATGCCCAACGGGGACAATGCAGGGGGCACCTGGAGAACTTACATCGCAACTGAGGTCGTTGTCGTTGGTGACGGTGAGATCTGCCAAGTCCCCCAGGCTCACCTCCCCGCCCCCGATAGTGTCCATGATGAAGACGTCTGAGGAGAAGCCAAAGGAACCTGGTAGGGGGAGGGGAGGGAGGGGCAGAGAGGGCCAGGGAGAGAGAGAATGACAGAGAGAGGCAGAGAGAGAGAGAAGGAGCAAGAGAGAGAGACAGGGAGAGGACAAGATGAAGAATCACAGCTGGAAAGAGACAGAGAGACAGACAGGGCAGGACAGACAAAAAGAGAGGGAGACAGACAGACAGACGAACTTTTGGGGCAGGGAGGCTGCAGACTGGAGGCTGGGCCTCGACCCTGAGGACACAGAAGCCCTGGGCTCAGCTCTGCAGCCTCCCTCTGCCGTGGGCCCGCAGGATTGGGGCCAGGTGGGGGGTGCCGCTTACCTTCGTGTGGCCGGGGCTGGGGTGTGCCAGGAGGTGGGCCGGTCACTTTTGGGGGCAGCCCATCCACATCCCGCAGGTCAGCCAGGATGCCTTGGAGTTTGACCCGACGGCTTTCTGCAGGATCAAGGAATAGGGCCGGAGTCGCCCAGCAGTTCCAACCCAGCCTGATACAAGTGATGCCTTTCCCACACCGAGGACCCCCTGACACTTTGGGGGGCTGTGAAGCTCTGGCCCCAGTGGGGGTATGTGCAGAGGAGGGGAGGCTGACTGGGCCCCTCCGTGGGGCAGTAGGCAGGTCACTGCCTTGCCTGGGCCTCAGGCTCCAGCCATCCATCCCATGTGACCTGAGGGCCCTCCTAGCTGGGAGTCACAGGACAAGGAGGAAGACGCAGCCCTCCCACCTGCTTCTCCCCCACTGGGTCCTCATCCTGTTCCCTCCTTGAGGCCAGCCAGAGCTGGACACCCGCCCTAGAGGGCTGGCGGCCCTGCTTCAGGAAGAGCCAGGCCTGCCTGCGTCTCCAAAGGGATTTTCCAGGGAAGAGGTGAGGGGCTGGCCGCCATGGCCTGAGCCTCCTGCTCTCCTTGGCTACCCTCCTCTCAGGAAGCGTATCCGTCCGGTGGAGAGACCCTGCACAGGAAGCAGCTGTGGGCAGCTGGGCCTGCTCCCGCCCCCTCAGTTGGGGAAAGCAAGCAGAGGCTGGCCAGAAAGTCTGAGCTCACCCAGCTCGTGGGGGCTCCCATCCACAGGGCACCGCCGAGGGTCTGGAGCTCCTTCCCCGTCCTCTCCTGAGCCCAGGAAGTCAAACTCATTGATAGCATCCTCGGAGTCGTCCTCCTCGTCCTCGTCTTCCATTTCGGGCACCAGGGCCTTGGATGGGAGCTGGGGCATAGAGAAAGCCAGACAAGTCAGGGGCCCTCTTGTCCAGAGGCTAAGCCACCCCCAAGCCTGCGAACAGATAATCCGGGGCTCCGGGCCTGTCTCTGCTCATGCGGCTGCCTCAGCCACCAGCTGGCTGCCCTGGAGCGCCCCCTGCCGGGGTCTTGGACAGCTGCCACCACTAGGGCTGGCTGGCCTGGCCCCACCCTCACGTGGCCCTTGGCCTGGCCCCAGTTCAGCCCGTTCCAGTGCCCCAGCACTGGGCCTTGAATGAAGAAAAGTCACATAATGCAACAATCTGCCTTCGGAGAGAGCAGATATGCACTGGTGTCCATGTGTCAGCATATGGAGGTGCAAACTGAAGTGAGAACAAACGGACCACAGCATTGCAACCGTAAACACGGCACCAGCCACCCTGCAGGTTCAAGAGCAAATCCCACTCACGGACTACGCCTCGCAGACATGGCTTTACTTAACCCCAACCCAGTGAGCAGATACCGTGAACACTCATTATCACTCCACATGACAGCCCAGGAGACCGAGGCTGAGCAGGGGAACCCACTTGCCCCAGGTCATCAAGGCCAAGCTCAGCCCACCATCAACTCCTCCAAGGTGTGGCTGGCCCCACCCACATGTCAGCACCCAGGCTGAGTCTGGCAACACCTCTCGGGCACCAGTGAGGGGCCAGCCTCTGACCAGCATAGGGGGACCAGGCAGACGGGACATGGAGAAGAACTAGGGTCAAGGTTTATTCAACACCTGGGGAAAGAATGGGGAGGGGGGGTTAGGACTACAGAGGAGGGAACTGCCCCGGGCGCTCGGAGGGGCACACAAACGAGCGGCAATGTGCTCCCCCAGCAGCACCACGAGGGCTCCACCACACCGATGCCACCAGCACCACTGACTAATACCTGATGACCACTTGGGGGACAGCCACCGTGCAGCTGGGGGCTTCCTGGGCACCAGCTCATTCTAATGAATCCTCAACTACCAGACACAGAGACTCAGCTCCATCTGAAGGGTGAGGAGACTGAAGCCAAGACAAAGCAGCGTGGGCCCGAACTCATGCAGCTGGGCTGGGGCCACCTGGGAGACACGGGCAGTCCCCTGGATGTCCCCTGGGTTCCCAGCCGGGCCTCACTGGAGGGCTGCCGTGTGGAGACAGAGAGCCCTACACAACCAGCCAGCCCCAACGGTGCAGGCCTGTGGGGCTGTAAACACCACGGATGATTCCCGAAAGGACGGGTGGAGGGTGGAAAAGGACTGGAAATTCCCAGAGGGGCAGGAAGGAGCCAGCATCTGGACCAGGAGCCAGCATTTGAGGCCCTGGACCCAGCCCTCCTGCTCCTCCTCTAGGCCTCTTGCAATGCTGCAGCTCCGTGCACAACCCTCCATTTGGGGTGTGACTCTGTGCTGAGCCACAATGGGGACACTGGAGAGGGAGTGGAGGCCCAGACAAACCCAGTCCCTCCCAGACCAGACAGGGAGGACCCCAGAGTGGCCAAGAACAGGGAGGGGGGCCCAGGGTGAGTTAAAGATGGCTTCCTGGAGGGTGGGGGGTATCTGAACTGAGTCTAAAGGAGGAAAGGAAGGGGACCCAGGCAAAGTGACCCGTTAATGGGAAGGCCAGGGCCCAGGGAAAGCCCCGAGGCCATCTCCCACAGGTCCCTCCTTCATGGGCACATGCCCCAGCCTCCACCACAATGCGTCTTTCTGCACACTACTATTTACAAGGCCACTGCTGGCCAGAGCTCCTCCAGGCTAGGGCCTGTGTGTCTCCACATCCCTGCTGCCGACACAGTGTAGCCCCTGAAGGCCCCAGCTGACTCTGGGAAGGGCCTGGATCAGGTCACAGCCGGCCAGGCTGCAGGGGCGTGGAGGAAGGGGCTCACCTTCACACGCTGCTTCTTGTGCTGCACGCTGTCCAGCTCGTCGTCCTCGTCGCTGTCTTCGTCCTCGCAGTTCTGCAGGAAGGGGATCTGCCCCAACACCGAGCCGCCCAAGCGCTCTTTGCCATCTTTGCCTGCCGCGTTCCTGCCCAAGACAGCAGAGCAGAGGAGGATGAGTCCCGCCAGGTATCAAATCTCAGATGGGAAGGTGCCCGCCCAGGCTTGGTGGCCAGATTTCAGACCCAGCTAACCCCCTCAACCTCGAGAAACCTTGACTCTGGTCAGACACAAAGCCCCAACCCCAGCCTCTGCCCAACAAATGCTCATTCCAACTGGAGGTCTCACTCAGACTGCAGACGGAGCCCAGCTCCTCACTGACCTCCGACCCAAGTTCCAGAGTGCCAGCCCCCAACCCTGACCACAAATCTCCATCCTATGCTGAGTCAGAAGGAAAGCAGGATGAGAAAGTGCCACTGACTCAGAGTCCCCATTCCCACAGCCCGGTCAGACCACAAGGGCAGGTCAGGCAGGAGGCAGATATGTCCCTCAGGAAAGACAAGCCGGCCGCTCTACAAATGCTCAGCAAGGCACGGACAGCCAGCCAGCCTCGCATGAGCAGGGGCGCCGGCGATCCCTGCTACTCAGGAGCCCGCACTATCCTCAGCAACAGATGGCACTCCTCCCTCCACCTCCTGGCTTCCAACTTCATGACAGGTTTTAGCAGAGGAGGTACTGACCCACCCTGACTGCGGGAGAAGGCAGGGTGGAATTCGAAGTACAGATCGACGCAAACATCCCCTCTTCCGCCATCAGGTTGATGCCCTGGAGGTCTTGTCAACTGCCCAAGGGTGCAGTTACCACTCGGTGCAGAGATCACTGCAGATTTACCCGCTCGCTTCACGGCGGCCATCCCCAGAACTCTGCTCCATCCTCTTACATATCTGCCCGGAATACTTCCTGTACTCCCAGCGGGACACGGGACACGGGACACGGGACACGGGACACCGTTCTCACGGGACTTCCTCCTAGACACCGACACTAGCTGCACGGGCTCAGCCTCCTTCTCAGCTTCCTCTTCCTCCCTCCAGCCTCTAATTGGGAGAGCACCCGGGCTCAGTCCTCAGATCTCTTCTCTGACCATCTACACTCATTCCAGGCACTGCAGACGGCCCGTGGCTTTCCAAAGAATGCCCATGTGCTTGTTCAATTAGAGCTATGTTTAGGGGCCAAATGTGCCCGAGCTCCAGACTGGAGCTCCGCATCTCCACATGGGGGTAACAGGCCCCTCACGCTTCACATGACCTTGGCAGCCCCCAGAACTTCCACTCCCAGGCCTCCCCGTCTCAGGGGACGCTGCTCCAATGGCTCACACCAAACCCTGGAGTCACCCGTTCCTTTCCTCTCCCCTTAGCTGCAGTCCTTTAGCGTCAACTGCTCAAAAACCTCTGGGGAAGTGGACGCCTCATGCCTCGCCATAAGCTCTGGCCTGGACATCGAGATCCTCTCCCAACTGGTCCCCCTGCCTCCTAGGGGACCCTCCTACAGCCTCTCCTTCTCAGAGTGGATCAAGAATGTGGGATTATGTCACTCCCCTGCTCAAAACCACTGGCTTCCCACACCCGACTCAAATCCAGACTCTAACCCAGCCCAAAGCCCAGGCAACTGACTCCTGAGAGTGGCGACCGGGAAGTGAATAAGCCAGAGCTTCCCTAGGGTGGTGACTCTATCCCAGCCCAAGGCCTGAGGAATGGACTCCACGGTGGCCTCCCTGTGGCCCACGCCTCACCGCCTGCAGTCACGCCAGTCTCGTGCTGCTTCTGCATGGGCTACGCCTCTCCTGCCTCAGGACCCTGGGGTCCACTGTGCCCTCTGCCTAGAACATTCTCCTCCCAGCTATTCACACGGCTTATCTCTGCCCAAGCGTCACCTCCACAGAGGCCCTCCCTTCCCACCCCCCACAGAGGAGCACTATTTCGTTCAGCACGTTTTGGCCGTCGTGGGCTTCACTGCACTTAGCATGACCTATATGACCTTGCTTGTTCTGCTTAACTGACAACCATCGATGAGACAGTGAACAAGCCAGAGCTTCCCGAGGGTGGCCACCTCATGTGCTCCACTCCCTGCTGGCGAGGCACCCCATGTGACCGAGGAGCATGCAGGTCTGAGTATCAGGATGGGAGCAGTGCTGGAGATGAGGCCATGGGAAAGTGTGTGGAGGGAACTCAGAACAGAATCCAGGGGATCCCAGCAGTGAAAGGACTGAGGATTTTGAAACAAGGGAGCCCACAGCATACTCCAGGAGGAGGGGCCGCCAGGGCACCCAGGGACATCAGCTGACGTTCTGTCCTTGGCTCTCAGCAGCAGTCAAGAGGAACAGAGACACATCTGCCAGGCCCAAGGGCTCACCTCTTTATCTGCTCCTCGATCTGTTTCACCAGCAGCGACTCCCCACCGCTGAGCCCCGCAGGGCCCGGTGGAGCCCTGGGGGCCCCTTCACCTGGCTCCACCGCCCCGTTGAGCTCCAATGAGCGACCCAGCAGGGAACGGACGCGCTTGGACCGCATGTCGAGGATGGTGTCTGTGTAGCCCACCTCTTCCAGGTACCTGCAGGGGTGCAGAGCCATATGGGTCAGACATCCCCTGGGCTTCTTCAGGTACTGCAGGGGCCAATGCAAACTGAGAGGACCTCGTAAGGGGCCACTTAAGAGCATACACCAAAATCGAATGTAAGCACACCCTCACTGCAGCTGTTCCTCATCAAAGCTATTTCCAGTGGAAGCCCATGTACACACACACAGTGCTGTGGCGTGAGGGTGCTCCCTGCACTGCTGTCCAGGGAAGCCGAAGCACAGGGACCAGCCTCAGCACCCAATGATGGACTGTGTCAGCAAAATGCTCATAGGGCTGCGAGGCAGAAAATCAACGCAGCAGAGCCTTAAGGAAAGCTGGCCACGGTAAGCAGCAGAACGAAAATGCTAAGTTCTATGATCCACATGACGCCAGTGTTTGCAGAAAAAAACAAAAAGGCATTAATGTGCATATAAGCTTACACTACACACAAACACACACTTGTATTATGTCCCACAAGAGGCCTAGAAAGATCCATAAAAAGCGTAACAGCAGCGACCTCTGGAGAATGGGATTGGGGCATTAAGAGGAACTTGTGCAACTGACTCTACTTACTTCTACGAATGAGCACTTACTACTTCTGCAATTTACAAAACTGAAGCCAGCTGGGACTGAACTACAAGTGAAAAAAAGGAGGAGGAGAAAAAGAACAAAAATCAGTCTGGGGTATCTGTGGCTTCAAAATACAGAGACAACAGTCCCTTGCTAGTCCTCAGGAGGCTTCCGGGCCGGGAGGCCTTTGCTGTCCCCTGTCCCTTCGCAGCCCTGACCCTGCCTCTCGCATGTGAGGCTGCATGCACCTGCATGCACGTCTCATCCTGTGTATGGCCGTGTGTCTGAGGCTCCTATCTCCCGCCAACAGAGAGACAGGGAAGCATGGGGCTTTAAAGTTGGGCACTGGGGCAGACTGACCAAGATCTCACAAATTAACCACGTGACCTTGTGCAAACACATCATCTTCCGCATCCCAGTTTCCTCGTGAGGGGAACACTGGCAGTTACACCATACAGAGATGTCGGTGAGGAGCCAACACGTGGACAATGTCTAACACAGTGCCAGGCACTAACAGGTACTTGGTAAGTTTAGCCTGTTAGTGTTACTATTACCGTTTTCGGGTTACCGTGTGTGCATATTCTAAGCTGGCAACTGCACTTCCAGATATCTTACTTGAGGAAACCAAGAATATGGAAAATACCTTCTTGATTCTTATCACATTGTCTATAATACTAAAAAATTAAAAACAACTTCAACGAAATATACAAGAAGGAATTGGCCATGGAGAGTTATGGTTATTCATATGACAGACAATTATCTGTTGGGTTTTTTCTTCTCCATAGGACCAAAGGAAGGAAATTATAAGGTCCTCAAAACAATGCAGCATTACCAATTTATATGGAGAGATGTTCTCAACTTTTAACAGTGAAAAGAAATCCCAGTTTTTTTTTTTTTGAGACGGAGTTTCGCTCGTTACCCAGGCTGGAGTGCAATGGCGCGATCTCGGCTCACCGCAACCTCCGCCTCCCGGGTTCAGGCAGTTCTCCTGCCTCAGCCTCCTGAGTAGCTGGGATTACAGGCACGCACCACCATGCCCAGCTAATTTTTTGTATTTTTAGTAGAGACGGGGTTTCACCACGTTGACCAGGATGGTCTCGATCTCTTGACCTCGTGATCCACCCGCCTCGGCCTCCCAAAGTGCTGGGATTACAGGCGTGAGCCACTGCGCCCAGCTTTTTTTTTTTTTTAGAAATCCCAGTTTTTATAAAATATATAAGCAGGGCTGGGCGCAGTGGCTCATGCCTATAATCCCAGCACTTTGGGAGGCCAAGGCAGGTAGATCACTTGAGTTCAGGTATTCAAGAACAGCCTGGCCAACTTAGTGAATCTCTGTCTTTACTAAAAAAACAAAAATTAGCTGGGTGTGGTGATGCACGCTGCTAATCCCAGTCACTTGGGAGGCTGAGGCAGGAGAATCACTTGAACCCAGGAGGTGGAAGTTGCAGTGAGCCGAGATTGTGTCGCTGCACTCCAATCTGGGTAAAAGAGCAAGACACTCTCTCAAAACATAAAAAATAAATAACGTAAGTAAATAAAATACATAAACTTGGCCGGGCGCGGTGGCTCAAGCCTATAATCCCAGCCCTTTGGGAGGCCGAGGCGGGTGGATCACGAGGTCAAGAGATCGAGACCATCCTGGTCAACATGGTGAAACCCCGTCTCTACTAAAACTACAAAAAATTAGCTGGGCATGGTGACACGTGTCTGTAGTCCCAGCTACTCAGGAGGCTGAGGCAGGAGAATTGCCTGAACCCAGGAGGCGGAGGTTGCGGTGAGCCGAGATCGCGCCATTGCACTCCAGCCTGGGTAACAAGAGTGAAACTCCGTCTCA
>NW_022437070.1:1343163-1357474 GCF_009761245.1 Sapajus apella | reverse complement strand
AAAAAAAAAAAAAAAAAAAAAAAAAAATACATAAACTGAGCAGGGTGGCTCATGCCTGTGGTCCCAGTTACCCAGGAGAGGAGGCTGGGGCAGGAGTATCGCTTGAGCTCAGGAGATCAAGGCTGCTGTGAGCTGTGATGGCACCACTGTACTCCAGCCTGGCCAACAGAGTGAGACTGTCTTATTAATTAATTAATTTATTTATTAAGCCAACAGAGGCACAAATATACAGCCATGGAAGAAACTGAGACTATATATGGCAAAATGTTTATAGGGGTATGAAATTTCTTGGGTGGAGGAATTATGAGCGATTTTTTTCTCTCTGCTCTCCTGTATTTTCCACGTTTTCTAAAATGCGCAAATCTCTTCAGCAATTAAAAAATAGCAATTTGAGGACTGGAGCAGTGGCTCATGCCTGTAATCCCAGCACTTCGGGAGGCCAAGGCAAGTGGATCATTTGAGGTCAAGAGTTCAAGATCAGCCTGATCAACACAGTGAAACCCCATCTCTACTAAAAATACAAAATTAGCCTGGCGTACCTATAATCCCTACTCAGGAAGAACAGCTTGAACCCAGAAGGCAGAGGTTGCAGTGAGCCAAGAGCACGCCACTGCACTCCAGCCTGGGCAACAAGAGCGAAGCTCTGTCTCAAAAAATAAAACTAAAATAATAATAATTTGGCCAGGCATCGTGGCTTATGCCTGTAATCCCAGCACTTTGGTAGGCCGAGGTGGGCGGATCACCTGAGCTCAGGAGTTTGAGACCAGTCTGGCCAACATGGTGAAACCCTGGCTGTACTAAAAAATACAAAAATTAGCCATGCGTGATGGCACATGCCTGTAATCCCAGGTGCTCAGGAGGCTGAGGCAGAATTGTTTGAGGTGGAGGGAGGCAGAGGTTTCGATGAGCTGAGATCATGCCACTGCACTGCGGCCTGGGCAATAGAGCAAAAACTGTCTCAAAAAATAATACTAAATAATATTAATAATTTGCTGGTCCAAACATGGTCAGTGACTGTGATCGTTCACAGTCGATTACAGACCTACTTACAGATCTGCCCTTTTCCCACTTACCACTGCTCCATTTGATTAGTCTTAAAAAAAAAAAAAAAAAAAAAATGAATATTACCCTTGGGGAATAAAGAGCCACACTTCATAAACCATCAGGTATATGTGTGTATATATATACACACACACACACACACACACACACACACACACACACACACATATACATACATATATACATTTTAAAGCCACACTTCAGGGCTCTTATGGCCAGTGAGACCAAAACAAACACAAAAAAACAAACCAAAAAGCCGCAGAGGTGTTCAGGGACACGTCCAAGGGAAACTCCTGCAGCAGTTTCCCCACTCCCCAGGCCAGGCTCCGCCCACAGGGGAAAGGCCATTCCAGCCATGGCTGGCTAAGATCCTGATATTTCAGTGTCCCCAGTGGGGAAGGAAAGGACTGTGAAGTGTTTGGACTTATCTCTCAAGCCAAACGTGCCCAGTGTTCCCAGCCCCCCTCCCCCAGCACACTCACTGTCGGAGAAGCTGCCGCCCCTCCTTCCACACCAGCGGGCTGTTCTCCAGGGTGACCGATTCCACGGGGCCATTGGAGACTGGCGGGTGGAGAGAATGGAGGCTCTCTTAGTCAGGCCACTGCTACCTACCCATCACGTCCTCCATCTTCCTCACCCCTCCAACCTAAATCGGTCACTGTCACGGGTCCTGTGGCACTGCTCCCTGAGTGCTGGAACCCTGCTCTCCCCCCATGCAGGGATTCCTCCTCCCTGAAGCAGTCCTCATCCTCGTCTGCTGACTGGTCATTCCCCAGGCTGGCCCCCGACAAGACAAGGGTTTATCTCAGAACTCTGGGCGAGTTGTCATCTTCCTCCACGGCAAGGGCCAGGGCCTGGGCTACGTGGGTAAACAAAGACCCCTGCCCTTGTGGAACTTCCATTCTAGTGAGAGGAGCTGGCAGCAGGTAATGACCATCACTATCAGCCCAGCACACAAGGTCTTCCCAGCTTGCCTTGGCCAAGCTTCCCCCTCACCTGACCTGCCCTCCTACGTCCTCTGCCCTCTCTACGCATTTGCCCAGTCACAGTGACCAACTTCCTGTCCCCTAACACTTTCAGCATGCATCTATGTGTCTGTGCTCTCTCCCCTCACTCTCCTGCTGGGGAACTGAGTCGTCTTTCAAGGAGCTTAGACTCTAAGGGACCAGAGGGCAGGGACCATGTCTCCTATACTCTCTGTTGGGTCCTTGATCTGTGATACAAAACCTGCACCCCACAAAAAATGTCTTTTTTGGATGAACGGCTGAATGGCAACCCTGTTCAAATGCCACCTCCTCGGTGACGTCTTCCCTGGCTTTCCCGCACCATCCCCAGCGCTCTATAAATAGCCCTGGCGCCCACTCCTTGCAGAGGGATCCTGTGAGCTGCTCGTGTGTCTGCCTCTGGTGCACAGGGGGATGGCAAGCAGGATTGGCCCCAAGGGTCCGGCACAGGACCTGCCCATGGGCAGGGCTCTGAGAGTGAGATTCCGCCCTTCCCAGCCCCGGGGTGATTCCGCCCTCTGAGGAGCAAAGTGAGAAAGAGGCACCCCATCTTCCTGCTTCTCCAGCACACTCAGCTTCCTCGGGAGGGTGCCCACAGTGCGAGCATCAGAAGGTGGGTACCTTGTTCTGACACATCTGCTTTCTTCTCCCCCTGGTTCAGGTCTGTCCCAAACTTCAGTTTATGATATTTGGCCCTAAAAGAGCAAACGATCAATGAATAAGAGATGTGGGAGAGCAGACAGCGTCAGTCGATGCCTGAGGAATCCGGAATCCCAAATCCCAACGTGCAGGGCCTCCTCCTAACCACTCTCCTACCACTGAAGCTGAACTGTCCCCAACACCCCTGGCCTGGAGGAAGAGACCACTCCCTGCAGTCAGGCAACCTAGGCTGCTCTCAGGGGTCCTTGAAGAAATCATTAGCCCTGGAAACCCCAGTTCCTTATCAGAAAGAGGGCGAACAATACCCATTAGGCTATTGGAAGGGACGGGAATAACGTGGGTAGGGAATATACAGTAGCCGGTGCACAGCGCGCCACCAGCGTCGTGAATATTGTTCCCGGCGTCTAGCCCAAATCCCACCTACTCTGTCTTGTTTCTCCCCTAGAACCTTATGGAACCGCGATGATGGAAAAGAACGTTGGTCCCAAATCTCCCTCAGCTGGAAGCAGGCGTGGCTGGTGGCCTCCCGACACTGAGCGTGAGGTGCGCCCAGAAGGCAGGCCCAGGCCGGGGCAAAGGCTCACCTCTCCTGCTTCAGCGCGTACTCTAGCATCTTGATCCGCCGCACCAGGTCCGTCTTGAGATTCTCCTGCCCTTTTCTCTCTCCCTGGAGGAAGGCCACCTGCGCCTGGGAGGGCAGACAGGAAGCAAAGGAAGACACTGGGGCTCAGGCTCACTGCTAGTGTGTCCATCGCTCACCCTAGTACAGTGTCAGCCCTCAGGCATCCCTCGGTGATGGGTGGCAGCCACTTCCTCGGGCACAAAGATGCCGAGTCAGGGTTCAGGGAGCACCGAGAGGACAGGCTGGGTCTGTTTCCAGGGCCTCCTGCCACGTCACCCACAATGAGAGCTGAAGGGGAGCCCTTAGCCCCTGAGATGACAATGGGGCCAGCTCGAGCCTCATTTGGTGGCTGCCTTTTGAGGGAAGTTGGGTTAGGGATGGCCAAGGAGAGGAGGGTGGGCATTCACCGCCTGGACTCCCCCCACACCCTCCAGCAGGTGCTGTCCCTCAGGCTGCTGGTGGAGGTGGCGTTCCACTATTCTTACCAGAGCATCTGTCTCTGGGAGGTGTAGGAAGCTACTTCTGGAGCTCAGGGACAAGAGTGGGTGGCTCGGCTCAGCTCCCACTCCAATACAAAAGCTTTACTAGCCAAGCCTTAGCTATCCCACTGCATTCCTCCCAGGGTGTGAGAGAAATGTGCCACAGACATGACCCGGGGCTCCTGCCAAGCACTTCACACCGTCTGCTGGTTTGAGCTGCCCCGTCTGCTCCAGTCTGTCAACAGGTCATTTGGAGACACTGGGCCTACTGCCTTCCAGGCAGGATCCTGGCCCCTGACCATGGTCTGGAAGCCCTTGTGCCAAAGCCCTGGCCCAGGGCTCATCCCTGGCTTCTCCCCAAGCACTCCACCATTCCATCCCAGGACAGCCAGAGCTCCAGGCCCAACTTAGACACTTAACTTGCCACATGATCTTAGGCAGGTCATCGGCCTTCTAAGCCTCCATTTGCCCCTCTAGAAAATGAGACTCATAAGTGCCCTTCCCTCATGTGCTAGGCTCTGCTCAGTCCAAGGCCTGGCAGAGTTTAGCTAACAAATGCCAGCTTCTACCTCTCTCAACATTTTTAATCTCCCTGTCCATTTTTCACAACTTCAAAATGGGCCCAGTTCCTTAGGGGAGGTAGGATCCCTCGGAGACCCCAGATCAATGAGAAATGTCTGTAGATTGGCCAGGCACAGTGGCTCATGCCTGTAATCACAGCACTTTGGGAGGCTGAGGTGGGCAGATGACTTGAGGTCAGTAGTTCGAGACCAGCCTGGCCAACGTGGTGAAACCTCGTCTCTACTAGAAATACAAAAAACTCAGCCAGGCGTGGTAGTGCACACTTGTAGTCCCAGCTACTCGGGAGGCTGAGGTAGGAGAATCACTTGAACCTAGGAGGTAGAAGTTGCAGTGAGCTGAAATCATGCCACTACACTCCAGCTTGGTGACAGAGCGAGATTTTGTCTCAAAAAAAAAAGAAACATATGTCACGAGTTACCTTATAGAGAAGAAACCTCATCTGTCCGCTTCAATAAGAATTGTTTTCCCTCTTAACACTTTTTACCAACACATATCTACATAAACACCCGAGGCCAGATAGGAAAACTACTTATGCGACATCAACATCTCTGAAGCATGAGTTTCTGTCTTTTGTATATCTTCTCGGTCCCCCAAATCTACTCTCTGAATCACTGGAGAAGGTGTAAGGAGAGGTAGACTGACCACCAAAGACAAATCCCGACTTTTCTCCTCGCTCTCCTCCCTGCCCTCCTGGGCTCTGGTAATTGATCCTTCAACCTCTCAGGGGCAGTCCAGCCTGCCGGGAGCCTACACCTCGGTTAACGCCCACCATGGTTTGGTGACTGCCCACCCGTATCAGGTGCCCCAGTAAGGCAGTGGGGAATAACAGAGGAGCCACGTGGTTCTTGCCCCCACAGGACTCAGTCCTGTGCAGGAGACAGGCATGAGCAGCAACTCACACGCAACGTGACTAGGACCCTGTTGCAGGAGCGAAGGACGCTATGGGGGGAGGGACAAGAAGCCACAGTTCAGCTAAGGCCTGAGGCTGAAGAGAAGTTAGCCAGGGGAGGGGAGGGCCCTACTGGCAGAGGACAGACATGAGCTGCGCGGTGGGCTAAGGAACACTAAAAAGGCCAGGATGGCTGCTTCAGAACACGTGAAAGCCTCAGCGAGGGCAGTTAGAGAAGTGCAGTGGCTCAGCAGAGGGAACACAGAGAAGCCACGGAAGGGTTTCAAGCAGAGAGGGAACCAATTCGCATGTCATGAAGGCAGCCCCAGCTAAAACACGGAGAACTGCCTAAAGGGAGCAGGAGGTGGCAGAGCAGGACACGGAGGCCCCTGTCATGGAAGGGGGCAGTCCTAGAAATCCCAGAACAGAACAGCAGTGGCATGGACTGCAATGGGGGCAGTGGACACAGTGGTGGTCTATCTGTGGGGCAGGAGGCAGAGTAGGGCATCACACCCAGACCTCCCACTGGCTCAGCATCCCCTTCAACCCCAAGACGCCTCGAGCCGTGGTCTCCCTTCTGCTAAAGAGGACGCAAGTGTCCCCTTCCCAGTGCCTCTGGAAAGAGAACCAGAAAGATGTGGTTGGAGTGTCTCAAGGAGGTAAAATCCACCAAAAACAGGAAGCATCGGTGGCCAGTCTCTCCCTTGCTGCAAACGCCAGCAGCCCCCACTGGCTCCCTGGTCTGCAAGGGCCAAGGGTGGTGGTGGGCCTTCCAGGATCTGGAAGTACTGCTCACCACTGCTCACCACATCCACCCACTGCCACTCCCTCTGGCGACAGCCGCAGAGCACATGCCCCCAAAACCTTCTGATACCTGGCAGCTCCTGCCTCTCTGCCCCTCAAGCTATTCCCAGCGAGGCAACATCTAAAGGCTTGGGAGAAGTCCTAGCAATGCAGTCCTCCCAGGAGCTGATGCCTCTCTGAATTCACTGCTTCCTGCCTGAGCTCCCTGGGAGGAGTTCGCGTTTTGTGCCATCTAGCACTCCATCTCCTAAGGGCCTTCTTCCCAAGCTTCAGCAGCTGCTGGCAGGGATGAGCCCCCAGGAAGCTGGAGTGGGGAGCGGACAGCTCCACACATTCTCTGCCGGCACCGCACTCACCACAGCTCCCTGTCGCTGCTCCTATATGAATCTCCAGTTCAGATCTCTCATTAAAAGGTCCCTCGCATCCTCAAAAAGCTTCCCCTCTCAGAGTTGCCACAGAACATGGGCAGAGCCACACAATCAACTGTGCATGGACATTTATAGCTCTGCGGTTCCCTGCATGAAGGAGCTTCCTCTGCCAGCCTGGAAGTTCGGGGTGGGCAGAAACCACATCACCTGCTTCTCAGAATTCCCCACTTGGCAAATGCCTGCTCATTACCAGACTGCAGCTCTGGCATCTTCCTGCTCCAAACTTATGGTGCCTGCTGGCAGGACCTCCTGAGGGGCTGCCTCCTCTGCCATTCAACACACATGTACCAAGCACGGGTGCACGAGAAGTCTTCTTTCTGCTAGGAGCAGCTGTATCCAGTTCTTTGGAGAAAAGTTATTCAGAGTTCATCAGGAAAACCTGACACTGCCGAGGTCTTAAGGGTTCTCACAGGGGAAGTCACTCCGTCTATTAGCGGTAAGTGTTCGAGTAAGGGTACGTGAAAGAGGTGCTGCTGATGGGAGCATAAACGGGGTGGGGGCGTCAACGTGGACAGTCAATCACCGTTTCATAAACACATCCCCTCTACTATTCCACCCATCCATTCTGCTTCATACGTGCACAGGAATAAGGGGCATTCACTGCAGCCACGTCTGCTGGGGAAAAACTAGAAAAAATCTAAAAGTCCACCAACCAGGGTCAAACTCAATCAGCTATAGTTCGGCCATCCCGTGGGATGCTATGCAGCTATGAAAAAGAATAAGAGTTCTCTGTGCTGACACGAAAGGAAAACCAAAACACATTATTATGTGAGAGTCACAAAATGTACACACAGCAGTTCACCTATTACACAAGCACGATAACTCTTCTTTCTCGGGAGAGAAGAGCGGGAAAGGGACGAAGGGAGGGAACGTTCCTTTTTCACTCACATGTTTATGTGTATACATACACTCACACACACACACACACTCCTCTGAGATGTTTGAATTTTTACTAATGTAACAGAGTAAAAGAAAACAAAAGCACAAAGTGACAGTGCTGGTACCATGCCAGGCACAAGTTCCTCTCAAACTCCAAGAAGAGTCGCTAAGGGAGGGGACACACATTTTTTCTCTCAGCCTCCAGGATGACAAGAAAGCGTGGTGGGCACAGTGCACTCACACAAAGTCCCAGAGGCCGAGATTCAGTCCAAGCTCTGTTATGACTGCTTGGTTGACTATGGGGAGACCACTATGCTTGCCTGAACCAGTTTTCTCATCTGTACTGGGGAGCAGAGAGGTATAGAACATGGGCTTAAAAAGTCCACAGATGGCCAGGCACAGTGGCTCACGCCTGTAATCCCAGCGCTTTGGGAGGCTGTGGCAGGTGGATCACTTGAGGCCAGGAGTTCGAAACCAGCCTGACCAACATGGCAAAACCCTGTCTCTACTAAAAATACAAAAATCAGCCAGGCATGGTGGTACATGCCTGTAATCCCAGCTACTCCGGAGGCTGAAGCAAGAGAATCACTTGAACCTTGGAGGCAGTGGTTGCAATAAGCTGAAATCATGCCACTGCACTCCAGCCTGGGCGACAGAGCGAGACCCTGACTCAAAAAAAAAAAGGGTCCACAGACCAGCCCTTCCGCTCAACTGCTGAGATCCTAGATAAATCACTTACCCTCTCAAAACCTCCATTTCCTCTTGTGATTATTATTTTTTTAAAGGCGAGGGGGAATATCATTTACTCTCCCAGAATGCTGCAAGAATTCAACGACAGCTCGTCTGACAGCTTGCAGCTGGTATCGTTACTGCTGAGTGAGGTAATAACACTGGCTCTGCCTACATCATGGGGCACTGAGAAGATCTAACAAGATGTATGCTGGGAAAGAGCTCGGAAGTAGAGAGGGGGACAGAAGTGAGAGCGGTTACATAAGGATTCTGCTCCCACCCCAGCCTCAAGCCTCAGCCATGGCAAATGAGGGCAGGGGGAGTTACTGGAGGGTCTTTACTCATCCTATCGACAAAAATGCTTTTTTTTTTGGAGACAGGATCTCAGTCTTTCACCCAGGCTGGAGTGCAGTGGTGCAGTCATGACTCACTACAGCCTCAACCTCTGGGGTTCAAGCGATCCTCCCACCTCAGCCTCCTGAGTAGCTGGGACTATAGGCACACGTCACCACGCCTGGCTAATTTTTGTATTTTTTCGTAGAGATGGGGTCTTGCTATGTTGGCCAGGCTGGCCTCAAACTCCTGGGCTCAAGGGATGCTCCTACCTCAGCCTCGCCAAGTGCTGGGATTATAGGCATGAGCCACCACACCCAGTCCCTATGGTCAAAATTCTCCTCAGTTATTTGGGTACCAACTTCCACTAGACAGAAAATGGCAATTCAGAAGGGGAAAGGTTGGCTGTTACAAGCAAGGAATGACAATTTCTGCTAATAACACCTCAGTCCAAGAATCCTCAGACTTCCAGCGGGCTATTCCTGATCCCTTCAAATCCTCACAACTCCACCGTCCTCCAGACAGTCACTGCCAACGGACCCGACGCCCCGCAAGGTCACAAACCCCAGCCCAACTCCTCAGGCTCTTCCATGTATCCGTCTTTCATGTATCATGCCTGTCTCAAGCTACCCCACAAACCACGGGGTCTTTTCCCAGGACTTCCACAAACATCTCCATCCCCAAACACCCCACCCCGCCCTTCCTCATTCCCTCTGAGATGCCTCTTCTTGTTACCTTCCGGCTCTGCAAAATTCTCCCCATTAAAGCATCATCCCAGGGTAGCCCCCTAACTTGTCCTCATTGGCGCCATCCCAGGACTCCTCACCTCCATACTGGACATGCCTGACCCCCCTACACTCCAATTCAGGGCTCTCTACCTACATCCTACACACACGTCCCATCTCAGTGCCATGGCACCCACTCCTGGACACCCCCAAAGTGGGACTTCCCCTCTCAAGCTCTCCCACCCAAGGCTCCTAGGGCATATCCCTGTGCTGTCCACACTTCCACTCCAAGGATCCTTTCGCTGCACTCTGCAGCCACTCATACCCGGGATCCCCAGTTTCCTCCTCAGAGGGGAGGGCACACACCTTCATCCCGGACCCCTTGAAACCCTCCTCCCATTCCTAGGGTCCTCAACAGCCATCCTTCCACGCCCACTGTCCAGTCGTTCGAAACACAGCCATCCCAGGCTCCCGGACTTCCTCTCCCTAACTTCTCCCGGTTCCCCGTCAGGATCCGCTCTCATTCCCATCGGGTCCCAAGTACCCCCCCGGACACTCCCACCTCCAACCTGCACCTGGCTGGGGCCGGGGTCGGGTCAGGAGTCCCTCGGCACCCGGCGAGCTTCTGCTCACCCTCGCAGGAAACCACTCAGGTCTTTCCCAGACCCCTCCGGCTTCTCTCCACACCCTTTCCCCAGTTCTCTTAGGCTCCCCTCCATGCCCCGAGTCGCCTCTCTCAGGAATCCCGCTGCCGGCGCGCACAGTCCCAGTCCCAGTCGCACTTCCAGCCGGTTCTGGTCCCTCCGCCCCTTTCTCTCGGCCAGTCCCGGTGATCCCTCCCACCTCCTTGTCCCTCCACTTCCACCTCGGGCCGTCCCGGTCCCCTCCCACTCGGGGTGCCCTCAGGACACCCCTCGGACGGCCCCTCACTCGCCCTCCGGGACCGTCCCGGTCCCCTCCCGCCCCCCCAGCCGTCCCGGCGGCCATTGCTCCAAGATGGCGGCGGCAGCAGCGGCGGGTGAGGCCGGGCCGGGCCGGGTGGGGGGTCGGGGGTCCCGGGGCGGCGCTCACCTGTAACTCTGCGCGCTCGGCCTCCCAGCGGGCTTTCTCAGCTTCAAAGCGCGCCCACTCGTGCTGGATAAAGTGCAGGATCCCCGGCAGGCTCAGGGGCTCCGGGCCCGCCGTGGGCCCGGGGCTGCCTCCGCCGCCGCCTCCCTTACCTGCCGGACCCGGCCCAGGGGCAGGGGCAGAGACCGGGGCCGCCCCAGTGGGGCCAGGGCCCGCGCCTGAGCCGAGCGGACGGCAGGAGGAGGCGGCGGCGGCGACCGCGGCGGCCGCTCGCTCCTCCATCATGGAGGCCCCGGGGCCGGCCCGCGCGCCCGCTGTGCCTCGCGCGCCTGCGCGGCCGCGCCAACCCCCTCCCCCCCCCGCAACCCCGCGCGCGCGCCCGGAGGGGGACGGTGGGAAGGGGGGACGGCGGCGAGCGCAAGGCAGGGGGCGAGCCTCGCCCACCCGGGTCGACCCCGAAGGCGAGCGTGCCCGCGCAGGGGGCAGCGGGAGGGAGATCGCGCCCCGAGGAGGGCGAGGGAGACCCAGGCCCCGCGCGACGGTTGCCCTCGCTGGAGTGAGACTGAGGAAGGGGCGGCTTTCTGACCCCCTCCTTCCACTTCGCCCCGGAGAAAGAGCCTTACCCCTTCCCCACCCAAACACCACTCTCCTGGACAATTACTTTTACTGTGAGAGAAAGGGCAACCAGCAGTGGCCCCATCCTCTCTGATTCCTGGCCAGGTCGATTGTCATGGTAACCCTTCCCCAGCGGTGGGGGTGAGTTGGTGGGGGGCAGTCTTCCCCTCCCCTACATCTTTGTGGTTATGGAACCCCAAAACTCTTCGGACTCTGTACCAGGAGAAGGTTGCTAAGGTAACCTAAGTCCCTGGTGGTCCTTCTGCTCCTACCCTCATCGACTACTGTGGCAACCACCCTCCCATCTAGCACTCAGGTAGAAAGGACCCCAGCCCAAGGACACTGATCTCTAAGAGAAGCACCTCTTCCCTAGCCTCCCCCCACAGCCACCTACTTGGCATTACCATGGTAACCATCTTCCCTATCCCATGGTGAGAGCCCATTCACCAAACCAACCTGGTGTTTTTATTTAGAGGAGGAGATGCTCAGCTGAGGGGCAGTTGCTATGGTTACAAGGCCTGGACCATCCTCCCGGAGGTGAGAAACGGGCAAGGTCAAGGCCTGGTTACTATGGTAATAAGGCAGTCCCCTTCCAGTGACCCTAGGAACCAAGCCCAACCAAGTAGGGAATGTTTTAAGATTGTCTCTCAGCGGCGCAGTGTGTCTAGGGAGGGGGTTGTCATGGTAACAGCTTCTGTGGCTTCTAGCCCTACCTTTTCTGGACACATTCATGCTACAGGGATGCTTATAGGTTGCTGTAATAACTGACATCCCTCCTATTCACCCCACCCCACTCCGGAGACACTCCATGTGGTGCCCGAGATTGTGGGACTTCAAGAGAACGGATTCCCTGACCTTTCTCTTACCACTTTTGTAGATAAGATGCAATTGTGCTCTATTGTGCGGAAATGGCTGATTTGGGATTTTCTGGTTCCCCTCCTCTCAGGAGTGCAGCTCAGCTGGGCTGGAACTGCCCTCCTGGAACTCCCCCAGCCTGCAACCTAGGAGGTAAGCCGTCCCTAGTGTCGCCCGCACTCTCATGGAAACTGCCCTCCCCTCATTCCCTAAGGCTTTCCCACGTGTCTCGTTCTTTTCTACCCATCACATCCCAATTCTGCAGATGCAGGGACTGAGGCTAAGGGCAGGTCAGAGCTCAGGCTCAGTGAACCCAAGGCCTGAAGAGAATTTGGATTCATTTACTTTGTTCTGTGGGGACTGGAGAGACAAGCGCTCAGCCCCACTGTCCTCTTCGTCTCTGACCACCGTTTCTGTTTGTTTGTTTGTTTGTTTTTTCAGACAGAGTTTCGCTCTTGTTGCCCAGGCTAATGGCGGGATCTCAGCTCACTGCAAACTCCGCCTCCCATGTTAAAGCGATTCTCCTGCCCCAGCCTCCCGAGTAGCTGGGACTACAGGTGCACGCCACCATGCCCGGCTAATTTTTAAATTTTTTTGTAAAGATGGGGTCTTACCAGTCCATGCTGGTCTCAAACTCCCAGGCTCAAGCAATCTCCCCCGGCTTTGGCCTCCCAAAGTGCTGGGATCACAGACATGAGCCACCGCACCGCCTGGTTTCCATTTTTAAACGTGATCATAACATAAGGATTAAGCAAGTGAATACGCATAGAGTGCTTAGAACAGGGCTTGGCATGTGGTGAGCTGCTAGAATTGTTATTATTATCCTCCTGGTTCAGAAAAATGTAGAACATTCTGACCTTTAAAATTGCATCGACTTTGCCCCAACAAAGGGCTTTGTAGCCCTTAAAGGTGGTGAAGTCTGGATGACCTTGTCAGGGTACTCGATGATTCCTTGCCTGGTGATTCCTTTCCCCACCTCAGTTCTCTCAGACCCTCACCAGCAGGCGGCACCTCCTCATCTGGCCATCAAACCCACTGGGGTCTGGTCTTCGAGAGCCTAGGGCTATGGTGGGCCTGAGGGTCGCCAGGACCTGGCCGCTGTCCTCTGCCTTGCTGGGTACCTCCTGGCCAGCCCAGAGTCAGTCAGACAGTGTGGCGAGAGCCAGGGCCTCGAAAGCAGAGACCTAGGTTCTGGTCCCTGCATCCTTCCCATCTCTCTGGGCCAGAGGTTCCTATCTTTCTTTCCTGAGACAGGGTCTCGCTCTGTCACCCAGGCTGGAGTGCAGTGGCTGGATCACAGCTCACTGCAGCCTCAAACTCCTGGGCTCAAGGGACCCTCTCACCTCAGCTTCCCTCCTAAGTAGCTGAGACCACAGGTAGATACCACCACGCCTGGCTAATTTTTGTTTTTTTGTAGAGACAGGGTTTCACTATTTTGCCCAGGCTAGTCTTGAACTCCTGAGCTCAAGCGATCCTCCTGCCTCAGCTTCCCATAGTGCTAGGATTACAGAAGTGAGCCACCACACCTAGTCCAGATTCCCTATCTCTTTTTTTTTCAGACAGAGTCTTGCTCCATAGCCCAGGCTGGAGTATAGTGGCTTGATCTCGGCTCATTGCAACCTCTGCCTCCCAGGTCCTGGTTTAAGCAATTCTCCTGCCTCAGCCTCCTGAGTAGCTGGGATAACAGGCACACGCCACCATGCCCAGCTAATTTTTGTATTTTTAGTAGAGAAAGGGTTTCACCATGTTGGCTAGGCTGATCTTGAACTCATGACCTCGTGATCTGTCTGCCTCAGTCTCCCAAAGTATTGGGATTACAGGCGTGAGCCACCATGCCCGGCCTAAACTCTAAGATTTTAAGATTTTTGAGGGCTTAAGATTCTGTGGTTGCAAAGGTTCCTGCCCTGCACTAATGAACTCCACAAGGGCAGGGATGCCTTCTGTCTCTGAGCGTCTGTCGCTCTTATCTCCAGTGCCTAGAACAGAGCCTGGCATGTTGCAGGAGTTCAGCAAATCAAAGCATCAATCTAAGGTCCAGAAAGCAATTCCAAGATTCTGAAGGTTAGAAAGGACTGGGCATGGTAACTCACGCCTGTAATCCTGACACTTTGGGAGGCCAAGACGGGAGGATCAATTGAGGTCAGGAGTTTGAGGCCAGTCTGGGCAGCATAGTGGGAGCCAGTCTCCACAAAAATGTGTTTAAAACATTAGCCAGGCACAGTGGTGTACACCTGTAGTCCCAGCTACTCGGGAAGCTGAGGCAGGAGGATGGGTTGAACCCAGGAATTCAAGGCTACAGTGAGCCGTGATTGCACCACTCCACTCAAGCTTGGACAGCAGAGCAAGACCCTGTCCCTTTTTAAAAAAAAAAAAAAAGGTTTTTAACTTAAAAAATCAAGATTATGGCCGGGCGCAGTGGCTCAAGCCTGTAATCCCAGCACTTTGGGAGGCCGAGGCGGGTGGATCACGAGGTCAAGAGATTGAGACCATCCTGGTCAACATGGTGAAACCCCGTCTCTACTAAAAATACAAAAAATTAGCTGGGCATGGTGGCACGTGCCTGTAATCCCAGCTACT
>NW_022437070.1:1310780-1343063 GCF_009761245.1 Sapajus apella | reverse complement strand
TAAAAAAAAAAAAAAAAAAAATCAAGATTAGTGGCTGGGTGCAGTGGCTCGTGCCTGTAATCCCAGCACTTTGGGAGGCCAAGACGGTCGGCTCACTTGAGGTCAGGAGTTTGAGACCAGCCTGGCCAACATGATGAAACCCCATCTCTACTAAAAATATAATAATCAGCTGGGCATGATGGCACGGGCCTGTAGTCTCACCAACTCAGGAGGCTAAGGCAGGAGAATCGCTGGAACCTGGGAGGCAGAGGTTGCAATGAGATGAGATCATGCCACTGTACTCCAGCCTGGGGGACAGAGGGAGACTCCATCTCAAAAAAAGAAAAAAAGAAATAAGAGCAGTTTGCGAAAATGTTCAGGGTGACGTAAACATACAGGTTGGGGGAAGCATGGCAAGAGATGATGGTGGAATGGCGGACAGATAAGGGGAATGTCAGAAGAAGCTTCCACTTTCTCCTCTGGGACTGGGGAGCCATGGCAAGTTCAGAGCAGGGGAGGGAGAGGCCCAACTTGTGCTTTAGGAAGACTCCTGGCTGTCACGAGGAGTGGAGCTGGCAGGAGATCCGGGGGAGGTTGGATGGAATGTGGGTGGCCCTGATTGAGGATGGAGCTATGGAAATGGGGAGGGGACAGAGGATTTAGGACATAGGAAGGTTAGCTGGACGTCCCCTCTCTCCGGGAAGGGCAGAAACCTGCAAAAAGCCTTCATGGAGAAACATTATTTGAGCATCTGCTTGGATCCCAGAGCTACACCATCTATGCTGGAGACCCGCCAGCCACATTTTCAAAGTCTTGATGGGGACAAGGAGACAGCGCCATCTAGGTCTTGCTTGAGGGTGTGGCCGATGAATGTGGAGTGGAGTGTCCTGGTTGGCAGCCTCTTTTAATGCAAGCCAACCCACTTTTTTGTTGTTGTTGGGTTTTTTGAGACGGTCTTACTCTCATCCAGGTTGAGTACAGTGGCATGATCCTGGCTCAAGCCATCCCCCCACCTCAGCATCCTGAGTGGCCGGGACCACAGGTGAGCAGCACCACATCCAGCTAACTTTTTATTTTTTGTAGAGATGAGGTCTCCCTGTGTTACTGAGGTCGATCTTGAACTCCTGGACTCAAGTGATCCTCCTGCCTTGGCCTCTCAAATTGCTGGGATCACAGGTGTGAGTCACTATACCTGTCCTCACCTCCCCACTTTTGTTTTTCTTTTTTTTTTCCCGAGATGGAGCCTCGCTCTGTCACCCAGGCGAGAGTGCAATGGTGCCATCTTGGCTCACTGCAACCTCCACCTCCCAGGTTCAAGTGATCCTCCTCCCTTGGCCTCCCAAATTGCTGGGATCACAGGTGTGAGTCACCCGGCCCACCCCACTTTCATTTTGTTTCTCATTTATTTATTTAGATGGAGCCTTGCTCTGTCACCCAGGCTGGAGTGCAATCTTGGCTCACGACAACCTCCACCTCCTGGATTCAAGTGATTCTCCTGCCTCAGCCTCCTGAGTAGCTGGGATTATAGGCGTCCGCCCTCACACCTGGCTAATTTCTGTATTTTTAGTAGTGAAGGAATTTCACCATATTGGCCAGGCTGGTCTCAAACTCCTGACCTCAGGTGATCCACCCGCCTTGTCCTCCCAAAGTGCTGACGTCACAGGCATGAGCCACCGTGCCCGGCATGATTTTTTTTTCCAGCACCCTGCTTTTAAAAAAAATTTTTTTTAATTCTAATAAAATATATATAACATTAAATGTACCATCTTAAAAAATCTTAACCATTTTTCAGCACACGGTTCAGTAGTATTAGGTGCACTCACACTGATGTGCCAACAAACCTCTGGGACCTTTTTATCTTCCCAAACTGAAACTCTGTACCCATCAAACAACCCCCAACTGCCCCCTGGTCCTGCCATTCTACTTGTTTCTGTTAGTTTGACCCACTCTTTAAAAAAAAAAAAAAAAAATTCTTAGTGGCCAGTATTTTAAAATTGGGATAATTCTAATTTTTAAAAAATAAAATCATTTCTGGCTTTTCATGCAAAGCCAGAGCTGTCAGGCTGAGCATCAGGGAGATGAAGGGATGGCACAGGATTCGGGGAAGTGACGAGGTGGCAGGGAAGGGGCTTGAGGGCTGTGGCATCAGCCTCATTCTGGAGCCAGGGCCAGGGTGTTTGGGGGCAGGGTGGAGGAGATGGGGTGGCTTCCTGGAGGAGGGAATGGTAGAGAGGGAGATGAGAGTGGGAATGGGGCGAGGGTGTTTATAACTGAGCCTGAATCTGAATGAGCTGACAGAGAATAGGCGGAGGGTGGAACTGAATGAAGAAGGGAAAGTGATTCACTTTAAAAAACAAAAACAAAAAAACTTATCCAGCACCTACTGTGTATCTGGCTCTGTTTTGGTTTTGGGGACCCAGCCAGGCTCAGGTCCCGCCCTCCTGGGTCTTGAAAGCTAGTAGAGACACACGCTTTTCCCCAGCACTGATGGCTTAAGAGTGGTCAGGCTGCGGTGGGGGAACCCAGGGGGCCAAGGGCGCCCAGAGACGGTGCATGACCCAGCCTGGGAGGTCAGGAAGTGCTTCCTGGAGGAGGGGAAGTCAAACCTGAAGCCAAATAAGGAAAAGAAGGTGAATTGAGAAAGCTGGGGAAAGGGGCAAGGCTGAGGGTGGCAGAATAAGGCGGTTCTGACAATCAGCTGCAGCCTTCCCTTTCTTCCCCCTCCCCAGGATGCCCCGGAGGCCCAGCTAGCCCCAGCCTTCGGCCCCATGCGGCTCACCCGCTGCCAGGCTGCCCTGGCAGCCGCCATCACCCTCAACCTTCTGGTCCTCTTCTATGTCTCATGGCTGCAGCACCAGCCTAGGAACTCCAGGGCCCGGGGCCCCCGCCGTGCCTCTGCTGCCGGCCCCCGCGTCACCGTCCTGGTGAGGGAGTTCGAGGCATTTGACAACGCAGTGCCTGAGCTGGTGGACTCCTTCCTGCAGCAAGACCCGGCCCAGGCCGTGGTGGTGGCAGCCGACACACTCCCCTACCCGCCCCTGGCCTTGCCCCGCATCCCCAACGTTCGTCTAGCACTACTCCAGCCCGCCCTGGACCGGCCAGCCTCGGCCTCGCGCCCGGAAACCTACGTGACCACCGAGTTTGTGGCCCTGGTACCTGATGGGACGCGGGCTGAGGCACCGGGCCAGTTGGAGCGCATGGTGGAGGCGCTCCGCGCAGGAAACGCACGCCTAGTGGCCGCCCCCGTCGCTACGGCCAACCCTGCCCGGTGCCTGGCCCTGAACGTCAGCCTGCGAGAGTGGACCGCCCGCTATGGCGCAGCCCCCGCTCCCCGCTGCGACGCCCTGGAAGGAGACGCAGTGGTGCTCCTGCGTGCCCGCGACCTTTTCAACCTCTCGGCGCCCCTGGCCCGGCCGGTGGGCACCAGCCTCTTCCTGCAGACCTCCCTTCGCGGCTGGGCGGTGCAGCTGCTGGACTTGACCTTCGCCGCAGCCCACCAGCCCCCGCTGGCCACGGCCCACGCGCGCTGGAAGGCGGAGCGCGAGGGGCGCACTCGGCGGGCGGCGCTGCTCCGCGCACTGGGCATCCGCCTGGTGAGCTGGGAGGGCGGGCGGCTAGAGTGGTTTGGCTGCAACAAGGAGACCACGCGCTGCTTTGGAACCGTTGTAGGTGATACGCCCGCCTACCTCTACGAGGACCGCTGGACGCCGCCCTGCTGCCTGCGCGCGCTGCGCGAGACCGCCCGCTACGTGGTGGGCGTGCTGGAGGCCGCGGGCGTACGCTACTGGTTGGAGGGCGGCTCACTATTAGGAGCTGCCCGCCACGGGGACATCATCCCGTGGGACTACGACGTGGACCTGGGCATCTACCTGGAGGATGTGGGCAACTGCGAGCAGCTGCGGGGAGCCGAGGCCGGCTCGGTGGTGGATGAGCGCGGCTTCGTATGGGAGAAGGCGGTTGAGGGCGACTTTTTCCGCGTGCAGTACAGCGAAAGCAACCACCTGCATGTGGACCTGTGGCCCTTCTACCCCCGCAACGGCGTCATGACCAAGGACACGTGGCTGGACCACCGGCAGGATGTGGAGTTCCCCGAGCACTTCCTGCAGCCGCTGGTGCCCCTGCCCTTTGCCGGCTTTGTGGCGCAGGCGCCGAACAACTACCGCCGCTTCCTGGAGCTCAAGTTCGGGCCCGGGGTCATCGAGAACCCCCAGTACCCCAACCCGGCACTACTGAGTCTGACGGGAAGTGGCTGAAGCCCTGACACCCTCGCCTTTGTTTTTCCGGGGTCTGTTCGGATGTGGAGAAGCTTTGGGTGAAGGGTGAGGGGTGGAGGGGTGTGTGGCCGACAGGGGGAGGGGAAACTGACCAAGGAAGAAATTCGAAGGAGAGCTTGAGAGAAGGCTGACATTGGCAGGAGGAGAGCACCAGGACGAGAATGGGAAGCGACCTCTAGATATTCTCAAATGGTGATGCCCACTGGGAGCCGTGGATATGCATGGGGACATGCTGGGTCGGTCCAGTCATTGAGGGAGCCAAGGATGCCGCGCCGTCCTGCAAGGCCGAGGACGGCCCCAGACCCGAAAAGTGTCCTGCCCAGGATTCCGAGAGCCCTGCGCTCTGCGGCAGGGGAGGGGTTTTGGAAACAGAGAGAAAGACTGCAGGCTCCGGAGCCAGAGTGGCAAGATTCAAATCCTGGCTCTATAGCGCTTATAAGTCAGGTGGGCCTCGGGGAGCGTCGCGGGTTCTCTATGCCTCAGTTGCCTCCAGGATGTGGGACCCTTGGCTGCAGGGGTTGCTTCCGCCACCAGAGGGCGCGCCGGTCCCGCTCCTGGTGGCTCACTGTGGCTCCCGGGTCGGCAGTACGCCCGGGGCCTCGGTTCCATAGCCATCCACTCTCTTGAGCCTTTGGACTTCTCTCCAAGTCCCTGTGGGAGGCGGGACAGCAGTGACCGAGACCTCCTTCCCTCCTGGAAGAGCCGTGACCTTCATGCTGCTCTTAACGCCGTCTTGCAGAGGAGGAAATGCTCGGAGTTCCAAGGTGCGGCTATGGTCGAGAACCTGGTGCTCGGCCTGGAGCGGGGGCTCACGCCTGTAATCCCAGCACTTTGGGAAACCGAGGTAGGAGGATAGCTTGAGCCCAGGAGTTCGAGACCAGCTTGGGCAACGTGGCCAGACCCTGTCTCTATTTTTAAAACAGAAAAAGAACAGAGCTCTGGATCTCAGCTCCACTCATGATGATTACCTCATTATTTCAGCTGTCTGCATCTACTTCCCCACTTGCGCGGCAGGGTAGACAATAACCATAGCTCACATTCACCGAGCACCTACTGGGTACCAGGCACCCTCCTCAGTGTTTCACCTGGGTCAACTCATGCATCCCTCCGAAGTCACAGCTGCTATTTTCATTATACAGATGAGAAAGCTGAGGCCGGAATGGTGAATCACTTGCTCAGGGTCAGGCAGCTTAGGAAGGGGCAGATCAGGGGCTTGAACCCAGGTGGTCAGGCTCTGGAGCCCACAATTGTCTTACCCACTATGCCCCTCTCTAGTCATGGGCACCAAGAGGGGCTCGGAGACCCGCTTAGCAGGTGAAAGCAATGGCAGTCTTCCTTTTTTGATTATGCACCTAAGAGTAAACGATATTTGGGCATGTATTCCCAATATGTGTGTATTTATTTATAAACACGTACAGATACTACTATCTGTATGTTAGTAATAAAGCTGAAATTATTCCATTTTAAAATTATGAATATGAATAAAGGTTTTTGTTTCTTGTCTCATCCCAATGACTTGTTTTGCACTCCGAGGAGTGAGCACCCGGCACCAGGACCAAAGGTTAAAAAAAAAAAAAAAAAGCTGGCCGGGGACGGTGGCTCACACCTGTGATCCCAGCACTTTGGGAGGCTGAGGCAGGAGGATCGCTTGAGTTCAGGAGTTTGAGACCAGCCTGGGCAATAGAGAAAGACCTCTTCTTAATTGAAAGGTGGGCCTGGGGGAGCGTCGCCGTTTCTCTGTGCCTCCAAGAAATGAAAGATATTCACAGGAAGGGGATCCGGAGTCTGGCTGGGTTTGAATCCTAGTTGGCCACTTGCTTTCTTTGTAATCTCAGGCAAGTCGCTGCCTCTCTGAACCTGTAAACTGAGGAGACTGGTAATATTGCACAATTGTGCATTCCTTGGAGGAGGAGCAGGCTTCAGAGACCAGCAAGAGAAGATTAATGTTTGACCCAGTCCCCTGAGGCTCAGACATCCAGAACCTGACTTCTTGTAACCCAGCCCCCTGCTTCTAACCACTGAACCTACAAATGGTTCACAAAGAGACTTGGCGGGTCACCAGGGAGGATTCTGGAATGTGTGGGGATGATTTGCGTTATCGTCGTGGCCGGCAGGTGCTCTTGGCTCCTGGCAGGTGTGGTCCAGGGAGGCAGATGTCTTGTCATCTGCGGGAATCGCCACACAGCACGGCCATCCCTTGTTTCCTGCAGTTTCCAGATGTCTCATTGGACATTCAGGAAGGAAGGGTCATAGTCAAAATATTTTGCCACTGGTAATATTTTACCACTGTAATATAAATTAATATATGTCAATATATGCATCGAATATTTCAAATATTTATTTTAGGCCAGGTATAGTGTAATCCCAGCACCTTGGGAGGCCAAGGCAGGGGGATGGCTTGAAGCCAGGAGTTCGAGACCAGCCTGGACAACATAGAGAGACCTCATCTCTACAAAACATTGCAAAAATCGAGCAGGGCATGGTGGCTCACACCATTAATCCCAACACTTTGGGAGGCTGAGGCAAGGGTATTTCTTGAGTCCAGGAGTTCAAGACCAGCCTGGGGCCAGACGGGGTGGCTCACACCTGTAATCCCACCACTTTGGGAGGTTTAGGCAGGCAGATCACTTGAGGCCAGGAGTTCGAGACCAGCCTGGCCAACTTGGTGAAACCACGTCTCTACTAAAAATACAATTGCCAGGCACAGTGGTTCACACCTGTAATCCCAGCACTTCAGGAGGCCAAGGCAGGCGGATCACCAGGTCAGGAGTTTGAGACCAGCCTGGCCAACAAGGTGAAACCCCGTCTCTACTAAAAACACAAAAATTAGCTGGGCGTGGTGGTGCGTGCCTGTAATCCTAGCTACTGGGGAGGCTGAGGCAGGAGTATGGCTTGAACCCAGGAGGTGGAGGTTGCAGTGGGCCGAGATCGTGCCACTGCACTCCAGCCTGGGTGACACAGCAAGATTCCATCTTTAAAAAAAACATACAACAATTACCTGGGCATTGTGGTACACACCTGCAGTCCCAGCTACTCAGGATGCTGAGGGAGGAGGATCACCTGAGTCCAGCAGGTCAAGGCTATAGTGAGCCAGGATCATGCCACTGCAGTCCAGCCTGGGCAACAGAGTGAGACCCTGTCTCAAAAAACAAAAATCCTTATTGTCACCTAAGTTATGATATGACAGAAAATCTATCACAATTAACTTGAACTAGTTTTTATTCAAATATGTATTGAATTATTAATTACTGCTTTCTCAACTACTCATACTATTATCCAACCGGAAGAGAAGTATTTCAGTATTTTAACAACTAGTATTTCCATACTAGTTCAGACCAACTAAATTTTAGCCTTACTTGGGAGGTAAAAACCCTGGTAATAATTATCCGAGCCCAAAATCTCTCTCTCGTAAATACAAAGTCCTTTTTGTTTTTAAATGGTCTCGGAATCTTCCAGGAAGTACAACTACCATATAAAATGAGGGAAGCTTGTGTTCAGTTTTGTTTAAAACTTGGCCAAAGGTTGTCCACCATATGAAAAAAACTCACACTGCCCATGGCTGTTGGTAATCAGACACCAGTCCATGTGTTTCCAGCGTGTTAGAACTGTCCATATCACAGGCGTAAACATCTGCCTACCTCCTTGGGTTCTGGGGAGGTGGCTCCACACATTTGCATATGGAAATGCATATGGTAAGTTACTATCCTCTTATTGCTCCTCCGTATTACATTTGGGGCAATAAAGGATTGTTTTTGTTGTTGTTTTTGAGACAGGGCCTCACTCTCACCCAGGCTGGAGGGCAGTGGCGCAGTCTCTGCTCACTGCAGCCTCCACTTCCCAAGCTGATGATTCTCCCACCTCAGCCTCCCTTGCAGCTGGGACTACAGGTATGTGCTACCACACCCAGCTAATCTGTTACATATATATATGTACAAGTAATTAGTGGTTACCTGGGACAGGGACACTGATGAGACAGACTGCAAAGAGGGACAGACGCAAAGAGGCACAAGGAAATTTGGGGATGATGAGAATATCATGTACCTTGATTACGGGAGTGGTTTTTCGCAGCATGTGCATCTGTCAAAACTCATTTAACTGTATTTTCTTTCTTTTCCTTTTCTTTTTTTTTTTGAGACAGGGTCTCCCAGTGTTGCCCAGGCTGGTCTCAAACTCCTGAGCTCAAGCGATCCTTCTGCCTCAGCTTCTCAAAGTGCTGAGATCCCAGGCGTGAGCCACTGAGCCTGGCCTAATTGACTTTAATGGGTACAATTTATCATATGAAAAATTTTCTTCTTGAGACAGAGTCTCACTCTGTTGCCCAGGCTGGAGTGCAGTGGTGCAATCTTGGCTCACTGCAACCTCCACCTCCTGGATTCAAATGATTCTCATGTCTCAGCCACCTGAGTAGCTGGGATTACAGGTGTGCACCACCATACCTGGCTAATTTTTGTATTGATAGTGGAGACAGAGTTGCACCATGTTGGCCAGGCTGGCCTTGAACTCCTGGCCTCAAATGATCTGCTTTGGCCTCCCAAAGTGCTGGGATTACAGGCGTGAGCCACCTCGCGGACTGATTGTATGTAAATTACACCTCAATAGGGTTGGCCTCAGAAAGAGCAGAAGGGAGGCAGAATAATAGGCCTAAGAACATGGACCTGTCTCTAAGAGAGACAAAACTGAGTGGTTGCCCTCTGCCTTTCTGTCCCCATACTGCCACTCTGAGCCTAGAACCCAGGACCAACCCCAATCCCGGGCCAGCCTGGGCTCTTCTTCCCAGGTCAAGTTCCTTTAGAGAGGCATGAGGGGTGGGAGGGGCAGTGGGGAAAGGGAGAGAAGACAGAAGCTGGGAACTGGGACCCAGGGAATGCCCATCAAAGTGTTTTTTCTCCTGCTCTTATGTAACCCGCACCAGCAGCCTTTGGGTGAGGCATAACAGAGCCATTGTCACCAGTGGGTGAGGCCCAAGGTCACATAGTTGCCAGGGAGCAGAATCAGGAATGAACCAGCCTCTTCCACCATTCCACCAGTGTTTATTGAGCATGTGCTATACGCATGCACCAGCCGCTGTGCTAGGCTCTGAGCATACAGCAGTGAACAATTCAAAGATGGTTCCCCCACGGAGTGACCTTCCCAGTGGGGACAGGCAGGACACAATAAACATCATAAACCAGTGAATGCTATAGCCTGTTGGGAGGGGACCGTGGCTATTGAAAAAGGAGAACAGGGCCGGCCGGTGGCTCACACCTGTAATCCCAACACTTTGGGGATGTAGGTGAACTCCCTTCAGCCCAGGAGTTCAAAATCAGCCTGGACAACGTACAGAGACCCTGTCACTACAAAAAACTTAAGGAAAAAAAAATAGCTCGGCATGGTGCCACGGGCCTGTAGTCCCAGCTACTTAGGAGGCTGAGGTGGCAGGATCACTTGAGCCTGGGAGGTCAAAGCTGAAATGAGCCATCATCATGAAACTGCAATCCAGCCTCGACAACAGTGTGAGACCCTGCCTTAAAAAAAAAAAAAAAAAAAATGTAGAACAGGCCTGGTGTGGTGGTTTACCTATAATCCCATTACTTTGGGAGGTGGAGGTGGGAGAATTGCTTGAGCTCAGGGGTTTGAGACCCGCAGGGTCCACATTGGTGGGTTCCAGATCCAAGCTCCAGAATTTGGAGGTGGCAGAGGGGGGCGCCCAGCCCACCATTTTCATCTTTCACACAGGATTTGCATAGATTTCATTTTAATGACAGTCCACTGCTTGCTTGCTTGTTTTAAGACAGAGCCTCACTGTCCCAGCATGGAGTGCAGTGGCAAGACCTCCACTTACTGCAACCTCCGCCTCCTGGGCTCAAGCGATTCTCCCACCTCGGCCTCCTGAGTCGCTGAAACTACAAATGCCCAGCTAATTTTTTTGTAGTTTTAGTAGAGATGGGGTTCCTCTATGTTGGTCAAGCTGGTCTTAAACTACTGACCTGAGATGATCCACCTGCCTGGGCCTCACACAGTGCTGGGATTACAGGCACGAGCTACTGCACCCAGCCACTAATTTTAAAACGTATTTGACACTGAGTGCAGTGGCTCACGCCTGTAATCCCAACACTTCAACACTTTGGCCTGGGAGTTCAAGACCAGCCTGGGCAACATAGTGAGATCCCTTCCCCTCTTTACAAACAAACTTTTCTAATAAAAATAGCTGGGCATGGTCAGGCACAGTGGTGGCTCACACCTGTAATCCCAGCATTTTGGGACATGGAGGTGGATCACCTGAGGTCAGGAGTTCGAGACCAGCCTGGCCAACATGGTAAAACCACGTCTCTATTAAAAATGCAACAGTTGCCAGGTGCAGTGGCTCACATCTGTAGTCCGAACACTCTGGGAGGCCAAGGCCAGTGGATCACCTGAGGTCAGGAGTTCAAGACCAGCCTGGCCTACATGGTGAAACCCCATCTCTACTAAAAAATACCAAAATTAGCTGGGTGTGGTAGTGCATGCCTGTAGTCCCAGCTACTTGGAAATCTGAGGCAGAATGGCTTGAACCTGGGAGGCAGAGCTTACGTTGAGCCAAGATTGTGCCACTGCACTCCAGCCTGGGTGACAGAGCAAGACTTCGACTGAAAAAAAAAAAAAAAAAGTTTGAAGCCAGATGCAGTCACTCACTCCTGTAATCTCAGCACTTTGGAAGGCCAAGGTGGGTGGATCACCTGAGGTCAGGAGTTCGAGACCAGCCTGGCCAACATGAGGAAACCTTGTCTGCACTAAAAATACAAAAAATTACTGGGTGTGGTGTCAGGCGCCTGTAATCCCAGCTACTCAGGAGGCTGAGGCAGGAGAATCGCTTGAACCCATGAGGTAGAGGTTGCAGTGAGCCGAGATCGCACCACTGCACTCCAGCCTGGGCAATAAGAGCAAAACTCTGTCTCAAAAAAAAAAATTCCATTGTCCTTCACAGTGCAATGATCATGGGGTGTTAACTAAGCAAACAAACGAAAAGATACTAAAGATACCATCTATAATTGGACCCAGGTCAGTGGTGCCTCCAGGCAGCTCGCCAAAGTCAACACAGGGGCTGTGGAGAATCGGAAGATATCAACAACGCCTAACATGTTAGAACAGATGAGAAGTAGGGCAGGGCGCAGGGGCACACACCTGTAATCCTAGCACTTTGCAAAGCCGAGGTGGCAGGATCACTTGAGTCCAGAAGTTTGAGACCAGCCTGACTTGGTGAGACCCCATCTCTACAAATAAAAATCAGAGGCCGGGCATGGTGGCCCCCACCTGCAATCCCAGCACTTTGGGAGGCCAAGGCAGGCAAATCACCTGAGGTCGAGAGTTCAAGACCAGCCTGATCAACCGGAGAAACCCCATCTCTCTAAAAATACAAAATTGGCCGGGTGTGGTGGCGCACGCCTGTGATCCCAGCTACTCAGGAGGCTGAGGCGGGAGAATCACTTGAACTCGGGAGGCGGAGGTTGCAGTGAGCTGAGGTCGTGCTATTGCACTCCAGCCTGGGTAACAAGAGCAAAACCTTGTCTCAAAATAATAATAATAATAATAATAATTAGCGGTGGTGGTGGTGTGCACCTGTAGTTCCAGCCAGTCAGGAGGCTGACGCAGAACTGCTTGAGCCCAGGAAGTCAAGGCAGCAGTGAGCCGTGATAGCACCACTGCGCTCCGCTTGAGCAAGAGACCCTGTCTCAGAAGAACAGGTGAGACGCAACAGTGGTATAGTCCTTTCTGTTTGTTTGTTTCTTTTGTTTTTGAGACAGGGTCTAACTCCGTCGCCCAGGCTGGAGTGCAACGGTGCGATTGCGGCTCACCGCAGCCTCCGCCTCCTGGAGCGGTTCTCCTGCCTCCACCTCCTAAGTAGCTGGGATTCCAGGTGCCCCCCACTACACCCAGCTAACTTTTGTATTTTTCATAGAGACGGGGTTTCACCATGTTGGTCAGGCTAGTCTCAAACCCCTGACCTCAGCTGATCCGCCCGCCTCAGCCTCTCAACATGCTGGGTTAAGGGGTGTGGGCCACCGTGCCTGGCCAGCATCGTCCATATTCTGAACTTACACAGGATGTAAAACAGTTGCAGGGCGGGTTTTTATGCAAGTAGCAATTTTGGGGTTTCCAAAAAAAATCACTATTGGGACAATTTGGATGAGAGTCGGGATATGAAGGGATGCCTGCATTCCTACGTAGGTGGTCACAATGGGGAAAAATGTTACCATGAGTTGTACAAATTTTGTTGTTATTTTTGAGACAGAGTCTTGGGAGGAGGTGGAGAGGGAGCATGAAAAGAAATAAAAATATATTTTTAAAAAAAGAGAGACCCGGGCCGGGCGCGGTGGCTCAAGCCTGTAATCCCAGCACTTTGGGAGGCCGAGGCGGGTGGATCACAAGGTCAAGAGATCGAGACCATCCTGGTCAACATGGTGAAACCCCGTCTCTACTAAAACTACAAAAAATTAGCTGGGCATGGTGGCGCGTGCCTGTAGTCCCAGCTACTCAGGAGGCTGAGGCAGGAGAATTGCCTGAACCCAGGAGGCGGAGGTTGCGGTGAGCCGAGATCGCGCCATTGCACTCCAGCCTGGGGGTAACAAGAGCGAAACTCCGTCCCAAAAAAAAAAAAAGAGAGACCCTCCCAAAAAAATATAAAAAATAAAAGAGAGACAGAGTCTTGCTCTGTTACACAGGTTAGAGTGCAGTGTCGCAATCTTGGCTCACTGCAACCTCCACCTCTTGGGTTCAAGCGATTCTCCTGCCTCAGCCTCCTGAGCAGCTGGGATTATAGGCGCTCACCACCACGCCTGGCTAATTTTTGTATTTTTATTAGAGATGGGGTTTTACCATCTTGGCCAAGCTGGTCTCGAACTACTGACCTTGTAATCCGCTCCCCTCGGCCTCCGAAAGTGCTGGGATTACAGGCGTGAGCCACTGTGCCCGGCCTTCATTTCCGAATGTTGCTGAGGCTTGTCTTGAACTCGACTGGCCCCGCACGATCTCAAAGTGCTGGGATGACAGGCATGAGCCCCCACGCCCAGCCCAGGGGTGTTTCTTGATGAGCAGATATTGTCCTTGCAGCGGCTAATGCTTTAAGTCAAATTCTGAAGAACACCTGATTAAATAGTTGACACTCAATTTTATTGATAAAAAATTGTCTTCTGGAGTGACAGCAGTTTTCTGTCCTCACTCTCTCGCCAGAGTCATTGGGAGTGTTTGTTATTGTGGGGGGAATAGGGGATCTGGGGACAGGGTGGTACGTACCATGGAGATGGGAGGTCGCGGAACACACCCCACCGATACACACACACACACACACACACACACACACACACACACACACACACACTACAACCACCAAAATCACCAGCATGGTGTTGGAGCATCCCCCCGGTGGGGGCTAGAATTCCCCATGGTGACCTGTGACCTGCTCTCTTAGACACGGAAGGCCAGGCAGATCGTGGTGAGGAGGCAGGAGGCCATTATTTCTCCATCTTGCTATTACTTAGACTTGAGTTGGGGACAAGTGAGAACTAGGGGTTTGGGGGAGTAACCCTTGTGAACACATGTACTCCAGCAGCCAGGCATCCCAGATCTCCTGTCCTGGAGGGGGCTGGGGCCCCTGGCACCCCAGAGTGTGCAGGCAGGCCCCCAGAGCCTTAGTTCATCCATTTATCCATTCCTCATAATCCAATGTCCAATGAGCGCCCCAGCAGGGCAGGGAAGGTCCCTCCCGGGGTTTACATGACCGATTCCTTCTCAGAGGCGGCTGTGGCATCTCCTGAGGGCCCCCGATAGTGTTTGAGGAGGGGGTTCCCTTCCTCAGTGGGGGCTGGCAGTGGATTCAAGGGCAGCTCACTTTTCACTTGTATCAGCTCAGGCTCTGTGCTTCTCAACTCCGTGTGGTCCACGTAATTTTGGAGGAGTCCTGCCCCCAGAGCATCACCTTCTACATTCAGGACGGTACAGGATCGGTCCCTAGAGGGGTAGAAATGACAGCAGAGTAAGTGGGAGGGGAGGAGGGGAGAAGGGGAGAGGGGGAGAGGGAAGGAAAGGGGCTAAGCCTCCTGCCCTTCTCCCCCTGGAATCTAAAAAGAAAAAATTAAGAGTTGGGAGTCAGCCTGGGCAATATAGTGAGATCCCATCTCTAGATAGATTAAAAAAAAAAAAATGGCTGGGCGTGGCGGCTCATGCCTGTAATCCAAGCACTTTGGAGGCCAAGGCCGGCGGATCACCTGAGGTCAGGAGTTCAAGACCAGCCTGACCAACATAGTGAAACCCCGTCTTAAAAAAAAAAAAAAAAAATTAGCCAGGCATGATAGTGCATGCCTAGAGTCCCAGCTACTCAGGAGGCTGAGGCAGGAGGATCGCTTGAGCCTGGGAGGTGGAGGCTGCAATGATCACAACCATGATGACGTCACTACCCTCCAGCCTGGGCCACAGAGTGAGACCGTCTCAAAACAAAATCAAACTATAATTCACATACCATAAATTAACCTTTTAAAAGTGTCCATCTTGGTATTTTTTAGTATATTCAGACTTGTGCAACCATGGCCAATCATTAATCCCAGATTTATTTTTATTTATTTATTTATTTTTGAGACGGGGTCTCACTGTTGCCCAGGCTGGAGTACAGTAGCACAATCTCGGCTCACTGCAACCTCCGCCTCCTGGGTTCAAGCAATTCTCCTGCCCCAGCCCCCTGAGTAGTGGAGATGGGATTTCACCTATGTTGGTCAGGTTAGTCTCAAACTCCTAACCTCAAATGATCCACCCTCCTAGGCCTCCCAAAATGCAGGAATTACAGGCATTAGCCACTGTGCCTGGCTGCTTTCCAATCTTCATGCTGCTTTTTTTTTTTTTTTTTAGAGATGGGGCCTCGCCTGGTTGCCCAGGCTGGAGTGCAGTGGCAAGATCCCACTACTGATCAGCACGGGAGTTTCCACCTGCTCCATTTCCGACCTGGGCCGGTTCACCCCTCCCCTTAGGCAACCTGGTCCCCTGCTCCCAGGAGGTCACCATATTGATGCTGAACTTAGTGCGGACACCTGTTTGGCATAGCGCATGACAGCCCAGAACTCCTGGACTCAAGCGATTCTCCAGCCTCAGCCTCCCGAGTAGCTGGGACTACAGGCACGCGCCACCGCGCCTGGTCCAATCTTTATACCCTTAGCAGCTTAATCATGACAGCAAATAATTATGTGGCAATCACTAATTACTGGGGGCTGCTCTAAAGGAGGTGTGTCTGTTATCTAATCCTTAGGGAGAGACCCTTCTTCTCCCCGTTTTACAGATGGAGAAGCTGAGACACAGGGAGATTAAGCATTCCCCGAGGTCATAACAGCGAATGGTGGCGCCGGGATGTGAACCTGAGCAGTCCGGCGGAAGAGTCTACTGTATTCACCACACAGACTCCCTACTTTTCTGACATTCCTCTTAGAGCCGCAAAGATGCCATTCCTTGCGCTCAGGAATGCTCAAGGTTCCCATTTCCTCCAGAATTCCTTCCTTCCTTTCCTCCTCTTCTGTCCAGAGGCTCTAAGGACTCACACTCACTCATCCTCTTTCCCAGGGGTACCCCTGGCCCCTGCCGCAGTCCCCAGACCCACACTCACACTAGCCAGTCCACAGCCAGGATCAAGGAGATATGGACGACCGGGAGGTTGACGGCTTCGAGGATGATGGCCAGAGTGAGGACACCTCCAGCGGGGATGCCCGCCGCCCCCACGCTGGACGCTGTGGCTGTGATTCTGAGGGAGAAGGTGGGAGGTTAGGCTGACGCCTCCGTTGCGGGAGAAGATGGGGGTCAGCTGGGGTCCGGGGGTCCCATCTGCTGCCTCCCTGGCACTCACAGGATGGTGATGATCTTTACGAAGTCCAAGGACTGCTGGCTGAGCTGCGCAATGAACACGGCGGCCACGCACTGGAAGAGCGCGGCACCGTCCATGTTGACGGTGGCGCCAATGGGCAGGATGAAGCGGCTGATGTGCTTGGCCACGCCGTTATTCTCCTCCACGCACTTCATCATCAGAGGCAGCGTGGCGGAACTGCAAGGGACAGGGGAGCTGAGTTAGGTCAACTGGCTGACGGGCTCAGTCCACCCTCCAGGTCCAGCCCAGGTAAAGCCCCGCCCACTCCACCCCAACCAGCCAAAGCTCCACCCACCCCACCTGGTGGATCCCCACCAGATCCCGCTTCACGCAACCAGCCAAAGACTGCCCACCCTCCAGGTCTGACCTGCACCACCCACCCAGCAGTAGCCCCGTCCACCCAGATCCCGCCCACACAACCTGCCCAGCCAAAGCCCCGCCTACTCAGAGCCTGTCCACACCACCTGCCCAGCGGAAACCCTACCCACCTTCCCAGCCGTCCCCTGGTCCAAAGCCCTTCCCTCTAACCTAGACCCCCTTTATCTTCTACGATGTCCAGGCTCCGCCCCCAGCCCTCTCTTGCTGTATCTAGGTTCTTTTCCCACAAGCAGGCAGCACTAGGGAACTCAATACCGGGATTACAAAATGGAACCCCTGGGAGAGTATAGACTGCCGCCCCCCAAAATATCCACACAAGTCACACCTAAATTCTAACGTCTGGGTCCTGCTGGATCCAAACAATACACTAATGATACACTAAGAATTATTATTGTCTTGGAAGTTCGGGTTCTAAGGGAACAGGGCCGGCAGACATGAATGAAACGCCCAGGAGAGAGGGTGGAAGGAGCTCCGAGGCTGGATCAGAGCGGAACTTAAGAACCCAGGGGCCGGGCATGGTGGCTCACACCTGCAATCCCAGCACTTTGGGAGGCTGAGGCAGGTGGATCACCTGAGGCCAGGAGTTTGAGACCTGCCTGGCCAGCATGGCGAAACCCCATCTCTACTAAAAATATAAAAATTAGCTGTTGTTCCAGCTACTTGAGAGGCTAAGGCATAGAATCACTTGAACCTGGGAGGCAGAGGTTGCAGTGAGCCAAGATCATACCACTACACTCCAGCCTAGGCAACAGAGCCAGATTCCATCATTAAAAAAATAAAAAGAAAAGAAAAATAGCCAGGCGCGGTGGCTCACACCTGTAATCCCAGCACTTTGGGAGGCCGAGGTGGGCGGATCACAAGGTCAGGAGATGAGACCAGGCTGGCCAACATGGTGAAACCCCGTCCCTACCAAAATACAAAAATTAGCTGGGCATGGTGGCATGCGCCTGTAATTCCAGCTACTCGGGAGGCTGAGGCAGGAGAACTCCTTGAACCCAGGAGATGGAGGTTGCAGTGAGCCGAGATCATGCCATTGCACTCCAGCCTGGGCAACAGAGCAAGACTCCGTCTCAAAAAAAAAGAAAAAAAAAAGAGTGCCCCCAGGTCCATGAGGAGAGAGTGTACGGAATTGGGCAGTAAATCTCTAGGGCAATCATTTCCTCTTTTTTTAAGGGTGGGGAGAAATCCAGGGCCTTATGAGACTCTCCTAATTATGGCCTCTGTACCCAGATCCAATGTCCCCGGCACAGGAAATTTCATCCACTCCTGCCCCTTAGCTCAGACATCCCGCCTAGCCCACCCCAAGGCCGTACCTGGAGGAGGTCCCAAAGGCAGTGGCCAGCGGCGTCACAATGCCCCACAGGAAGCGGTAGGGGTTTTTGCGGGTGAAGAGGAAGTAGATGAGGGGCAGTACTAGGAGTCCATGGATGGCATGGCCCAGCAGGCAGCACAGGATGTACTTGCCAAGGCTGGCAAAGAGTAAACCCACGTCCTCCATCTCCACGATCTTGCCGGCCACGAGGAACATGATGCCCACAGGGGCGTACCTGATCAGTAACACAGGAGACAGCTTGTCGGCTCTGCCACGGGCCCAGTAGCCAGGCGTGAGGCTCAGGACCCTGCCCACATCTTCCCGCCTTCCTCAGCTCAAGAGGAGACTCAGCAACGTGTGCTTCAGCGTGGGCACCACTCCCAGGCCTGGCCCCTGAAGCCCCTGTGCCAACCTCATGTTCTTTCTCCCCTCAAAGGTAGAACAGCCCGGAAGATAAAAGCCTTAGTGTGGCCATGCATGGCGGCTCACACCTGTAATCCCAGCACTTTGGGGGGCCGAGGCAGGCAGATCACTTGAAGTCAGGATACCAAGACCAGCCTGGCCAACGTGGTGAAACTCCGTCTCTACTAAAAATACAAAAATTAGCTGGGCATGCTGGCACGCGCCTGAAGTCCAGCTACTCTGGAGGCTGAGGCAGGAGAATTGCTTGAACCCAGGAGGTAGAAGTTGCAGTGAGCCAAGATCACACCACTGTACTCCAGCCTGACAAGAGAGCAAGATTCTGTCTCAAAAAAAAAAAAAAAAAAAAAGCAAGCCTCGGTGCTGCCATCACCATGTGAAGCAGTAGCCACCAGATTTGGGCTTCACAAGAGCCAGAAAGAAGTGTCCATTGGCCGTGTGCGGTGGCTCAAGCCTGTAATCCCAGCACTTTGGGAGGCCGAGGCAGGTGGATCACGAGGTCAAGAGATCAAGACCATCCTGGTCAACATGGTGAAACCCCGTCTCCACTAAAAATACAAAAAACTAGCTGGGCATGGTGGCGCGTGCCTGTAATCCCAGCTACTCAGGAGGCTGAGGCAGGAGAATTGCCTGAACCCAGGAGGCGGAGGTTGCGGTGAGCCGAGATCATGCCATTGCACTCCAGCCTGGGTAACAAGAGCGAAACTCCGTCTCAAAAAAAAAAAAAAAAAAAAAAAAAGAAGTGTCCATCAATGTGTGCCATTCACATACCGTTCACTATGGCAGCCAGCATGACTTGAAGCATGAACCAATACGTTCTCTGCAGATGATGAAAGATAAAAAGAGGCCGGGCATCGTGGCTCATGCCTATAATCCCAGCACTTTAGGAGGCCAAAGCAGGAGGATTACTTGAGGTCAGGAGTTCTCGAGACCAGCTTGGGCAACATAACAAGACCTCATCTCTACAAAAAATAAAAATAGGCTGGGCACAGTGGCTCATGCTTGTAATCCCAGCATGTAGGGAGGCAGAGGCAGACAGATCGCTTGAGCCCAGGAGTTCAAGACCAGCCTGGGGAACATGTCTCTCTCTCGCTCTATTTTTTTTCTTTTTTCTTTTTTTCTGACACGGAGTCTTGCTTTGTCACCCAGGCTGGAGTGCAGTGGTATGATCTTGGCTCACTGCAATCTCTGTCTCCCAGGTTCAGGCAATTCTCCTGCCTCAGCCTCGTGAGTAGCTGGGACTACAGGCGCCTACCACCACACCCAGCTAATTTTTGTATTTTTTTTAGTAGAGATAGGGTTTCACCACATTGGCCAAGCTGGTCTTGAACTTCTGACCTCATGATCCACCTGCCTTGGCCTCCCAAAGTGCTGACATTACAGGGGTGAGCTGCCGCGCCCGGCCTAAAATACACATTTTAGAAAGGCCATGGCCCAGGTCTTAGTAACAACTCCCAGGTATGAAGCATTTTTGATATGCTCTGTGCTTCAACATGATACTGAATCTTCCCAACACCCCCCCCGCCCCCCCACCCCCCCAGCGAGGTCCTCTGAGTCATTTGCCGGTTACACCACATCCAACAGATTTCTCACAGGAATGCTGGGAGGATGCAATGAGATGCCAGCTGAAGGGAGCTGACGCTTTTTACAGACAATAAGCAATCTATAAACTTCAGGTGGGGTTACTTTAGCACCCTTTCCTGGCTTGAAGATCCCTGGGATGGCTCCAAGCCAAGAGGCCTCCCAACATCCCTTCCCTAGACTACTCAATCATCGAGCACCTGTCTACCATCGCTGACTAGTCATGTCCTTGGTCCCTTCTTGTAAGTCACAGAAAAAAAGGCATAGTTTCAGCCAGGCACAGTGGCTCACGCCTGTAATCCCAGCACTTTGGGAGGCCGAGGCAGGCAGATCACAAGGTCAAGAGATCGAGACCATCCTGGCCAACCTGGTGAAACCACATCTCTACTAAAAATAGAAAACTTAGCTGGGCGTAGTGGCACATGCCTGTAGTCCCAGCTACTCTGGAGGCTGAAGCAGGAGAATCACTTGAACCCAGGAGGCAGAGGTTGCAGTGAGCTGAGATTTTGCCACTGTACTCCAGCCTGGGTGAGAGAGCGAGCCTCGGTTCTCAAGAAGGAAAGAAAAAGAAATGCATAGTTTACCAGCCACTTGTGCAGAAAGGCAAGGCTAGATTCCCAGGTTCTGACCAGTGGGAAGTACCCAGAAGTTATACAAGCAAAACACCCACTAAATATTTGCTATTAGGATTTACCGAAGGGATACAAGAAGCGGGCACTGTCCTAATACCTTCTGTGAACTGTATTTGCTTTTTGTTTTCTTTTTGAGAGAGTTTCCCTCTGTGGCCCAGGCTTGAGTGCAGTGGTACCGTCTCTCGGCTCACTGCAACCTCCACCTCCCAGGCTTAAGCGATTCTTGTGCCTCAGCCTCCCAAGTAAGTGGGATTACAGGCACGCACCACCACGCCCAGCTAATTTTTTGTATTTTTAGTAGAGACGGGGTTTCACCATGTTGGTGAGGCTGGTCTTGAACTCCTGACGTCAAGTGATCCACCTGCCTCCGCCTTCCAAAGAGCTATTCCCATTTTATAGATGAGGAAACTGAAGCGGAGGGGTAAATTACTTGCCTAAAATCACATAGCCAGGGAATGGTCAATGCTGGATTTACATGCAGACCATCTGGCTCCAAAGAGTGAATGGAGGGTTCCCCACTCCACACAGAATGCCACTTGCCTGCCTCTGACAGCAGAGTGACTCTCCGGCCCCACCCATCCCCAGCCCCCTCTCGTACCACCTACCACATGATCCAGGAGACCAGCACCATGGTGGCCTCATTGAAGGAGTTGAAGAAGCGGATAAGCAGCTCCCCCTCAGGCCCCAGCTTCCGCAGTGCCACACCAAAGACAATGGCAAACACTACCAAGCCCAGGATGTTCATGCCTTCCACCTCCTCCCCCATGGGCACCTGCAGGCAAGCAACAGATCGGGGTGGAAGGGACATTCAGTCTACTGTGCAGTCACTGAGGGCCTGTCCTGGACATCACTGGGACCCAGCAGGATAAGGCAGCCCTTGGGCCCCTTCCTCCCAAGGCTCCCAGTTCAGGTTCAGGGGACATATACCAGTTGTCAGGGATTGCACAGAGTAGGTGGAGCTGGAATAAGGGAGCCCAGGGGAGTATGGGAACTGAGAGAGGGCAGTACCAGCTTGGGGAGAAGGGGGCAGTCAGGGGGGACTTCCTGGAGGAAGGGGCATCTGAGCTGAGACCTGGAGGACAGGAGGAGTGGACCAGGTAAAGAGGGATGATAGAAGGATCTCGAGAAAGGAAGCAGAATGTGCAACAGCCTAGAAATGAGTGCAACCTGGGCATTCAAACAGCCACAATCTACTGTGGCTAGAGAAGAATGACCTGGGCAGAGTCACTAGTTGAGGCTGGGCAGCTGGGTGAACTGGCAAGGGTTTGACCTCACAGGGACATCTTGGTCACAGACTGTAGCAAGGAGACCGGGCTTTCTTCTGAGGGCACTGGGGCACATGGCAGGGCTCTGGGTAGTGGAGAGGTAAGGTCACATTTGTGTTTTGAAAAGCTCCTCAGGGTGCAATGCCTCGGGCCTGTAATCCCAGCACTTTGGGAGGCCGAGCTGGGCAGATCACTTGAGCCCAAGAGTTCAAGACCAGCCTGGGCAACATGGCGAAACCCAGCCTCTGTGAGATACAAAAATTAGCCAGGTGTGGTATAATCCCAGCGACTTGGGAGGCTGAGGTGGGAAGAATCACTTGAGCCTGGGAGGTCGAGACGGCAGTGAGCTGGGATCATGCCACCGTACTCCAGCCTAAATGATGGAGAGAGATCCTGTCTCAGGAAAAAAAAAAAAAAAAGACCCTCTGGCTGGCTGCCAGGTTGAGGGTGGGTGGGAAGGGACAGGGAATGGGCAGCATACAATGGGGGGGGCAGGGCGGATAAAGCGAAAAAGAAAGAGCCCGGACCAGAAAGGAAGATCAGCCTGGGGCGGGAAAAGAGGGGACAAAGTAGAGACCTATCCAGAAGGCAGAAAACACGGAAACTGGGGAAGGACCGCAGAAAGCATCCGTCAAATTCCACAGCAAAGACTGAGGCAGAAAGAAAACCAAAACATCATAGCAATGGGCAAAGAGGCAGAGCCCCCAATGCCTCCCCCGCTCTCACCTTCACCAGGGTTCCATTGATATTTTTCTCTTCGTAGGAAGTAGTAGCATACTGCAGGGGGGTTAGAAAGAGTCAGTGTCCATCTTCACCAGGGCCCCCCAACCCCGTGCCAAGCTAACAATGCCCAAAGCCTGCCTTTCCACATCCCTTCAGTGTGATCTCATTTCATCGACTGTCACGGAGGCAGGACAATCAGTACCCCCATTTTCCAGAGGTGGAAAACTGAGGCTTAGAGAGGTCAACACATTTGCCCAGGGTGACACAGCTAGAATTACAGTCCATGGGAGGCTCTAAGCCGATGTTCTCATTGCACATGCATCTTTCTAGGCATGAACCCAAAGTCAGGCGGCAAGGGCTCCCCCTGGCTGGCATGTCTCCCTGTCCTCCCCCACCCCAGCACACCCCTGAGGACTCACTGAGCGGAAGGCTGCCGACACCAGGTTGGAAGGGAAGATATTTCTGCAAAGACAGACGTACAGAGGGTTATTAGATACCGTGGGTGGAGGGCAGCGATGTCTGAGGGCTGGGTCTGTGTTTTAAGGCGGTAAGGGGAAGCTTTGGGGCCCTGTCTGCACCCAAACGCAGCCCCTGCTCATGCCTCAGCCAGGCAGGGTTGGAACTGAGCTTGCACCCCTTTGCAGGATGTGGGAAGTCGCAGCCTGCACCCCTTTGCAGCCGCCTTTAGCCCCAAGAGGCTCGCGTGCTAACCATGAGGCATTGTGGGCTGGGAGCAGGGTAAGGAATGCTGGCCTCCCACGGCAGGCCAGGGCAGGTCACCCCGGGGCCTCAGCTCCACCCCATGCAGCAAACTTAATACCTTGGATGGCTTGCATCAGCCACTTCCTCCAGGAGGGCTGGCCTCCAGTGGGCTGGCCTGCGGCTCTGAGGGTATGGGGGAGGATCTGGGTGTGTTGAGAGGCAGTGTGGAGTGGTACTGGGGGGGACGGACAAAGCACGGCTTCGCATCTCGTGAATATGCATCTGCATTTCTGTGTTTACAAGGCTGCTCCTACTCTGGTGTGACAGTGTCTGCCTTGAGATGAAAATAGTAGCTAAGGCCAAGCCACCCCGGCTCTTGCCTGGAATCCCAGCACTTTGGGAGGCCAAGGCAGGCAGACTGCTTGAGCCAGGAGTCGAAGACCAACCTGGGCAACACAGCGAAGCCGTGTCTCCACAGAAAGTATGAAAATTAGCCAGGCATGGTAGCCTGTAGTTCCAGCTACTCTAGAGGCTGAGGTGGGAGGATCACTTGAGCCCAAGGAGATTGAGGCTGCAGCGAGCCAAGATCACACCACTGCATTCCAGTTTGGGACAGAGTGAGACCCTGTCTCAAAAATATATATAGCAGCTAAGCCATCTACAGCACCTACTGTGTGGCAGGCAGGCATTTTGGCCTGTGCTTTATATGAATTAACCCATTTCATCCTCACGACAGCCTTGGGGACAAGCACTATTACCACATTTTACAGAAAAGGAAACTGAAGACCAGAAGGGTAAAGAAAATCCCCCAGCTGGGAAGTGGCAGAGCCGGGATTTGAACCCAGCCAGCTGGCTCCATAGCCCCAACCACTCCGCATTCTCCCTCTCACCAATGACCTGATGTCCAGCCAATGCCGTGTGTCCATTTACAATCTGTCACATGTTATTGGGTTGTGGTGTGGGTTAGGGTTCAGACGTATGGGACAGTGTCCATGGGCAGCCAGCCACGCGTCACGGTAGAGTAAAATAACACATGAGTCTGGCCAGGTGCGGTGGCTCATGCCCACAATCCCAGCACTTTGGGAGGCTGAGGTGGGCAGCTCACTTGCGGTCAGAAGTTCAAGACCAGCCTGGCCAACATGGCGAAACGCGATCTCTACTAAAAATACAAAAATTATCCAGGCGTGGCGGCACACCCCTTTAATCCCAGCTACTCAGAAGGCTGAGGCACGAGAATCACTTGAACCCAGGAGGCAGAGGTTGCAGTGAGCCAAGGTTGCACCACTACACCCCAGCCTGAGTGTATTGGTGTGTGGCCACACAAGTGTGTGTGTGTGAGTGTGCTGTGTGCTCCTGAGCATGTGCAGCTGGTGGCATCACTGAGTGGGGTGCTCCAGGGGTCTTGGGACACAGTGAGCACGTGTGTGACCGCTGGTACCTGGCCATGTGTTTGTGGGGATGTTCCAGCCTCAGCCGAGTGTCTGTGTCCGGCTGTGTGTCATTTGGTTATAAGCCTGTGTGGCCGCCAAGTGTGAGCTACAGTTGTTTTGGCACAGAAAGGAGGCCTGTCCTCATCAGCAGCCTCGGAGTGGGTGTGCCTGGCCAGGGCTGGGCCAGGACCCAGCTAATCTACCCCCACCAGAAGGTGCCCCCAGGCTGCAACTCGGGACACCAAGGCTGCGGCAGCCTTCCATCTTAGCCCGCACTGACGCCCAGGGGCTGGGGAAACCCTGTTCCGTGACTAATCATTTCCTCCCCCCAACTTCCAGGAAGTCCTCAACCTGGAGACGCTGAATCAGCAAACCCTAAAGGCAAGGGCATGGGGGCCTCTGCCCACCCCCCACCCTGCCCTCCTCAAAGTCGGAGAGGGCATTCTTGGGGCACAGGGCAGAGTCCAGGAGAAAGAAAAGTATCTGCTCCCCTTTCTAACTGGTCCTCTTCTGGGCTGCCTGCTTGGGGGAGGGGTGGCCCAGACAGAGGAGGAAACAGGAGGGAAAGGCGGGGGTAGCAGGGCTGACCCAAAAGAAAAAGGGGAAGCCGCGAGGCCCCAGCTGAAGTGGGCGGGAGGCGGACGCTGAGAACAGAACCTGGTTATGTCCCAGTGACACGTGGTGTGGGGGCGCCCAGGGCTGGGAGGAGGCCCTGGTGGGAGTTACTCACATCTCAGATCCTCCATGGGTTCTTTACCTAGGAAACCCAAACTCGCCAACCCTGGCCCCAAATTCTATCTAGAAGCCCCATTGTGGGGCCCTTGACCACACAAAGATTCCTTCCCCAAAAGTTCCTCCCAGGGTCCCCTCCCCTCAGTGTCTTTCTCCTCTAAGCAGACCCTATGTCTCCCCAAACCACTTTCTTCTCCCTGTATAAGACCGCACTTATGTACCCAGGCCCCCGAATTTAGAAATCCCTTTCCCCAGGAGGCTAGACTCACACTCCCAAGGACTGCAGCTCCCCACAATATCCTGTCGAGTTTTCCCAATCCTCTAGAGGGGAATCTCGGCCCTAGGGGCCCCAAAGCCCCGTCCTGTCTACGTGGCCACTCCCGCCATCCCTAACACCTTTCCCCACCTCCTGGGCGAGCGGGGTCTGACCTCGCAAGATCCAGGAACGAATCGAGCACCTCCTTGCTGGGGGCATTTTCGGCACTGTCCGTTGCTCCCACCGAGGCGTTGATGGCGGAGAAGGCGGCGCCCGGCTGCAGCGCCAGCGCCAAGCCCACTCCGAGCGCGGACGCCAGCAGCGTGGTGACCAGGAAAAAGAGCAGCGCCCAGGCGCCCAGGCGACCGAGCGCGCTGGGGTCCAGGCTGGCGGCGCCGCTGATCAAGCTGCACACCACCAGCGGCAAGATGATCATCCGCAGCAGGCGCAGCAGCAGCTCGCCCGGGAAGACGAAGGCGCCCAAGCGCTCCGGGCCCAGCGCCGCCGTGCCGCCGGCCCCCAACACCCCCAGCCCCAGGGCCACGCCGGCCACTACGGCCACCACCGTCAGCAGGACCAGCAGGTTGGCTCGAAGGCAGCGCCGCACCTTGTCCCGGGAACCGCAGCAGCCGCCTGCTGCCCCGCCTTGGTCCTCGATGGAGACCAGCGTCCGGCCTCCGTTGGCGGTGGGCTCCGCAGCTGCGAGCCCCTTGGAGTCTCCACGAGGAGGATCCGCCACCATGATGGGACGCACCGGGGTTTCTTAACGCCTGGAAGCTGGCTGGGAGCGCTTGGGCTCCTTCCCAGGACCCGACGTTCCTAGGATTGAGAGTTGAGCAACAGCACCTGGAGACTGGAACTTTTCAGGGTTTCTTAGAATTGTGAGTTCAAGCCGGAGTGTCTGAAGTTCCCCAGGCTGGGCGCTGGGGCTCCTCTGCTCTGCCCCGTGTGCCAGGCGCCCGAAAGCTGGGAGTTCGGAGCGCCTGGGTTCCTTGGCCCTGGGAGCTGGGAATACAAGTTTCTTTGGCTGGGAGGTGGGGCCCTTGGCTCCAGGAGGTTGAATGCGCCCAGATGGCGGAGGTCTGCGGGAGGCTGGGTTCTGGAGACGCAGATCCGGGACGCCTGGATCCTGGTTGGCGGGGATCCCGGGTGCCTGGGTCTAGGACACCCAGGACTGGGGCGCCAGGATCTGGGGGCCGGGAAGTGGAGGTGCGGGACCAGGGGACCCAGGCTCTTAGGTCTGGAGGGTGGGATGAGGGCCCCTAAGTACGGAAAGCTGTGGTCCGTTGTCCAGGAGTAGCGATTACCAGGCCAGAGAAAAGAACCCAAGGCGTGCTGCGTGGCTCTGAGCCCGTTTGGCGGAAGCTGCCAGGATTAAAGGTATGGGGCGGGGTTTGAGAAGGCGGGGACGAACTGCCGGGCGCTGATTGGCTGCAGAGAGTTCGCAGCCTGGGCGAGTAGGGGCGGGGCTGATACCCGAGAAGGGCCGGGTTACCCCTAGAAGGCCAAATAACAACGCCCAGAGGCCGGTTTACGCCATAATCCCAACACTTTGGGAAGCCGAGGAGGGTGGATCACCTGACGTCGGGAGTTCGAGACCATCCTGACCAACATGGAGAAACTAAAAAATACAAAATTCACTACTGCACTCCAGCCTGGGCAACAAGAGCAAAACTCCGTCTCAAAAACAAAAAACCAAAACCCAAAACAAAAAAACAAAAAAGCGCGTCTCTAGAAGCGGGGCCCAGAGAAGCGGAGAGGACGGGGCGGGGCGGGGCGGGACCGGAAAGGAGCGGGGCCTTGGGAGGGTGCTGTTTCCTGCCAAAGGAATTGGGTTATGGGTTGGAGCCCTTAAACCATAGAGGTTTGTTCCCAGGTGCTAGGGTCGCTAGAAAGCGAAGGTGGTTCTGGGGTGATTCATTTGCAAATCAACTCAGCTTTGGAACTTCCGTTTTTTTTTTTTTTTTTTTTTTTTTTTTTGAGACGGAGTTTCGCTCTTGTTACCCAGGCTGGAGTGCAATGGCGCGATCTCGGCTCACCGCAGCCTCCGCCTCCTGGGTTCAGGCAATTCTCCTGCCCCAGCCTCCTGAGTCTCTGGGACTACAGACACGCGCCACCATGCCTAGCTAATTTTTTTTTGTATTTTTAGTAGAGACGGGGTTTCACCATGTTGACCAGGATGGTCTCGATCTCTTGACCTCGTGATCCACCCGCCTCGGCCTCCCACAGTGCTGGGATTACAGGCTTGAGCCACCGCGCCCGGCCTAGCTTTGGAACTTCTCAACCCTGAATTTGGTCTTTTGTCGCCTCTGAGAACTTTAATTCCTTGAATGTAAAGAGCAGTGGATAAAATCTTTTGTCTTATATGATTGATGTAAGATTTAAATAGGATGCATTTATTTAAGGAGCCCTGTCTCCTGCCTGTAATCTCACCGCTTTGGGAGGTGAAGCGGGCGGATCACTTGAGGTCAGGAGACCAGCCTGGCCAACATGGGGAAACCCTATCTCTACTGAAAATACAAAAATTAGCCGGGTGTGGTGGCACATGCCTGTAATCCCAGCTACTCAGGAGGCTGAGGCCAAAGAATTGCTTGAACCCAGGAGGCAGAGGTTGCAGTGAGCTGAGATCACACCACTGCACTCCACTCTGGGCAACAGAGTGAGACTCTATCTATCTATATATATATATTTCTTTGTTTTAAATTTTTTTCTTTTCTTCTTTTGTTTCTAACAAAAATATCCTTCAGAAGAAAGTCAAATACTAATACTACTACTTCTATTATTATTGAAGAACAAGCTGGATGCAGTGGCATGCACCTGTAGTCCCAAGTACTTGGGAGGCTAAAGCAGGAGGATCACTTGAGGCCAGAAGTTCAAGGCTGCAGTGAGCTATGATCGTGACCATGAATAGCCACTAGACTCCATCCCAGGCAACATAGTGAGAATTTGTCTTTAAAAACATAAAAATAGGCCGGGCACGATGGCTCATGCCTGTAATCCCAGCACTTTGGGAGGTCGAGCGGGTGGATCATGAGGTCAGGAGATCGAGACCATCCTGGCCAACATGGTGAAACCTTGTCTCTACTAAAAATACAAAAATTAGCTGGGCATGGTGGCGCGTGCCTGTAGTCCCAGCTACTCAGGAGGCTGAGGCAGGAGAATCGCTTGAACCCAGGAGGTGGAGGTGGCGGTGAGCTGAGATCGTGCCACTGCACTCCAGCCTAGCAACAGAGCAAGACTCCGTCTCAATAAATAAATATTTTAAAAAATTTTTCACAGTGGCTTACGCCCTTAACCCCAGCATTTTGGGAGGCTGCGGCAGGAGGATCACTTGAGCCCAGGAGTTCATGACCAGCCTGGGCAACATGGCGAGACCCCCTTCTCTACAAAAACATTAAAAAATTAGCCAAGTGTGGTGGTGGTGTGCGCCAGTAGTCCCAGCTAGTTAGGTGGCTGAGGCAAGAGGATTGCCTGACCCAGGAGGTCAAGGCTGCAGTGAACTCTGATCTCACCACTGCACCCAGCCTGGGAGACAGAGTGACACTGACCTTGTCTCGAAAAGAGAAAAGAAAAGAGAAAGAGAAGAGACAGAAAGAAAAGAAAAAGCAAAGAGAAGAGAAAGAAAAGAAAGGAAAAAGGGAAGAGAAAGAAAACTCTACCGGGCGCGGTGGCTCAAGCCTGTAATCCCAGCACTTTGGGAGGCCGAGGCGGGTGGATCACGAGGTCAAGAGATCGAGACCATCCTGGTCAACATGGTGAAACCCCGTCTCTACTAAAACTACAAAAACATTAGCTGGGCATGGTGGCGCGTGCCTGTAATCCCAGCTACTCAGGAGGCTGAGGCAGGAGAATTGCCTGAACCTGGGAGGCGGAGGTTGCGGTGAGCCGAGATCGTGCCATTGCACTCCAGACTGGGTAATAAGAGTGAAAGTCCGTCTCAAAAAAAAAAAAAAAAAAGAAAACTCTTCCAGTGTGTAACCTTGGGCACAGATTCATAAGCTGGGAGCTCTTCCCCTGGAGTGTTCAGGACCTAAGGACAACTGGGCAAAGGGGGACCTGAGAGGCCCCTGAGGGACCCAGCAGCTGGTGACCGCGTTGCGGTGGGAAGCTCTGGCAGCCTTCCAGGTAATCAGCATCCTGGGGTTTGGAGAAGTGGCCCAGGCCAGGCTCACCCACTCCAAGGCTAGAGGTGCCAGACGGGAATTTGGAGGAAGGAGGCTCCAGAATCCTAGACCCTTCAGGGAAATTGGGGTGGGTCCAAGACAAGAGGGAACTATTTGAGGGTTTGGACCATGCTGGCTGGAGTGTCTCCCCGCCTGCCCTCCGCCTTTTTAGAGAGGAAAATATACCAGCTGGTCTCAGCTGGCTTTCTTCCCACTGGGCCAACCTCCTACCGAGATTCTGATTTCATCATTGGGGGAAAAAAAAAAAGGCCTGGGGCTCCAGGAAGCGGGTGAGAGAGGCCAGAGGAGGCTGGATGGAGCAGTGGGGAATATGGGTCCCACAGAGCAGAGAGGCCCTTTCTGGCCTCAGTCTACCACCTAGGAAATGGCTTTGGGCCTTTTCTTTTCTTTTTGAAACAGTTTTGCTCTCTTGCCCAGCCTGGAGTTCAGTGGCACAATCATAGCTCACTGCAGCCTCAGACTCCGGCTTCAGCCTCCTGAGTAGCTAGGACTATAGGCACAAGCAACCATGCCTGGCTAATTTCTTAACTTTTTTTTAGACAGGGGGCCTTGCTACATTGCCCAGGCTTGTCTGGAATGCCTGGCCTCAAGACAGCCTCCCACCCGGACCTCCCAAAATGCTGGGATTACAGTCGTGAGCCACTGTGCCTGGTAAGGTGTTCTGAATGGTATGCCCCCTGGGAAGCCTCATTTTGAATAACTCCACACCTTCAGCCTCTTCCCAGAGAAAAGGGCCTCTCTCCTCCCTCATATTTGCATTCAAGCATTCAGCAAACTTTTTCCTTTCTTTTTATTTTATTTTTATTTATTTATTTATTTATTTTGAGACGGAGTTTCACTCTTGTTACCCAGGCTGGAGTGCAATGGCGCGATCTCGGCTCACCGCAACCTCCGCCTCCTGGGTTCAGGCAATTCTCCTGCCTCAGCCTCCTGAGTAGCTGGGATTACAGGGACGCGCCACCATGCCCAGCTAATTTTTTGTAGTTTTAGTAGAGACGGGGTTTCACTATGTTGACCAGGATGGTCTCGATCTCTTGACCTCGTGATCCACCCGCCTCGGCCTCCCAAAGTGCTGGGATTACAGGCTTGAGCCACCGCGCCCGGCCGGTTTTTTTTTTTTTTAATTTTATTTTATTTTTAATAGAGACGGGGTTTCACCATCATGGCCAGGCTGGTCTTAAGCTTCTGACCTACCCGCCTCAGCCTCCCAAACTTCTGGGATTAAAGGCATGAGCCACCGTGCCCTGCCCAGTCACTTCTTCTTAAACTTCCCAAGTTTCACAGCTCCCTTTGTGTGTTAAAATGGAGGATCATTTCAGGTCAGGAGTTTTGTTTTGTTTTTCAGACAGGGTCTCCCTCTGTTGCCCAGCCTGGAGTGCAGTGGCACAATCATAGCTCACTGCAGCCTCAACCTCCCAGGCTGAAGCGATCCTCCTGCTCAGCGTCCCGAGTACCTGGGACCACAGGTGCATGCCACCACACCCAGCTAATTTTTTAATTTTTGTAAACAGGGTTCATGGTATGTTGGCCGGGCTGGTCTCCACCTCCTGGGCCCAAGTGATCCTCCCACCTCAGCCTCCCAAAGTGCTGGGGTTACAGGTGTAAGCCAGTGTGCCCAGAAGAGGCCAGGAGTTCTTGATCAGTCTGGGCAACATAGTGAGACCCTGCCTCAAATTTAAAAATTAGCCAGGCTAGTTGGTGCAGGCCTATAGCCCTGGTTGCTTCAGAGGTTGAGGCAGGAGGATCACTTGAACCCGGGATGTCGAGGCTGTAGTGAGCAATGATCATGTTACTGCACTATAGCCTGGGCAACATAGAGAGACCCGGTTAAGCATGACCCAAAATATCTGAGACAGGTATCAATAAATTTAGAAAGTTTGTTTTGCCAAGATTAAGAACACACCTGTGACACAGCGTTAGGTGGTCCTGAGGACATGTGCCCAAGGTAGTTGGAATATAGCTTGTTTTTATACAGTGATGTTTGTTTTGTTTTGTCTTTGTTTTTTTGAGACAGAGCTTTGCTCTGTTGCCCAGGCTGGAGTGCAGTGGTGCAATCTCGGCTGACTGCAATGGCCTCCCAGGTGCAAGCAATTCCTGCCTCAGCATCTTGAAGAGTGGAGATTCCAGGCATGAGCCACCATGCCCAGATAATTTTTTTTTTTTTTAAGTGGAGACAGGGTTTCACTGTTTTGGTCAGGATGGTCTCGAACTCCTGGCCTCAAATGATCCACTCACCTCGGCCTCCCAAAGTGTTGGGATTATAGGCGTGAGCCACTGCGCCCAGCCCGCTTTTATACATTTTAGGGAGACATGAGCCATCAAGCAATATGTGTAAGATGTACCTTGTTTCCACCTGGAAAGGTGGGACGACTCCAACGGTGGGGGGAAGCTTCCAGGTCATAGGTAGATAAAAGTGTCCTTGGCCAGGTGCGGTGGCTCACACCTGTAATCCCAGCACTTTGGGATGCCGAGGCGGGTGGATCACCTGAGGCTGGGAGTTCAGGGCCAGCCTGGCCAACACGGTGAAACCTCGTCTCTATTAAAAAAAATACACAAAAATC
>NW_022437070.1:1307506-1310680 GCF_009761245.1 Sapajus apella | reverse complement strand
ATTAGCTGGGCATGGTGGCACGTGCCTGTAGTCCCAGCTACTTGGGAAGCTAAGGCAGGGGAATCACTTGAACCCGAGGGACAGAGGTTTTAGTGAACTGAGATCAAGCCACTACACTGTGGCCTGGGTGACGGAGTGAGACTCTGTCTCACAAAAAAAAAAAAAAGAAAAAAAATTTACCGGGTGTGGTGGTGCACACCTGTAATCCCAGCTACGCAGAAGGATGAGGCAGGAGAATTACTTGAACCCAGGAGGCAGAGGTTGCAGTGAGTCAAGATCATGCCACTGCACTCCAGCCTGGGCGACAGAACAGACCCTGGCTTAAAAAAAAACAGATTCCTGGACTACTATAATCTGCATTTAATGAATATCCCAGGGGGTTGTGGGAGGCTTAAAATTACATGGGTTTATTCCCTTAAAAGTCCAGAGATTCCAGCCTGGGCAACATGGCAAAACCCTGCCTCTACAAAAATGCAAAAATTAGCGAGGCATGGTGCTTCATGGCTGTAGTCCCAGCTAATTGGGAGGCTGAGGCAGGAGGACTGTTTGAGCCCAGGTGGCGGAGGCTGCAGTGAGCTGAAATCGTGCCATGGCACTCCAGCCTGGGTGACAGAGCCATATCCTGTCTCATTTAAAACAAACAAACAAAAATGACCAGGTGCAGTTGCTCACATCTGTAATCCCAGCAATATTGGAGGCTGAGGCAGGCAGATCACGAGGTCAGGAGATCGAGAACATCCTGGCCAACATGGTGAAACCCCGTCTCTACTAAAATACAAAAAATTAGCTTGGGCATGGTGGCACGTGCCGTGCCTGTAGTCCTAGCTACTCAGGAGTCCGAGGCAGGCGAATTGCTTGAACCAGGGAGGTGGAGGTTACAGTGAGCCGAGATGGCGCCATTGCACTCCAGAGATGGCGCCATTGCACTCCAGACTGGCAACAGAGCAACTCTGTCTCAAAAAAAAAAAAGTAATTATTTTGTGAAATTTTTGCTTAATTTATATACATATTTGCACACATACTGCATTGCAAGAAAAATATACATCCTAGCTAGGGTGTGATAGCTTGCACCCAAGTCCCTGCTAGTGGGAGGCTGACGTGGGAAGACCCCTTGAGCCTAGGAGTTCGGACCAGCTTGGGCAACATAGCAAGCCCACATTTCTCAAACAAATACCTTGAGCTCGGGAGTTGGAGGCTGCAGTGATCTCATCTGGGCTACGGAGCAAGACCCCCATCTCTAAAAATAAAATAAATAGGCTGGGCATGGTGACTCACACCTGTAATCCCAGCACTTTGGGAGGCCAAGGCTGGCAGATTACTTGAGGTCAAGAGTTTGAGACCAGCCTGGCCAATATGGTGAAACCCCGTTTCTATGACAAATACAAAAAGTAGCCAGGTGTGGTCACAGGCACCTGTAATCCCAACTACTTTGGAGGCTGAGGCAGGAGAATCACTTGAACCCAGGAGGCGGAGGTTGCAGTGAGCTGAGATCACACCACTGCACTCTAGGCTGGGCGACAGAGTGAGACTGCTTCTCAGAAAAATAAATAATCATAAAATCGATATATAAAATATACACGTCCTGTTGTGGATCAAGTGCCTGTAGTTCAAAATCGCTTGAAAGACCTGGTGTGCCAAGCCGTCTCACCTCATCACTCCTTTCTCAGACATTTTTCTCTTCACTTCTCCAGAATCTTCACATTTCCACTCAGGAATCTGCTGAGTCTGCCAGATCCCCCCAGGCTGAGTCATGTGTCCCTCCAGGCTTCCCCCAGGTCCCTGGACTCCGGAGCCCAGCCCTGGCCACCCTGGGTGGTCAAAGTCTGAGGACCGGTTTGCCACCTCCCTTGGACTGAGGGTGGGCGCTGGCTGTCTCCACCTCCACTGCGTCCCAAGCACGGCCCTGCATGGGGCCAGGCACGTGTCAGGATCTCCAGGAACATGGGTTGATGTTCTGCTTTCAGAAACAGGAAGGAGGGCCAGAAACAGTGGCTCACATCCATAATCCCAACTACTCCAGAGGCTGAGGCTGGAGGATCATTTGAACCCCGGGAGGCGGAGGTTGCGGTGAACCGAGATTGTGCCACTGCACTCCATCTTGGAAAACTGAGCAAGACTCTATCTCAAAAAAATAAATAAATAAATAAATAAATAAAAAAGGCCAGGCTTGGTGGTTCACACCTATAATCCCAGCACTTTAGAAGGCTGAGGCAGGTGGATCACCTGAGGTCAGGAGTTCGAGACCAGCCTGGCCAACATGGTAAAACATCCCGTCTCTACTAAAAATATAAAAATTAGCTAGGTGAAAAAAAGAGAGAGGTGGCGTGCACCTGTAATCCCAGCTACTCAGGAGGCTGAGGCATGAGAATCACTTGAACCCAGGAGGTGGAGGCTGCAGTGAGCCGAGATCGCACCATTGCACTTCAGCCTGGGCAACAGGCTGAGACAGAGATGAGACTTCGTGTCAAAAATAAATAAATACATAGAATAAGATAAAAATAAAAATGATTTAAAAAATAAAAAATTAAGAAGAAAGGAAGGAAGGAAGGAAGGAAGGGAAGGGAGGGGACGAAGGGAGGGAGGAAGGAAAGGAGAAGTCAGGAGCTTCACATATTCCAGCCTGGGGAACTGGAGAATGGCCCTGCCCTTCTCTTCTTACCTCCCTGATTATTTATTTAAGAGCTGGCCTGTCTGGGCGGCTGATCCCACCCCATCTCCCCCAGCTGCAGGGCGGCAGGCCCCAGTGGCTCCTGGCACGGTAGTAACACGGGGCCGGTTGCAGTGGCTCATGCCTGTAATCCCAGTACTTTGGGAGGCCGAGGAGGGCGGCTCATGAGGCCAGGAGTTCCAGACCAGCCTGGGCAACATGGTGAAACCCCATCTCTGCTAAAAATACAAAAAAATTAGCCAGGCATGGTGGCAGGTGCCTATAGTCCCAGCTACTCTGGAGGCTGAGACAGGAGAATCTCTTGAACCCAGGAGGCAGAGGTTGCGGTGAGCCGGGATCGCGACATTGCACTGTAGCCTGGGCAACAAGAGCAAGGCTCCATCTCAATATTGTATATGTATATATAAAAAAAGTAACAGGTTTCTGAGCCTTGAGGCCCAGAGCTGGGGTGGCAGGCACTGCCCTCCCACCTGCACTGCCCTCCCACCTGCACTGCCCTCCCCACC